>NC_000072.6:6847500-7157500 GCF_000001635.26 Mus musculus | reverse complement strand
AAACGAAGCAGAGAACAATGAAAACTCAGCAGATTATAAAACAAAGGTCTCTGAAAAATAGCATCATACTTCCCAGTGTGCACCTGAAATTAGCTCTGAAAGTGCAGAATGGTTTTTATTCTCTTTTATTAAATCTATTTATTCACATTACATCCCAATATCAGCCCCCCTCTCCTTCCAGTATCCCCTCACACAGATTCTCCCCTTCTCCTTTGCAAAGGGCTAGCTTCCCTCTTGGTGTTAACCCCACACACTAACATTTCTCCCACCCTGGCACATCAAGTCACTATAGAACTAGGTGCATCCTCTTCCACTGAGGTCAGATAAGGCGATCTATTTTAAGGAACAGGATCCACAGTCAGGCAGGCAACAGACTCAGAGACATCCCCACTCCAGTTGTTCAGGAACCCCCATAAAGACATCTGCTACATATGTGTGGGTCCAGTCCATAATTGCTCTTTGGTTGGTGGTTCAGGTTCTGGAGCCCCCAAGGGTCCGAGTTAATTGACTCCGTGGAGTTCCTGTCCTCTTTGGATGCTTCAGTCCTTTTCCCAACTCTTCCATAAGACTCCCCAAGCCCCATCTAATGCTTGGCTCTGTACCTCTGTCTCTCTTCTCATTGGCTGCTGGATGGGGCCTCTCAGAGGATAGTTAGGCTAGGTTTCTGTCTGCAAGCATAATCGAGCTTCATTAATAGTGCCAGGGATTGGTTCTTGCCATGGGATGTGTCTCAGTTTGGGGCCGTTATTGGTTAGCCACATACTCCATCTTTGCTCTATCTTTGTCCTAGTACTTTTCTTAGGCAGGACACATCTTGGGCTGAATGTTTTGTGAGTGTGTTACTGTCCTTATCCTTCCACTGGCAGTCCTCCCTGACTAGAGGAAGTGCCCACTTCTAAAGCTATGTCACCCACTGCTAGGAATCTCAGCTAGAGTCACCCCCATAAACCTCCTGGGGCCTCCATCCATCTCAAATGTCTGGCACTATAAATCCCCCCCCCACACACACACACTACCGATTTGATTTCCCTTCTCTCTCTCCTGGTCTGTCTATATATGAACCCCACCCACCCCCATCCCAGTTTCATCTCCCATCCAATTCCCTCTTTCCATCAACCTCTGATGTCTACTTTTTTTCCCCTTCTGAGAAAAATTCAGCCATCCTCCCTTGTGCCTTCCTTGTTATTTGGCTTCTTTGGGTCTGTTGATTATAGCATGGTTATCCTGTTTTGAGCTAATATCTACTTATAAGTGAGTATATACCATGAATGCCCTTTTCGGGATCGATTACCTCAATCAGGATGATATTTTTTAGTTCCATCCACTTGCCTGCAAAATTCATGAAGTCCTCATTTTCAATTGCTGAATAGTATGACATTGTGTAATGAACCACATTTTCTGTGTCCATTCTTCAGTTGGGAGACATCTGAGCTGTTTCTAGTTTCTGACTATTATGAATAAAGCTGATATGAACATAGTTGAGCAAGTGTTCTTGTGGGATGGGGGAGCATCTTTTGGTTATATGCTCAGTACTAGTTTAGCAGGTTCTTCAAGTAGAACTATTTCCAATTTTTCTGAGAACTGCCAAACAGATTTCCAGAGTAGTTGTACAAATTTGCACTTCTACTAGCAGTGAAGGAGTGTTCCCTTTCCTCCACTACCTCACCAGCATGTACTATCACTTGAGTTTTTGATCTTAGCCATTCTGATGGGTGTAAGGTGGAACTTCAGAGTTGTTTTGATTTGCATTTCCCTGATGACTAAGGACATTTAACATTTCTTTAGGTGTTTCTCGGCCTTTTGAGATTCCTCTATTGAGAAATTTCTGTTTAGCTTTGTACCCCATTTTTAAATTATTTAGTATGTTGGTGTCTAACTTCTTGAGCTCTTTATATAATTTGGATATTAGCCCTCTGTCACATATAGGGCTGGCAAAGATCTTTTCCCAATCTGTAGGCTATCATTTTGTCCCATTAACCTTACAGAAGCTCTTCAGTTTCATGAGGTCCCATTTATTAATTGTTGACCTTAGTACCTGAGCCATTGGTGTTCTGTCCAGGAAGTCCTATTCTGTGCTGACAAGTTCAGGACTATTCCCCACTTTCTGTTCTGTTAGATTTAGTGTATCAGGTTTTATATTGAGGTCTTTGATCCCTTTGAACTTGAATTTTATGCAGGGTAGAAAATATGGATTTATTTGCATTTTTCTTTTCTTTTTTTACTTATTTACTTAGTTTATTTTTTCAATTTATTCTTTTTATTTAATTTTATTTGTAATTCATTCTTTTTGCACTCCATATTCCATTCCCTGCCCCTCCCCATCCACCCTCCTACTGCTCCACATCCCACACCTCCTCTCCACCCCACCCCATTTCCATGTGGATGGCCCAACCCCCACCCCACCCCACCCCACCTAACCTCTAAACTCCCTGGGGCCTCCAGTCTCTTGAGGGTTAGGTGCTTCATCTCTGAATGAACACAGACCTGGAAGTCCTCTACTGTATGTGTGTTAGGTGCCTCATATCCACTGGTGTATGCTGTCTGTTTGGTGGTCCAGTGTTTGAAAGATCTCCAGGGTCCAGATTAATTAAGACTGCTGGTCCTCCTACAGAAACTCCCTTCCCCTCAGCTTCTTTCAGCCTTCCCTAATTCAACAACAGGGGTCAGCTGCTTTTGTCCATTGGTTGGGTGCAAATAACTGTATCTGACTCTTTCAAATGTTTTTTTGGGTCTTTTGGAGGGCAGTCACGAAAGGTCCCTTTCTGTGAGCATTCCATAGTCTAGTAAAAGAGTCAGGCCTTGGGACCTCCCCTTGAGCTAGATCCCACTTTGGACCTATCCCTGGACCTTCTTTTCCTCAGGTTCCTCTCCGTTTCCATCACTGTAATTCTTTCAGGCAGAAACAACTATGGACCACAATTAGAGATGTGACTGTGGGATGGGAACCCCATCCCTCACTTGATATCCTGTCTTCATGCTAGAGGTGGGCTCTATAAGTTCCCTCTCCCTACTGTCGGGCATTTTATCAAAGGTCCCTCCCTAAGAGTCCTGGGAGTCTCTCACCTACCAGGTCTCTGGTGTATTCGGGGGGGGGGGTCCCCCAACCTCCTATTTCTTGAGGTTGCCTGCCTTCATTCTTTCTGCTGGCCCTCAGGGCTTCAGTCCTTTTCCCTCACTCAATACCACATCGGTTCTGAGCCCCATTTTTTAATGGGGTTATTTGATTTTCTGAAGTCCACCTTCTTGAGTTCTTTATATATGTTGGATATTAGTCCCCTATCTGATTTAGGATAGGTAAAGATCCTTTCCCAATCTGTTGGTGGTCTTTTTGTCTTATTGACGGTGTCTTTTGCCTTGCAGAAACTTTGGAGTTTCATTAGGTCCCATTTGTCGATTCTCGATCTTACAGCACAAGCCATTGCTGTTCTGTTCAGGAATTTTTCCCCTGTGCCCATATCTTCCAGGCTTTTCCCCACTTTCTCCTCTATAAGTTTCAGTGTCTCTGGTTTTATGTGAAGTTCCTTGATCCACTTAGATTTGACCTTAGTACAAGGAGATAAGTATGGATCGATTCGCATTCTTCTACACGATAACAACCAGTTGTGCCAGGGGCTCAGAACTGAACAAAGAATTCTCACCTGAGGAATACCGAATGGCAGAGAAGCACTTGAAAAAATGTTCAACATCCTTAATCATCAGGGAAATGCAAATCAAAACAACCCTGAGATTCCACCTCACACCAGTCAGAATGGCTAAGATCAAAAATTCAGGTGACAGCAGATGCTGGCGAGGATGTGGAGAAAGAGGAACACTCCTCCATTGTTGGTGGGAGTGCAGGCTTGTACAACCACTCTGGAAATCAGTCTGGCGGTTCCTCAGAAAACTGGACATAGTACTACCGGAGGATCCAGCAATACCTCTCCTGGGCATATATCCAGAAGATGCCCCAACAGGTAAGAAGGACACATGCTCCACTATGTTCATAGCAGCCTTATTTATAATAGCCAGAAGCTGGAAAGAACCTAGATGCCCCTCAACAGAGGAATGGATACAGAAAATGTGGTACATCTACACAATGGAGTACTACTCAGCTATTAAAAAGAATGAATTTATGAAATTCCTAGCCAAATGGATGGACCTGGAGGGCATCATCCTGAGTGAGGTAACACATTCACAAAGAAACTCACACAATATGTATTCACTGATAAGTGGATATTAGCCCCAAACCTAGGATACCCAAGATATAAGATATAATTTGCTAAACACATGAAACTCAAGGAGAATGAAGACTGAAGTGTGGACACTATGCCCCTCCTTAGATTTGGGAACAAAACACCCATGGAAGGAGTTACAGAGACGGAGTTTGGAGCTGAGATGAAAGGATGGACCATGTAGAGACTGCCATAGCCAGGGATCCACCCCATAATCAGCATCCAAACGCTGACACCATTGCATACACTAGCAAGATTTTATTGAAAGGACGAAGATGTAGCTGTCTCTTGTGAGACTATGCCGGGGCCCAGCAAACACAGAAGTGGATGCTCACAGTCAGCTAATGGATGGATCATAAGGCTCCCAATGGAGGAGCTAGAGAAAGTAGCCAAGGAGCTAAAGGGATCTGCAACCCTATAGGTGGAACAACATTATGAGCTAACCAGTACCCCGGAGCTCTTGACTCTAGCTGCATATATATCAAAAGATGGCCTAGTCGGCCATCACTGTAAAGAGAGGCCCATTGGACTTGCAAACTTTATATGCCCCAGTACAGGGGAATACCAGGGCCAAAAAGGGGGAGTGGGTGGGCAGGGGAGTGGGGGTGGGTGGATATGGGGGACTTTTGGTATAGCATGAAATGTAAATGAGTTAAATACCTAATAAAAAATGGAAAAAAAAATACCACATCGGGCTCCCCTCTACCACCCACTGCACCCACCACCCCGTCCAAATTCCCTCCCAAATCCCTCCCTCCCTTCCCACTTGTGATTGCTTTCTTCTCCCTCCCAAGTGGGACTGAAGCATCCTCACTTGGTCACTTCAGTTTGTTGAGCCTTTTGAATTTTGTGGACTCTATCTTGTGTTTATTTATTTACTTTAGTTTTTCAATTTATCCTTTAATTTTTTTACAGTCCAGACTTTATTCCCCTCCCAGTCCACCCTCTGACTGTTCCACATCCCACAACTCCTCCTCCCACCCTGTCTCCAAGAGAATGTCCCCACCCTTCTCCTCCTTTCTCCCTGGGGCCTCAAGTCTGTCGAGGGTTAAGTGCATCTTCTCTGACTGAGTCCAGACCTGGCAGTCCTCTGCTGTATATGTGTTGGGGGCCTCATATCAGCTGGTGTATGCTGCCTGGTTGGTGGCTCAGTGACTAAGAACTCTCAGGGGGTCCAGGTTAGTTGAGACTGCTAGTCTCCCTATAAGGTCACCCTCCTCCTCAACTTTTTCCAGCTTTTCTCTAATTCAACCACAGGGGTCACCAGCTTCTGTTCATAGGTTGGGTGTAAATATCTGCATCTGACTCTTTCAGCTGCTTGTTGTTGGAGGGCAATAATAATAGGCCCCTTTTTGTGAGCACACCATAGCATCAGTAATACTGTTAGGCCCTTGAGCTGGATCCCAATTTGGGCCAGTCACTGGACCTTCTTTCCTTCAGACTCTTCTCCATTTTTAACCCTGCAGTTCTTTCAGACAGGAACAATTCTGGGTCAGAGGTTTTGACTGTGGGACGGTGTATTAGTCAGGGTTCTCAAGAGTTACAGAACTTATGGGTAGGCTCTATATAGTAAGGGAATTTGTTGATGACTTACAGTCTGTAGTCCAACTCCCAACAATGGTCAACAGCAGCTGTAAGTGGAAGTCCAAGGGTCTGGCCATTGCTCAGTCCCACAAGGCAAGTAGGCGAAGGAGAGAAAGTGTGTAAATCTTCCTTCATCCAATGTCCGTATGTAGGTCTTCAGCAGAAGGAGTAGCCCAGTTAAAGGTGTGTTCCACAACTTTAATCCCAGATGACCTTGAACTCAGAGGTCTCCCTGTCTTAATTTTTTGGAATTCATAGCCACTATGCCTCAAGATCTCCATGCCAAGATCCAGGTCAAAAACTTGTATCTCCAAGCCTCTGGATCAGGATCACTGGTGAGCCTCCAATTCTAGATTCTAGTTCATTCCAGATATAGTCAAGTTGACAACCAGGAATAGCCACTACAGATGGTAATCTCTTCCCTCCACTTGATGCCATGTCT
Source organism: Mus musculus (assembly GCF_000001635.26). NCBI lineage: Eukaryota > Metazoa > Chordata > Mammalia > Rodentia > Muridae > Mus > Mus musculus. Next base: position 7,151,263 of record NC_000072.6, on the reverse strand, counting down.
TTCTGCTGGACGTGGGCTCTACAAGTTCTCTCTCTCCACTGTAGGGCATTTCATATAATTCCTTTGAGTCCTGAGACATGTAGACATCCAGTTAGACCAGCAGTATTTGTTGAAGATGCCTTTTTCATTTTATGACTTGGGCATTTTTGTCAAAAATCAAGTGTCTGTAGATATGTGGATGTATTTCTGGGTCTTTTATTTGATTGCATTGATCAACCTGTCTTTTCCTACACCGATACCAGGTAGTTTCTATTACTGTTGCTCTGTAGTACAGCTTGAAGTCAAGGATGGTGATTCCTCCAAATGTTCTTTTGTTGTTCAGGATTGTTTTGTCTATCCTGGATTTTTTGTTTTTCTATATGAAGTTGAGAATTGTTCTTTCAAGATCTGTGAAGAATTGTGTTAGAATTTTGATGGGACTTGCATTGGATCTGTTGATTGTAAGATGCCCATTGTCCCTATGTTAATCTTACCAATCCGTACTTTTAGTGTTTCAACTACATTATCTTGACTTCACCAAGGGTGAGTCTGTATCAGTTAGTGTATTAACGCACCTACTATGATCCAAGTCTTACATAAACTTTGTGTGATACCGTGGTCACAGCTTTCACCAGTACATAGATTCCTATGTTTCTGGCATGTTTACAAATATTTAACTCTTGCCCAGTCAACAGCACCACAGAGTTACAAACTTTCTTTCCTTTAGGCATCTGGTTTTCCCTGGTGTTGACTAAATTATCCTGATGGCAGCAGAACTTTCTGTATTAGTTGTATTAGTTAAATTTATTCTTTTACAACTTCAAATGTGAATCTAATACATACATACGAATCTCATCCCCACCCTTTCTCATCTCTCTTCTTCCCTCTACTGTCCCTTTTCCCTACAGACTTCTTTTTAAAATTCATGTCTATTGGTTTTGGTTTTGTGTGCCAGTGAGTGTTTTAATTTTCATTTTCATGATGAAGTAATATTGAACAACGTTTTACAATCTGAAAACCTCTTCTGCCTACTTTCCAATGAAATTCCTTTGCAAATTCTATGTATTAGTACTTGGTTGCATGTGTGGTTTGGAAATTCTTATTTGCAGTCTATAGCATCCTATTTACAGAATCATTTGTGGAGCAGCAGCTTTGATATTTTATGGGATCTAGTCTATCAATTTTCCTTTTGTGGATTTTGCTTTAAGTATCAAGTGTGAAACCTTTTCCACTAGCTCTAAATCCTGCATATTTTCTCCTCTAGTGTAAGAGTCCTTATCTTAAGCAAAACAACCCAGATGTTAGCCATCACATCTCCTCAACAGCTGCCTTCATTTGGTGTTATTCTGCCTTTCTAAGAGACTCTATAAGGTCAAAACCTAAATCAATTGCTTTGTGACCTAACATCCTTGAAATCCAGGGTAAAGAGGCTCATTTTTCTAAAGATAAAGAGAGTGAAAATGGTGTGCTACTGTTTGAAATACTACTAGCAAATGCTACTACATACCTACTGTGCATTAGCTTTTCTAGTTTTAGTGAAGCATAATTAATAAAGATGGTTCCTTTTATGAAGGAGCTGAAAAATCAATGCAAGAGAATGACAGTGTCCTAGGACACTGTCAATATGACAAAATGGCAACCAATAGACTGGGAAAATATCTTTACCAATCCTATATATGATAGAGGGCTAATATCCAATATATACAAAGAACTCAAGAAGTTAGACTACAGAGAACCAAGTAACCCTATTAAAAACGGGGTATTGAGCTAAACAAAGAATTCTCAACTGAGGAATACCAAATGGCTGAGAAGCACCTAAAGAAATGTTCAACATCCTTAGTCATCAGGGAGATGAAAATCAAAACAACCCTGAGATTCCACCTCATACCAGTCAGAATGGCTAACATCAAAATCTCAGGTGACAACTGATGCTGGAGAGGATGTGGAAAAAAAGAAGCACTCCACTATTGTTGGTGGGATTGCAAGCTGATACAACCATTCTGGAAATCAGTTTGGCAGCTCCTCAGAAAATTGGGCATAGTACTACTTGAGGATCCAACTATTCCACTCCTGGGAATATACTCAAAAGATGCTCCAACCTGTAATAAAGATATATGCTCCACTATGTTCATAACAGCCTTATTTATAATAGCCAGGAGCTGAAAACAACCCAGATATCCCTCAACTGAGGAATGGATACAGAAAATGTGGTGCATTTACACAATGGAGTACTACTCAGCTATTAAAAACAATGAATTCATGAAATTCTTAGGCAAATGGATAGAACTAGGAAATATCTTCCTGAGTGAGGTAACCCAATCACAAAAGAACACACATAGTATGCACTCACTGATAAGTGAATATTAGCCCAGAAGCTCAGAATACCCAAGATGCAATTCACAGACCACATGAAGCTCAAGAAGAAGGAAGACCAAAGTGTGGACACTTCGGTCCCTCTTAGAAGGGGGGAACAAAATACCCATGGGGGGGAGATACAGAGACAAATTGTGGAGCAGAGACTGAAGGAAAGGCCATCCAGAGACTGCCCAAACCTGCGAATCCATCCCATATACAGTCACCAAACCCAGACACTATTGTGGATGCCAACAAGTGCTTGCTAGAGGAGCCTGATACAGCTCTCTCCTGAGAGGCTCTGCCAGTGTTGCTCACAGCCAACCATTGAACTGAGCACAGGATCCCCAGTGGAAGACATAGAGAAAGGACACAAGAAGCTGAAGGTGTTTGCAGCCCCATAGGAGGAGCAACAATATGAACCAACCAGTACCCCCAGAGCTCCCAGGGACTAAACCACCAACCAATGAGTACACATGGAGGGACCCATGGCTCCAGCTGTATATGTAGCAGAGAATGACCTTGTTGGACATCAATGGGAGGAAGGACCCTTGGTCCTGTGAAGGCCCAATGCCCAGTACAGGGGAATGCCAGGACAGGGAAGTGAGAGTGGGTGGGTTGGTGAGCAGGGGGAGGGGAGATATAATAGGGGGTTTTTGAAGGGGAAATGAGGAAAGGGGATAACATTTGAAATGTAAATAAAGAAAATGTCTAATAAAAAAAGAGAATAACATCAGAAATGCATGAAAACTCACGAGTTTTACATTTGACATAAAATGACAGTTTTCCCAAATTCATCAAACATTTATTTAAACTATGCACTAGCAATTATAGCAATAAAAGCTGGCTTATCCCTAAGCCCTTTTCTGAGAAACTTAGTTTCAATAGAAAGAGAAGGGAACATGAGAATCAGACAAAACAAGAGAATATGATGATTCATTGACAGTAGAAAAAGCAAATAACTTAAAATTGGAAGAATCTATCCATTTTCATAACTGCTAGTTGTGTGAATTTGGGTAAATTACTTGAATCTGTCTGTAAGCCTCAGGCATCTCTCCCACAAAAAGGAAAAGTTAACACATTATTCAAGGTTTCTCCATGAGAATTAAGCTAGGACTCCTGAGACAGTCTTCATAAAGCCAACAGGATTTGGTGACTGGTGGGGCAAGAAGTGGTAGGAAGAGTGAATATAAGAGTAAGTCTGACCTCTGAAAAGACAATGAGATGTTGTCATCCTGGCATTTATCTACGGTTCATTCTAGTCTGTTTGTTTGTTTCTTCCATGTGCGTTGAACAACTATAGGCTGTATACACAGACTAGAGAGTTGTTTTCTTGGATCGGAGATCATGGGCACATTTGGCCAGGGGTGGGGACAAAATAATGTGAAAGAGGAGAAGTACCTGTGGCCCAGCAGCCTAAAGATGAAGACAGAAAATATATAGCTGGAGAATAACCCAAAGTTAAGATTCAAATTTAGTCTGAAAATACCTAATCGTTAAGAACTTTGGTGACATAAGGTACAATGTTTCAGGATGTACAAGGGAACAATAGGAATGTCAGATCTTGGGACCATTGAGATGGCTCAGCAATTACGAGTGCAGGCTGCTTTTCTAGAGGTCCTGAGTTCAATTCCCAGTAACCACATGGTGGCTTACAACCATCGACAGGGGAATGTCATGCTGTCTTCTGGCGTATAGATGTATATGCAGCAGAACAGCCATATATTAAATAAATAAAAATTTAAAAAGTAAATAAAGATCCTTTTTTAAAAGATCAAAACTTTTCTATAGGCTCAATGGGTAATAGTGCTTGCTGTCAAATCTGTCCACCTAAATTCAGTCCCTAGAACACACATGGTAGAAGATGAGAATCTACTCCTGAAGGTTGTACATTGGTACATCATGGTACCATGATAATTTAACTCCAGCTTCTTTTCTTGTTATAGGTACCCTAAATGTGTAATCTATTAAGAAAAACTCCATGGTAGGCCATGCTGTTCTGGACTCAATTTAATAGCCCACACTCATGAAGTCTCTTAAATGTCAATGGTAATTTTCCATTAACAAAAGCCATAAAATTCTTAAATAAACATTTTTTTTTTTTGGAATGAAGAAACTCACATGTACGTTGCTGAGACATTTGACCAAACTTCTCCAGCTAGTAAGGGGGAAATGTGAGGTTTCTAATTCACTTCCCTTGACTCCTAAGCCAGCACTTTCCCACGTAGTAATGGACAAGAACCAGTCCCCTCTCGCCACATCTGCCTTCCACAATCAGCTTTGTGGGCTGAGGGCTTTGATATTCTGAAAAGCTTACAGAAACTACCTAAATGCTATAAAATCCTGGGGAAAATGAAAGCCACCTAGAAAGAAATTGAATGTGAACTCTTAGCGTGGGCTAAGCTAAAAAGACACAATGGCACTGAGACTCTTTCATCCCTTAATGATTTTCAGTTGGTACATTTTGATCAATATTTTGTCTTACATTTATGAGAATAGTGTTGTCAATTTAACTGCCAAGCCTATGCACCTCCATTCATTTGTTTGGTCTCTTCAGGAAAGGTCAGAGTTAATTTTTAAAATGTGGTATATATGGTCAGTCTGAAATTACTGAAGACCTCAAGAGATAGGAGCCTGAGATCTGTGAACTGAAGTCCCATCCTACCTTGCTCTTGTTTTACCAGAACAAAGAAAAGATGGGTAGATTGACCCCATGTGTGGCTTCAATTGTTTTTGTCCCCCCCTGTGGAGAACAATTTGCTATTATCTCTTGTCTCTAGTAGTTGTCATCTGCCCAGAGACTTGATTAATTGAGTGTATAAAGTGTGGGCATCTGTGAATTAGCCAGTGATTCAGACCTATTAGAAGGTCACGTCTCATTTTTTATGCCTCGTTTGAAAATTTGAAATGTTAACAGTGTAGGGAGCTCAATACAAATTACAATTTTAGCCATTAATTTAATACTGATTGTATTATTCAAGGATAAATGCATTCTTAAAATCCTGATTATTCCTTAAAACTTTAAATTCCTTACAAATCTCGTCGAGTTATTTACTTATAACTACTTATAAAAGGTCTTCAGTTATTACTGGGTCCCACTGAAAACCAGTTAAATCAAATCCTTTATATTTTAACTTGCAATTAGCAATTTAACAGAGCTGATGGTCCTTCACACAATCCTGCTCAGAGGTGAATCCTGGGAATGAAGTTACTATTGATGTGACAATGTATCCAACAAAAACTCAATAGATTTTATTTTCAAAAGGGAAGATGTGAAATGGCAACTGCAGGAAATTAACAGTCTTTGCCCTATTCAGGTTGCCTCTGTTGAATTCAGCTGGTGGCTGGTCCTTCCTAGCTTTCTCCTCTTCCCCTGTGGGACAGCCCCTGTAACTCCTAGGAAACTCCCCGTGTGGCTTAGCCTCGCTGTAAACTTCCTAGCTTACACCTCCCTGTGTTTCCTCTGTGCTTCTGTGTTTCTGATAGAACAGGATTACAGGGATTGGCATTCACGGGAAGACGTGCAAAGGAACATCATTCACTCAAAGCAGTGAGCTATGGATGCAGTGATTTTTTTCAGAGCTATTGAGATACAGGTCTTAAAATGTGGTGAATTTTCAAATCTATCATTCTCCGAAAGGGTCGTGGTTTTGTAAAACTAAGGAACGTGACAGAAATTGAAAAACCAATGTGAGGTCAAAATTCATCATTTAAAAAAAAAAGGAGTTTTCACAAAAGCTACCTTGATTGTCTTAGTTTTTAAGGGTATTTCTACTGCCAGACTTGGGTCATGAAAGGAAAGTTTTATATAACAGTGGGCAAGTTTAGTTTGCAGCTATATACATTTAACAACAAATCATATTTTAAATCCAGCCTATTTTCTTAAAGGCCTCTGATATTTTCTAAAAGATCACATTTCCAAATTACTTTTAGCTCAGGGGATGTTTTTTTTTTTTCCCTATCAATTTTGCTTGGCATTTGAAAAAGTTGTTTCTTATGGTAGCTTAATAAATCTTTCATCTTTTCTCTATCAATAACCCGAGCTCAAATACAGGAGTGAAAAGCAAGATAGATTGAGAAAGGCAAGAATGAATAAAGCAGGGGAAAGGGATAATGGAACAGTGGGTTTCTGCTCCTCTGTCCCAAATGAGTCATTGTTTTTTAAAATAAGCATCATTCAAGGCACTCTCCACTTTCCCTCCCAAGTTCTATTTCCATGGGGATTTGTTCTCAGGGATTTGGCTACTATTTCAAATTTTTAAATATGATCATTAGAACCTTCAATTTTATTTTTTAAAGGACCATTTTTTTCTAGATCCAGCAACTGATAGACATCCTTTGTCAAATTGTCTTCACTTCCTTTCTGAATGGTCAATGACCTACAGGTTCATCTACCCTGACCTGGTATAACTGAGGGTGTCTGAACTGTACACCATTGTCTATATTAACACATAGCAGCTTTCTAGGGAGAGCCTCAGGAAGTTTTCATTAGAGCCCTCAAAACATCTGCAGTCCCAAGCAGACTTTAAAATATATCTCTGCCCTTTTCTGAATTCTTAAAGGATTCACTGTGAGGAAACAGTCCCTCCCTCCAAGACTCCCATTCTCTGTCTGTGAGAGACATGGTGGGGCACCAGAGAAACCAGTACAGAAATGTTAGGTGTAAACAGAGAGAAGATACAGGGGTCAAAACGTGAGGGACATCACTTTGTAGGGCAGCCTGGCTCCTCCAGCCAGACTCACTTTGTAAGATTTTTCCTCTTAGGGGATTGGTGTTTCTGCTTGTAAAGTATATTTGGGGCCTAATTTGTCAATACACATATTGAAGGGGGGAGGGGGGCTGGAGATGCAGTGTAGTTGGAAGAGCTCTTGCTTAACATGAATGAACACAACTCAACTCCCAACCCCAACACTTCATAAAGCTAGGAATGATGGTATGTATTTTTAACACTAGGAGCATCAAGAGGTGGATGCAGTAGACAGGAGAGTCAGAAACCCAAGGTCATCCTCTATTATAGAGTGAGTTTCCTTCAAGCTTGATGTACAATAGACTCTTGTCTCAAAAAAGTGTTTTGGGTAAAACCTTTGCATATAGTTATACACAAAATTGTAAACTTTCTGGGAACAGGGACCATTATTCCTCCTCTCTCATGTACCTCGATATAATACGTGTACCATAAAAAAGAAAAATGTTCATAAAGCTTTGTTAAATAGAAATGAAGCATGGGAATTAGACATGTTGCATATTGTGTGTTTTATCAGGTCATTTGGCATTTATATAAAACCCTATTTCTCTGATGTATTAAGCAACCAAAATTCTCAATTGGGCTTCAAGAATAATACAAAATATCAAAGTCAATTAAATTTGCTGGTGAACTTAATCCCTAGCAAACAATACAAAAACAAAAACAAAAACAAAAACAAACATACTCACTCCCACTAGGGTATTGTTTTTCCCTATCATGAGAACTAACCTCACACATTCTAGCCTGGGCAGAAGGTGCATCCAGAAAGAACAACCCAAAGACCATGGAGAGGCTTTGAACTGCTGAAATTTCAGGAAGGGATGTGTGCATTCTTTTATTTCATCATTAGCTGTAGCCGACGGTTCACATCCTCCATCCTCCGAACATTATACTTAGACAGGCTTGGCTCCGATAGGTTTCTTCCTTTTCAAAGGGCAAAGACTCTGAGTAAGTCAGTTTAAATTGATAAAGAGAACATAAACAATGAACAGGTGAGCAGGGAAGACTCAACAGAAGGAAATTAAAGTGAAGGAAGCATATGCAGGCCGAGCATTTTATCTTATCTCCGGGGCTTTTATTTACTGTTTGATGTTAGCAAAGTACTTGCTCAGCACCTAGGTTATCCTGTGTCAGGCCTATGGAGTGTACATAAGACACAACATGGCCTCCACCACTAGGTGATACGAGCAAGCCATCTTTGTTAACACAAGGAAAAGGAGCATGAGTTTTAAATGTAGACACCATCCACACAGCAATAGTTTTGTCACTGAAAAAATCATGTTGTGGCAGAGGTCTCATAAGACTCTATTACTGGTGACAGTGAAATGAAGCTATCTCAGTTAGTGAATTTCCTCCAGCATATATAACAATTCTCAGACCATGCCCTGCCCATTATGCTTGCCTGCCATGGCTAACTGCAAGTAACTGGGTATGCCCATGGAAGAATAATACCTTCTGAAGGAGACCTGGTAAAGTTTAATAAAAGAAATACTAAAATACTGAGTTCCAATCCTTGTGAAAAGAGGAAGTTTCTGGAGCCTTGATGCAGAGACAAGAAAGCTTAGAAAGAGGGTAACCAATTCACCTTGGCCTTGTTTCAAAAGTAGATTCTTCTATATGTTGCTGAGGCCGACTGCTCAGTAACATTGGGGGTGGGGGAGGGATGCATGAAAGGTTAAAGAGTGAGGGGCCACCAGAAAAGGAGACAGTGGGAAATCATGTGTGAAAACAGAATTAAAATGGCCACTGACTCAAAGGAAGTTTAGCTGACTTGTCAACTTTACAGTGGGGGATAAGCTTGTTGAGACTTGAAGAAATGACCCTTTCCAGTTTTGAATGTTGTTTCCCGAGACTAGATGTATGTGGGAAGTGCAGTACTGTCCTGTGGTGCAGGACAGAACCAGTACAACAGTGCAGTGTTCTGTGTCGCTTGCTTATGATGTCCTAGGCTGGATGAACTAAATACATGTTTAACTTATGATGAGTCACCATTTTTTGATGGTTTTATTGGGTGCTAATCACACCAGATATCAAGACATGTGATAGGAATTGTCATGATGCACTGTGTCAAAAACATAGATTAACACCTTATGTTATTCCATGTTAGAATTTGTTGAGTAACAATAAATTCACAGTGTACAGTAATATCATTGATTGCAATTGACTAAGTAGTCCTGTCTTCCTTGTTATATTTGGCCAAGGCAAATGTTTTTTTTTTTCATCCTAATCTTAACTACCAATATTTTTATATAGAGAGATATGTATGTCAATTACAGAATGACTATGAAGGGTAAAAGAAGCCTGAAAGGCAGATAGAGGTGCATATGGAGTCTCTACAGTAAGGCAACAAACCAAACCTAGCCAGAAGCCTTCAATGAGGAGCTGCTTTGGCTTCCACAAAGAAAGGTTGGAGGGTCCAGCTTCAGTTGACAAAGCAAGGTGCCAGGGACATTGGAGAGCTTTAGGTCTGTGTAGATGGAGAGATACTAGGCCCATATAAGCAAACAGAATAACGGGAAAATGACAGTTCAAGTAGGCTTTGTCAACAGCAGACTAGGTTGAGCTGAACACCCTAGAGTAACCAGAAGTGTTCTGCCAGTTTCTTCATTGACACACAGAGATGGTCAAATCACAGTTTTAGGTATCTGCCTCTTTCTCGCATCCAGGAGGGAGTGCCACTCTTCTCTTGGTTTAATGTGTCTGATAAGCTCTCTGGCCCCACTTTGCTGATATGATGGCAATATGCCCATGTGCTTTTATAGCCCTAATTTACCCCCAGTGAATTTGTGAACTGGACCTTTCCCACTTCCAAGAATGTCATTATCAGTCTGTGCCATGTGTCTGGTGCCAGACCAATGGTGTCATTCATGTGCCAACCAATGTGCAGAGCCATCCTCCATCTCTCAGGTAAAGACACAGCCCAGAAATCCACTGTTTTATATAGGGTATAGAATAACTTAGTGTAGGACTCAGCCTGATCTCAAAAGAGATATTGAGATCCTGCCTCTGAAATGTCAATGAAGGACAGACTTTACTTAACCCAACTTCAATCTTGGCATGTTAATTTTAGAATGAAAAATCATATTACTACCAACTAACTCCACCACTGTGACATTCACCTGCACCTTTGAGTCCATGGATTTATACCTCTGACCTCCAAATGCTTCAAACACTAAAATTCTATCCCATTTTTTTTTTTTTGACAAGGTATCTCTACATAGCCCTGGCTTTCCTGAAGCTCACTATTTAGACCAGGCTGACCTCAAGCTCACAGAGATCCACCTGCAGCCCTCCAAATGCTGGTATTTCACCACAGCCTAATGGTTTTTTCTTTTTTTTTTTTTTTTTTTTTGAGAAAGAATTTAAAGTTGGTTGGGTAAGGAGGAGGAAAGGATCTGGAAGGACGTGGGTGAAGGGAAGAATATGATGAAAATATATTTAAATTTTAAAATTGTTTTAAATAATAAAAATATAACTTAAAAATTTTAAAAGACTCGGTTCAATAAAGGCAAATTTACAGACACCTAAAGTAGCTCAGACGTTGCCTAGTGAACTACAATGAACTCTAAAGAACTTGAGAGAGGATGGGGAGTGGAAAATTCTGGGACTAGACAGTGCTGATGTTAACACAACTCTCTAAATGGCTAAAACTATTTACACCGGCAAATCTTAAAATAATGATATTAAAAAAATTTAAACCTATATATAGGAATTTATTGGGATGACTTACAGGCTGTAATCCAACTAACCCAACAATGGCCAGCTGTGAATGCAAAGTCCACGTATCTAGTAGTTTCTCAGTCCCACAGCTGGTCTTCTCTATAAGCTGGGATCCCAAAGAAGTAGGTTCCAGTGGATGCTGGCAAAGTGAGAGCAAGCAGGCAAAGATCAAACAAATTCTTCCTTCTTCCATTGCCTTTATATAGGCCCTTATACAGAAGGTATGGCCAAGATTAAAGGTGTGCCTCAAGGTATGGATCAAAAGGATGTGCCACCCCACCTCAAGATCTGGATCAAAATCTTGAGTCTTTCAGACTCAAGCTCTGGACCAAAGACATGTTCTCTTCCTGCCTCAAGATCTGGGTCACAAGTGTGCCCTCCATTTTTGGATTGTAGTTCATTCCAAATAGAGTCAAGTTGACAACCAAGAGTAGCCATCACACTAACACAATAAAAAAACTAAACATGTAACACTAACTGAGTAGTTAATGCTGACAGCTGGGCAATGTTGATACTAAGTAACTATGCACATTGTTTAGAAAAACAAATGTGGCCAGTACACAGTACATAATAAGTTTAGTGAAAAACAGCACAGGGTATGTGCACAACTACAACATTTTCAATGTATATATTAGTAGAAAAAGAGACTGAGCCTCAAAATATGACATAATGGGAGTGTGGATAATTTTTCTCTTTAAATTCCTCACATTGTCCAAATTTCCAAACAGGAGCATGTATAACTTTTAAAGTACCTATAAAATGAAATTGTTTTAAAACATAGAAGCCTGCTCGAATATGGGTAATCTTAAAATATATATATATATATATATATATATATATATATATACATATATATAAAATATATATGTATATATATATATATGTATATGTATATTGAATCTCATATTTGGCTCAGAAATGAATAGTGATTCTTGGTTGAAGTAGAGAGAATCCGTTGTAAAATAATGTTCTATCTCCAGACAAAACCTAGTGCCCAGTATCCTATAGGGGATTCACTGTCTCCCAGTGTAGCCTTTTCCTGATACTCCCTTTCTGCAGGGCATGGGGGAATGGAGGTGATGGAAAGAAAGAGAGAGACTGAGACAGAGAGACAGAGAGAGCTCCACTTCTCTGCCCCTCCCACTCCATCCCCTCTACCGCCAAAGATCCAAAGAACTTACTACTACAATGGGCCTATCTACCTTCCAAAGATAGTTTTCAACTGTGCACCCTTCATCTCTGATCCCACAAGAACTGCTTTTTTCCATGAGCAAAAAAGATTTGTGCTTTAGGGAGGAATTAAAAAAAAAACACACAAATAAATACAGAAATCTATCTCTGCAAGTTTTATGTTTAAAGTAAAATCTCCCCCCACACTCCTTCAAAATATTCCTCCTCAGAGACTCCTGTGCCTACCAGCAAGCCTGGCTCTGACCTAGATTTAGAATCAGAAGTGCTATGAGCTGTTTTCCAGCACCCTGGAGGAGTGTGAACTGGGCAGTTTGATGTCTTGGTGGTCCAGTCTGGGATCAGGTCAGCTGTCTACAAGATCCAAAAGGTTTGTTATTTTCTGGGCCTTTGTTCTCTATGAATTTGATCACCTGTAGTCAACCATACTCTGAAACTATTGGTATTTTCCTTGACTCTTTCAAAACACAGAGACCACAATGGTATAAGTTTTTTAAATAGTATATTCTTATACTCACTCTACCCTTAGTTATTGTTGTTACTCCCTACTATGCCTAATTTGGAAGCTAATCTTTGCATTGAATATATATGTATAGGAAAAACATAGTACATAGAGGGTCAACACTGTACAAGATTCCAAGCATCCACTGTGAGCTCTGGGTATGGTGGGGAAGGGTGGGTACACTGTTCATTGTTTCTTCTCCTTGAAGGTCTCTGAGTTGCTTCTGCATTTTTCCAGGAACTCTAACATTTGTCTTACCAAGTACGATTAGCTGTAACTTTGACATCTTGACTTAGTCACAAAGTAAGCCATGTCGCTAGTCAAGGGAACTGAGCCATGAAGATCAATCCTGGGGTCACCACACTCATACTATGATAAACCTCCCCTCTGTAGGCCCCGCAGGACATTCAATGTAAATCAACCAATCAACAAGATAACTAATAGATTCTATGAAGGAAAAGTTACATGCATGTATGGATAGCACTTCACTAAACAAATACTAATTCTGTTGAGAATTATTTTAGGTACTAGGAATTACACAGCACAGAGTAGAGGCTAACTAGAAATTGTTCTTATTCAAATACAAGGTCTATCTAATGAAAAAAAACAGATGAGGACACAGAACAAGTAGAATACACATACACTAGTTAGAAAATAATTGCTATGAAGAAAAATACGACAGAGAAGAAGGATCAGAAGATCAGGGAAGGTCGCATGGGGAAGGCCTTTGAATAAAGACTGAGCAGTGATGGCATCTGATCAGAGCTCAACCACAGTGCAAGAGGCTTGAGGTGAGTGAGTTCCTGTGAGGTCTGAAGAATGGCAACATGGCCAGTGTGGCGAGATTGGAGCAAGCGAGAGGAAGGCAGTGGTTTTCTCAGAGACTGAACCACCAACCAAAGGGCATACATAGGCTGGACCTAGCCTCACACCCAAACTCACCCCACCCCACCCCAGCCCAGCCCACCCCACCCCACCCCACCCCACCCAACACATGTAGCAGATGTGCAGCTTGGTCTTCAGGTGGGTCCTGAACAACACAAGCAGGGGCTGTCCCAAAAGCTGTTGCCTGTGCATGGGATATGTTCTAGCTTGGCTGCCTTGTCTGTCATTAGTGGGAGAGGATGCACCTATCCCCACAGAAACTTGATGTGTCAGAGTGGGGGGAATACACAGGGGCCCCCCATCCTCTCAGAGGAGAAGGGGGAGGGGAGATGAGGGAAAGGGTCAGAATGAACTTATTTTGTCATCATGACTCTGATTGTTTAGATGAACAATCGGAAGGAAGGAAGGGAGGGAGGGAGGGAGGGAGGGAGGGAGGGAGGAAGGAAGGAAGGAAGGAAGGAAGGAAGGAAGGAAGGAAGGAAGGAAGGAAGGAAGGAAGGAAGGGAAGCACAAACTTCAAAGGGGGCTTCACTTTGTCTGATTTTCCAAGATCCAGACTAAAAGTAACAGTGACTTGAGTCACTACAGCAGCTTGTTAATATTTCAAACTGCCCATCAAGCATTTTACTTTTAGCCAAGACTAACAGGGAAAAGAAAGCAGGTTTGTGTCCACCTCCACCCTTAACCCCACTCCAGAAGAAGGTGATTCAGCTTGTGTTCTGGTTAAATTAATTATAGCGTGATCAGTAAAGCAATAGTAAAAGGGGTAGCTGATATCAGTTAGATGAGTAAACATTAATACAATTTCCTGTAGCAAGCACACAGGAAGAGCTATCGTTTCCCGCATCCTGAAAGCAAACAGGCAGCAGAGGCTCAAGGTTAGGAACCATATAGCAATAAAAGAGTGCCTCTCGGGGAATTTTTTATTTTTGCAAATAAACTAGCTAGCATATGCTTTATAATGTTGATTTGCATAGAAGATAAAACTCTAACGGGAAAATGAAAAGCAAACAGCAGGAAGCAACTTCATTTACAGCAGATAGCTGATTTACAATGGACTCCAGACTTCCACCCTGACTCTGAAGGAGATACAAAAGCTGTGTCTTAGGGAGGCTAGTACACTGGAGCTGAGAGGCTCTTTACTCTTTTAAGGTTCCTTTATACAATATCACATCTATCATCAACTCTAACTCTGCCCAAGGCTGAGTCAAATAATCTGGCATTTATGATTTTTAGCTCTATGACACAGCTGGGTCAAGCCATGAGAACAGGGCTCGCAGATCAAGGAATGACTGAGTTCTCTCTTTGGCAGCTTAAATTGGGGCAACTGAAAAGATTGGAACAGTTAGCAAGTGTGAGAAGGGAAACAAGGAAAAGCAGCCGAGCTGTGTTGTGATGTGTGTGTGATGGAGAGACAGTAATGTGGACAGACAGGAGTCCTGAGATCCCCTGGGTCTTCTCCATGAAGGGTGGCCTGTGTCAGATCTCAACTTCCTTCCCCCATTGCCAGAGTAATGCTGGCTTAAGGAGAGTTGAGCTGAGTTAATAATTCCTTGCAACGAAAGTGCCTACAGGGCACTGACAAAAATAACAGAGTATTCACTGAGCCCTTCATTTAATTTATGATGGTAAGATAATTTCAAAATCGTTTTGTCTTCCAACTTTCCTCTCTCTCTTGTCCCTGATCTGTATATAAGAAACAATGTTCTAGGAAGGGGTGAGTTTGCTCCCAGTTAGTGGTCCTTCTCCACTCAGTGCCTATATCAAATCTTACACAAAAAGGGGTCTGTCTTCAAACAACAGAAAGACTAGCCAAAGAGTCTCTTCCTCCGATAAGCATCCTCAGCAGCTGAATTGCACCCTAAAATCTCTCTCTCTGTACCTTCTAAGTACAGTTGTATAATACTGGCCAACTCGGAAGTGTAATGTAAGCATTAGGGTAATTAGATATTAGTGCACTGAAACTTTGTATGTATTGAGACCTGCGCTGAGAGATTTGTGTACTACATTACCAATAATCCTCAGAATTGGTTTAAGAAGCCATTTTTATCCACCTTTATAGCAAGGAGTTCATAAACTAAAGAAGCTGTATGACACACACTATGTGTCACTGTGTCACACGGCTCATAACAACCTGGCTATGCCTCTGGACCAGTTGCATATTGCTCACCCACGGTGCAAAGCAGGAGGCACGAGTAAGGTGTAGGAGGACAGGTTAAGGTTCAAAGTATATGAGTGAGCCAGAACGGTGACTTTATGATGGGTACAGAGCTCCTGCATCACAGGCTCTCCATCCCTACCTGCCTCCACTGAGATTTAGTAGAGACCCTCAGTTTAATTCCAGTTCTCTAGCCTCAATATTTCGATGTGTCACTGTCCCACTATGACAGGCAAAGGAAGCTGGAAACAGGATCCATCTAGTTTCAGGTGTGGGGGACACACAGTCATATTCTTCAGATGCCCCAATGGCCCTACATGGCTGTCATTTAACCTAATGAATTAAATTCTTTTCTGTCTACAAAACTATACTGAATGTGGGTTAGCTGTTCTTTCTTTACACAGGCCATTTTGTAGTTAATTCCAAACCTAAATATATCTTGTTTGTCCAGCTTTGTGCATGCAAATGCCCATACAGAACATCGGAAAATACTGTTAAGTGCATTTGCTCATAAAAACTCCCTTGCATGATTATACTTTTATGAAAATAACAAGAGTGACACCAAAAGTTGCTTGGCTCTGGGTAGCTAATTAGTAGTCCAGAGTCCTAGTTCTCAGGTAACAACCCAAGACACTGAATTATTCATGGATAACTTTCCCAGATCCAGAGGCAGAGTGCAAGCCCCAGATGACTCCAGGGAAAACCCACTGGTGGTTCTCTGTGCATCTGGCTTAATTAACTATCTGGGAAAAAAATGTGTTCTACATTTGCTCATAAAAATTACTCTGTGAGACAGAAGTTCAGCTAGCAATATAATTCCTGCCCCTACTGACTGCTCCATCATTGCCTCCTTCCCACATCATTTCCCTTCCCAAGTTCTCAGGGCATGCTGCCCATGTTAGGAGCAAACTGCGGCAGGAAGAACAAAATAGACAACCTGCAGGATGTGCATCTTCATAGAAACGAAGACCCTGAGATGCTAAGGCCAAACTAAGCTCAGAGTCTACCTTACAACGTGGCTGGATGGACTCAAGCTTACTGCTGGGCTTCCTCCTCCTTCTCCTCTTCCACCTCCTCCTTCAGCCCTTCCTGGAGAGCACCCAAGTTAACAGAAGATGAACTGAGGAAAGTTGTTCATTCCTTTGTATTTAAAGTATCCCTGGATTTCTCTTCTGTATCTACTCCACCTTGGGTAGCTACAGTTTTATTCTTAAACTCACTATCCAGATATTAAACATGACAGGTTGTCTGAAAAACAAGGGCCTCACAATCCTGCCTTCACTTCAATAGTCAGCTAAGAGGTCCCAATGTCACCAAGCTACTTACTACATTTTTGACTGATTTGCTGTTGATATCAGACTGGGACCTACTCTTAAGTTACTTTATATTGTGCGGTGGATTTTTAGGCTATGCTTTAGCCAAGAGACCCCATTACGTGTAATTTGATTCCATCTTAACAGTGGGGGATGACTGACTCTGTGCTCTGGTCAATACATAATCAAAACCATCTGACTGGCACCAGCCACATGGCACGTGGCGGTAAATAACTTAGTTCTGAAAGTACAAAGGAGGCCACCCTAAATGTACCAAAGTTGGACCTCTGGGAGGAGATGACTGTATAGGCCTAGGATTCCATCAAACATAAGCAGACTAAGAAAGGGTACAATGCCCTCACCTGGGCCCATGAAGAAGACACCTACCACTGAGATGTGTGTGAGAGCACCAGCTAACTCCACACCTGACAACTCACTGTGTTTTAAGGGGTTGACATGCAAAGAACTCTCGACTAACCCAGAGACTTTAACTCAGCTTCATCTCCTCTGTTGACATAGCCTATTCCAGTTTCTGACTTTCTGTCCATCTGTTCATCCTATAAAAATGCCATCCATTCACTGACTTATTCATCTACCTAGAGTCAAGTCTGCCTTTTACCTCTGTAACCTCCAAGGTCCTTCCACTCACTGCTGGAGATCTCTTGACCCCTGAGCCTTGGCTCAGTTCTGGGGCTCAGCTCAAGTCTGTAACAGTCCTCCAGCTAGGCTTGGTGTCTAACTCTAAGAGTTGCATCCCCATCACCATCTTACTTGCATCCCGTTAAGCCTCTATGGAACTCTGGGAATGCTGCTGCTGTGGCCTCTTTATCCCTTCTGCAAGCATTCTGTAATCTGTACATACATATTTGTACATATATTTGCTGTGTAATGGGCAATGTGTGTTCTAATAGTTAGCAGTTAAGATTAGAATAAAGAAACCAGCATTTGCCTTGGCAAGCTAACAGTGAAAATTGAGACAACTTGACAGATTAGGAGCAATGAAGCCAGCATGGCTTGTGAATTTATTGTTATTCCATGAATTCTGGCACTGTGGAAAGACAAATATGTCTGTCTATATTTCTCACTTCACACAACCACAACACTTGGCTACAAGTTCCCTCTCCTCCAGGCTTGGTAATCCCCTGAAGTACTCTCAGAAACCAAGGAAGTACTGCTCTTGGAATTACAGCTCTGTTACAAGCAGTGAAAGAATTCTGGAATGATACCAAATGTACCATTTACAAGCCTCAACACAAGTTGTCAAGATATTCCAGGTATACTCTCCAACAGGAAGTGCTCCCTGCGCACGGGAATACTGAACTTTTATTAGTAGGGTTTATAATGTGTGTGTGTGTGTGTGTGCGCGCGCGCGCGCGCGCGCGCACACACACACACACACACACACACACACACACACACACACACACACACTGATAACCATTAGCTATTTATTTATACTGACTCTCCATCCCTCCTCTCCTCCCTGGGTTGGGTTAGGCTTATCATGGGCCTTTCTACGGAGGGTCTCATTATAAGGCTGTTTAGAGACTCAACATGAGCCAACACAATTAACATAAAAACCTCTGTTAGAATCTTTACTGAAATTCTGCCAAAAACAAGACAGAGTCAAGTTATAGTCTCAACTGTGCAGCTGCTTCCATTATTATTATCTGCATTATAATAACTCTGACCCTCATACCTAATACGCATCTCTTTATGTGGCTTCTCTGTGATTATCTTGTAGACTTCTCTAATTCATTAGGAACCAAACCAAACTGAGCTTCCTCTAACATAATTAACAAACAATAGTTATTCAGAAGCAAACCTTAATGTATGGATTTGCAATGGGGACTTTACTCACTGCAGTCAAGGGAACAACCTATATAAGATCGTCTTTACATTTGGGGCTGGAACTTGAAGCCATCAAAGAGGAAAAGATGACATGGAGATGAAAGAAAGAGCCAGGGAAACCAAAGAATGAAAAGCAGCTGTGTGAGCCCACACTGGCCTCTTATTGTGTCCAAGCCTCCAGCTTGTCCAGGGGAAGCTGCCTATCTGACCATACATGAGCCTCATTTAGGAGCCAAAGAAGCTGAAGGAACATCTAGCAGGGGCCCAAGGAACTCTATGCCTAACTTCTGTCCACAAACCAATGAAGAAAAGATAACAGTATGAACGAGCTGAAGAATCCTCTGGTGCCTTCCATCTGACTACAACTCTGAGTAAACAATGCTATCTCACCCTGTTACAGCATGAGATGCTAAAGAAAGAGGAGATGCACATGAGGTGTGTGTGGTACCCACACTAGACTCCTACTTCTTATGGCCCAGGGCAAAGGCAGTGCTAGCAATAGAAGTTAGTATTTTGTGGAATCTCACTCCATGCCGAACACTCTGTTAAGCAATGTGCATGCTTTGTCACATCTGATAGCATCAGCTACCCTGGGAAAGAGATTCTGTGATGTTTCACTTTCAGACACATTAACTATGATGCAGAAGACCTCAGTAATTTACAGAGACATGCATTCAAAGCTAGGCCTCTTAGACACTGCCCCCCTTTCCCTGACAGACTCACATTGTGGGCCTTAATCTCATATAAAGTTGCATAAATTTGGCAGTAGTAAATGGTTGCTGAACAGACAATGACCAAAAATCCATTTAAAATCAAATTCACAATGAATTGGAGGTATGGCTGGCAGTGCTTTCCAGTGTGATGCACTGTAGCCTTGATTCCCAACACACAGCAAGCACACTTTGCACTGTGTTTGCCACCAAGCCAATTATCACCTTATCATTTGTTTATTCATTTATTTTAATGATCTTTTCATCAATAAATATTTGATATGTAAGCCTTCTTTATATATTTATATGCTTGGAAGGATGGGGGAGGTCACAAAATTTCTTAAGCATAAAGGACTCCCCAGAAGAAAAAGTTCAAGAGCCCTTGTCTACACACCAAGCTTTTTTAGAGTGTTTTTAACCACTCTATCAGTGTGCAGCCCCATACTTGTTAAAGATGGAAATGAAAATTACCTGCCTCCCCAAGTGATCCATTCCTTTGGCATCTTTCAAGCACCTCTGCTGTGTCCTCTTGGTGGGTTCATCCCCACTCTTGTGTATCACATCAGCTGTCGTCCCCCTCGTCAGCATCAAGTCAGCAATAGTCTCTCCTGCCTCTTCATCTCATGCTCACCAGCACACAGACTCTTACATCCCCACCATGAGATATTGTCTCCTGACTCTACATGCTCCTCCACCTGTACCCATTTTCCTATTCCTCTTTAGATCAAACCTTACCAAGTGAATCTTGCATCCATTTCTTTCAAGTGAACTTCATGATTCTTCATTCCACTCTATCAGAATCTGAGGTTCAAAATTACATGGGCTTCATATTTTTCCTTTGTTTATTAGATTTACATGTATGCATTGCTCTTTGAGGGCCAGGGAAAATTACTGGCTTCATTTAGTGTTGCTTGTATGTACATTTTATCAGACTAATCGCTTAGTGTTGGATAACCACTTAGGGGACATATCCCTAGGGAAGACCGATTCTCCCTCTTTCTGCAATCATTAATTGTCATTAGCTCTTAATCTGGGGGTGGGGCCTTGTGGAATTTTTCCCATCCATATTGACTTGTCAATAGGTGTTTTATTGTTCAGGTCTTGTTTAGATTATACTGTTTCTGGCTATAGCTTCCCTGTTCCATACAGAAGACACACTCTCACAGCAGATGTCCTGATCCTATGGCTCTGACAATCTTCCACCATCTCCTCTGCCATGCTCCCTGAGTCTTAGGCGCATGGGCTGTGCTGAAGACGCATCCCCTAAAGCTGAGCATGCTCGGTCAGTTGTTCTTGAGAAATTGCACAGACTTCTTCAGTACTCCTTAACTTATTACTCCATATTTTTTTTTTTTTAGCAGAATGAGCCTCAGATTGTGTTTTTAATTCAAATATGGCTCCCTAACCACTCACCAATGTGAAGGAGTGAATTCAATCTTGGGAGAAGTCTGGTGACTCTGCCATCTCACTCACAATGCAGGACACCAGTGTGAGAATGTGAAATGATCAGTGAAAATCCATGCTACACTGAGAAAAACCACAGGAAGTTCCTTTCTAATGGTGTCTGAGAAGGTTTGGGGGGGGGGGTTGTTTTTCATATATATGAGAAATACACATATTTCTCATATAAAAATAATTCTCTGTAAATAAGATGATTAATGAATAAATGGGAGCTTGCTGTACATATAGTCTTAAAAAAAACAGATAAAACAGAACAAGCAAAATGAACACAAAGGTTTAAGAGAGAGCCTTAGGTGAATCAGGGTTGATGCTATGTCATGGAGAGAATGCCTGTTAATGAAAACCATTTGTCTTTTACGTGGCTCTAAATGTTAATGTATCAGGTGTGCTTTAGTAAGCACACTTGCGTAGGAAGCAGAACATTTGTTTGTGAGTCAGTATTTTATCAATGTTCTTGCCTTATTACATCGTTCATTTGAAAATCTATAATAAGCATTATATTTGGGTGTCTCCCCCCTTTTACAGAAAGAATTTTAAATGAGACTTATATAAAACAGAATGCTTAGAAAGCAATATCATAAACTAATCCTGGTATGATTACTTACATGAACTTAAGCTCCACTGTTTACATTGTTTTCTCAAAAAAGAACTCGGAGACTGTGGACTTCGGGAAATTTTTGTAGGAGAAACTCAGTGTAAGGGGGTGTGGGACCAATCCTAGCTCTCAGAAGTTGCAGCAGGAACATCACAATCCCGGGTTCCAGGTCAGGCTGTGCTCATCGGGAGACCTTGTCTCATAAAGGAAAGCAAAGTCAGCCTAGTTTTTACAGAAATGCAAACAGTATGGGAGAAGGAAAAATAGGAAGGCAGAAAGGCTAAGAAAAGGAAGAATAACAGGCAAGAGCTTTACTAATATCTGGTTGCGTTGAGTATAGGAATGTGTTCTATGATATCGGCAAGTGTGGACGAAATTAATAAACAACACTAACTATGTGCTTTTTAAACAGTTAACAAGGCATCAGTTACTACTCTTAGTGGTGGATATGGAAAAGTTTAATTTAACTGGCTTAAAGACCTTTGGAACTGGGTGAAGGCTTAGAAGGTGAAATGCTTGCTCCAAACGCACGAGGACCTGAGTTTGGTTATCAAATACCTATATGAAAGCAGTCTGCGACCATAACCCTAACCGTGAGTGCTATGCAGAACACGTGGGTACCATCTGTAAGCAGAGTTCTGTTTAGGGCACAGCAGCTCCAGGGCTGAACACTTCAGATAGATTTTTCAACAGGGAAGAGATTCTTTTGTATATTTAGATCATGGTTGTATAGAAATCATGGGAAAGTTGAAAGTTGTCTACTACTTAGGCATGGTTACCATATTCAATACTGATCATAACATTAACCCAATTAAACAATAACCAACTGTAACCGATGTATCACTCTAACTCTTGCCCTAGCTACAGCCCTGACCTTGGTTCAAATCCTAACCCTAAGCCTAAGTCTGCCAATAACCCCAACATTGCTGTAAACCAAAACCTATGCTGACCTCAAATTCAACATGAAACCTACCTCTATGCCATGCCCTAGCCATAAAACAGACCCAGGTCTTCTCTTCATCACAGTAATAACCATAACTAACCCTAAATCTTCATGAATCTAGCCCTAAACTTTAAAATTTAAATCTTAACACCTAAACCTACCTCTAGTACAAGCTAAAACCCTAACCCTAACCCTTGGCTTAACCCCAGTCTTAAACCTAACTCTAACCTTAGAATAGCACTAACTCTAGCATCAAGAATAATTCTAACCCTAAAATCTATCCTAACCTTAACCCTTAACCCTAAACCCTAAACCTAATGCTAATCCCAGTTTTAGCTCTAACCATCATCCTAACTCTAGGCCTAGCCCTACCATTAATCCTAATAAAATCCTAGTTAAAATACTGGCCCGACCCCTAAACATATTTAGCCTTGGTCCAACTCAGCATATCCCGGAACCTAACCCTAACCCAAAACGTAGCCCTATCCCTACCTTGCCGTATCTCCACTCTAACCTAGCTCTAGTCTTAATGCTAACCTTAGCCATAAACGCTCCCTTTAGCCTTAAGGTTAACTGACATCCTTTTTACACCCTTAGTCTAACTCTAGTCCCACCCAAATTCTAACCCTAACCCAAACTATAACCTGGATATAAATGTGACCCTAACCCTAACCCAGTCAAATTTCTGGACCTAGACCTAACAAAAGCCATATCCCTAACCAAAGTCTAATCCTAGCCCTCAAAAACCCCCCCATGAGGATTAATAAGCATAACAATAAATCAGATCTCTCAGATCTCTCTCTCTCTCTCTCTCTCTCTCTCTCTCTCTCTCTGATTCTTCCCCTCTCCATAATACAAAAGTCTAAAAGGAAAGTTTTGTTTAATTTACTCAAAAGCCTTTCAAAATATGGCTAATTTAAAATACCTAAGTCAAAGGACAAAATAAATCTATTTACATTGTATTATTGATAAACAATAAGTCCCAAAACTAAAAGAGTTTTAAAATGTAAATAGAAAAATAAATGATAACTGGGTACCTGAAAAAAAATGTCAAAACACAGTAATAAACAGCTAATAGAATTAGAAATACTAATAGTTAATAAATACTTGGAATTATAGAAATATCTTTTCAAATTCAAATGTTCTGTTTTCTACCAATCATACATACTGATAAATATTTTTGTAAAGGATTATATTATCCTAGATTATTACAGTTGTGTGATACTTTGAATCAGAATGGCCCTCATAGGTTCAAATATTTGAAAGATTGGTCATCAAGGAGAGGGACTACATAAGAGAGATGAGGAGGTGTGGCCTGGGGATAGGAACATGGACTTGTTGGAGGAAGTATATCACTAGGGGTAGGCTTTGGGGTTTCAGAAGCCCATGCCAGGCCCAGTGGATCTCTTTATCTTCCTGCTGCTTTTGGTTCCAGATGTAGAACTCTTAGCTACTATGTGTGCATGCACACCACCATTTTTCCTACCATGAGGATTATGGACTAAACCTTTGCCCCAATTAATTGGTATTCTTTATAAGACTCACCTTGGTCTTCACAGCCATAGAACACTGACTAAGACAAGTTGTGATAAGATAAGATTCTTATGTACTGTTGAATCTGTAAGGTGGGTGAGCAGAATCAGCTAAAAGTTTAAGTATGCATGTCATCTAAGCCAGTAATTCTACTTCTAGGTATTTATCCTTCAAACACGGACGTCAAAGCATCTAATCAATGTGCTATTCATCTATTTCAGAAAATTAATTGCAGCATTGTGCATAAGAAATATATGCAAAACAAGCTAAGCATACATAATTATGGGATTGATTGGATAGAATATCATGTATACATCTTTTTAAAAGAACTAATTTTTTATATGCTGCCATAACAAATGCCAGTGATAATTATTAGAGGCTGTTTATTGAGTGAAAGAGCAAGGTGTAGAGCAACATGTTTAGTGCCCATGTTTACAATAACCCATTTATGGTGACTTGTTTATAAATGAACATGAAGATAGCAAATAAAAGCATGCAGTCATAGGGTTGACTTTTAAAATAATTATATAGTTTTGTATATAGAAATTATCTTTGATACTTTTATATTACATCTTAACATAATTGATAATAAGTTAAATGATAGATGTGACATGATATATAGACTGAAGATATATAAAAAGATAGATGATAGAGATAGGAAGATAATTGATAAGTGATACAAAGATAGATAATAGATATAGACAGGTAGCTATGTCTGTGGATAGATATATGATAGATAAATAGATGATTGATTGAATGAATGAATATGATTTTCTTCCTCTTCTTCTATTTTTGTCTTTTCCTCAATTCTTAGTAAGACAAGGTACAGAAAATAAAAATTGTTGTGATGGTGACACTTCGGACTTATGCTGTGAGAAAGCTAAATATGAGAAGGGAAAGAGGCACCATAACTACTCCATCATGAAGAACTGAGAAGACCTATGCCTCATTGTTAGAAAAGACCTTTCAAGAGTCTTGCAGTGGGGAACTAGTCACCATTTTCACAGCCTATGGATACTATCTAAAGAGGAAAGATGTCTTCACAGGCCATTGAGGACAAACTTTGAATAGATGAAGGATAATGAAGATGAAGGGTAATAGATGAAGGGAAATGTTGGTCCTCTATGTTCTATTTTCAATAATTTTTATCAATGGATAGTTAATACAGCGTCACTGAACACCTTGTTAAATGTTGTAGGGAGCACTTAGGACAGCTACCCATTACTGTGTCTATGCACCATCACAGTCAGTCAACAGACATGTTACTAGTGAGTTAAGGTTACAGTCCCACCCTTTGGACCTGTTACCAATCATAGAAACTGGTGAAATCTAAAGAGCCTTGTGTGCTGATCTCAGAACCAAATTTACTGAGACTGAAACTGAGTATCAGTACAGCAGCCTCTAGGCAAACTGCTCATACACTTCTCAGAATTTTTATATAATAAGACCCAGATTTTCTGGTGTAGATTCCCTTGAGGGTCTAATGCTGTATCTGCACATAGGAGAGAGAGGTGCCCATGGTGAAAGCAAGAGTTAGAGATAAGCCACTCAGGGCTGTCTGGGCAATTTCTGGAAACTTACCCAGAGTCTTTCTCTGGTTTAATCAAACAGGTTTAGTACCTGTCTGAAACAGTTAGATGGTCACACTGAAAACTAGTGACTTTCAACTCGTATTTCCACCTCACCATCATAACCCTTTTAAGAATTTATAGAAATGCAGTATTTTATAGAATGAAATGGATTGGTAGATAATATATATGAAAACTATCCCTTTAAATTGTCTTTATCAGAGTTCAGCAAAAATTATGAAAAATGATCTGCTTGTTGAACAGCAAAGTTCTTCATAATTACCATGCTCTGGGCACAGTGTTAAAATTACTTTTAATAGCTGTGTTACACAGGCCCCAATAAAAACACAGAGTAATTTAAGCAGGCAAGATTTCATATGAAGTATAAATACAGAATTATTAACTGTGATTAAAAAATAGTAGTTTTGACTGTAAGGGATAAAAGGAATACTGAAGAATATAAAGCTAGTGCTGAAGACAGGGATGCATCTAGAAAAGTCACCTCTTAGATCCAGACTTCGCTGGACAGGGCGTAACTATGGTTCACTGGAGAGTTCCCTGGGGCTTTACTTATAGACACTATTTGGGTAGACTGTGGTTGCCACTCAAGGCTTTGGAGGATGCTATGGGAACCTGCCCATGGTGAGATCTCACATGCCAGGCACCACCAGCTACTGATGGATCCTAGCCATGAAGAAGGTGTGTTCAACTGCAAGAGTTGCCCTTCTTTCCCTGTGTTCTTCTGGTATCCACACCTGACAAAGCTTTTTATCATTCAGCTGATGAAAGAATATCCAATTTCCACTACTAATTGAAGGTACTATAGAAACAGTCTTAGCAAGATTCTAAAAATTGGTTTATCTGCATTTAATTTTTTTAATTCCTGTTAAAATCACAACCTCTTATTTAAATGGTGTTAGTTGTGGAGTATAACGTTTCCCTTTCTTTCCACTTATATGTTCATGAAGAAGAATTTTTCTAGCCTCTCTCCACCACTTCATTCATCCTAGAAAGTGGGGTGAAGTAGCTATCTGGCTACATTGGAAGAATGAATGGAACCACCAGGCTCCTCATCCCTTGCTTATCTTTGTAGGTCATCTTGAAGTCACAACAAAAACATCTTTCATCACTCTCTAGTGAAAGTGTGTAGTGAGGCTTCTGGAGAGGCTGCCACTTCAGGGGACGTGTCAATGACTGCAAGAGGAAATGAAATAGATGTATCAAATCAGGGGCAGAGGGTAGAATTGAGGCCATCTTGAATTCAGCTTTCATTGGTAGCAAGATAAATAATTTCAACCTCTAATTATGTCTGTATGCACACTTCTCATGTAGGGAAAGACAGAAGTCTAATGTGTTGATCCAGATAAGAGCCCATTAGTAATCCAACCAATTCCTTCTGCTTGTTGTGAGACTGTCTAAATATCCCAGTCTGTTCTGAAACTCACTATGTAGACCAGACTGGCCTTGAACCCATAGAAATCATCCTGCCTCTGCCTCCCAAGATCTGGGATTAAATGTGTGCGCCACCCATGCTAGCCCCCCTCTGAATTCCCAGTATAAGCCTTCAACTGTCTTTTGAGCAGGCTTGAAACTATTAACGATAGTCTTAGCCCTCTGCCTCTAAACTATCCCTTGATCTAGTTGGTGTAGTATTTAAAGGGGCACTCTCACTGTTTGCCATCCTTCTCATGACCAGTTGTCTATTCCACTCCAGAGCAGACACACAAGCACATATATGTGTGTCCCTATCTAAAAAACCTAACGTTTGAGAAGAGCTGTCATCAGCCACAGTCATATAGTAAAGAGGTGTATTACCTTTAGGGGATTCTAACCTAAAGCAATGAGTAAACTATTAGGCATCAGACAGTAAATGGATCCTTCTGAGAACAACTGAAAGCAGCGCCTCCAACCACTACTAACCTGCCAACCTAGCTAGCCAGATTTGTTACGTGATATCATATCCCCTGCTCGAAGGGTTCCAAAGCAATTTTACATAAATTTGGCAACTGTTCCCTAACACAACCATGCTGGGCTGGCAGCAAAGAAAATGATGAACTATGCAGGATCTGTCCTTAAAACGTTATAGCCTGAAAGTCAAAATAAAACAAGCACGTAAAAAACATTATCATTCAAAGTGTGGCAAAAGTCGGAGAAAAGTTACACAAAGATGTGGGTTCACCAAAGGGGAAGCTCTATCTGCTTAGAGTGAGCAAGAAAGGCTTCCAGGCAGTTTCCATATAAGAAGGTTTTGTAGGATAGATAGAAGTTGGGCACATGGAAACAGCAGAGGCCCAAATAGGTAGAGGGCAGGGGAATAATAAAATGTCTGATTACACCTGTGCAAGCCGACTACAGGGCCCCTCTCTGCTGTGATTCCAGAGTACAAGGCAGCTTCGCACATTGGACACCGGACAGTTACTCAACACTGGCAAACAGTAAAGTTCCAAGATCTAGGGGTGTAACTCGGTAGTGGAGCCCTTGACCTGTTTCCTTTGATTCTGTATCTCCATCCCTTCTCTTTTGTCTCTCTTTCACTCTCTCCATACCCAGCCCTGCACATTTCTGCAGTAGAAATATTTGTGTGACCAGACTTGTTATTTGTGGGTGCACATGTCTGTTCTTTGTTTGGTCTTTTTATGCTGATCCTTATACCATATTCCATTTGTTCCTGTACACTGATCACCCCTCCAATAATTTCTTTTCTTCCTCCCTTTGTACATAAGTGCTGGGAGGAGGCAGTATTTATCTCGTGGTTCAATGCATGAAATTAAGACCAACATAAATATACCTTAAGAGATTCTAATGTTGTTCTATAGTAATTGCTCTCTTTCCTCATCTAAATGAACACTTTTCTCCCATAGAGGTTCTTTTCTTTATCTTCTGTGTCCACACTGCCTGCAAAACCCATCCTTGCCATTGCTAACTGTACGTGCATCTCATAACTTCTGACCACATCCTCCAGAGCTTACTAAACTGATTCACTGGTGATAGACAGTATGTCTTCCTTTCCTCTGCTATCATAAGCAGTGCTGTAAGAAATACGCATGCTTGTGCACCATGCACTGAGGCCTAGGGCTTTAGCAGTCTGGCAGTAAATGCCTATTCATTTTCACCGGTTCCTGGAAATACCCACCAGCCAGGCACAAAGAGTCCTCTCTCCTCAAAGCCTCACCAACACTCCATATTATCCTGTTATATATCTTGTCAATCTAGTGGATATTATACCACACACATTCACCTAACTAGCCACTGACTTTAAGAGAAAATGTAGACATAAAATAATAACCACACTGAGTGTTTGAGCCACACAAACTTTGAACAGATGATATGCTCTGGAAGCCATTACTATAAAGGAGCTTTTTCACTGGGGTCTCTAAGTGGCTGACAGAAGCTAACAGAAGCAAGGTGCTAATGAATACATTTAACCCATCTTTCTCTTGCTTGATGTATCTCCATTAGAATTCTTGCACTGTGATCTTTAAGTCTAAGTGGATTCCAGAAAACCTTGGAATATCATTTGGGGAGTGGGGATTGTCTTGGTTTCCCCCCCCTTTCTTTGTAATAAATTAGAGAAACTCATGAAATGTCCTTTGCAAACGTTGCATATTTTAAATAGTATCATGAATATATTTTACCACTCGAATTTTTTTATCAAATGTTTGCTTATATGTTTTGCCTATTTTTTTAATTTCTGAAATTGTTCCTTAATACATATAATGAATTTTGGTCATTTTA
The DNA here is from genome assembly GCF_000001635.26 of Mus musculus. Lineage (NCBI taxonomy): Eukaryota > Metazoa > Chordata > Mammalia > Rodentia > Muridae > Mus > Mus musculus. Next base: position 7,122,025 of record NC_000072.6, on the reverse strand, counting down.
GCATCCCATTGCCTCTCACATTCCTCTCCTACTTCCCATGAAGCCTCTCTCCTTCCCAAGAGCCCCTCCTATCTCCAGGTCACTTTTGTAACCACTGGTTTATGTTAGCTTGATTACACAAGCAGAAGTGGAGGAGTATCTGCAGGAGCCTGGGCAACTAAGCCGTGCCCACCACAACACCATGCCCATCATGTATTGCATTTTGTCCCCCAACCCCCATGATTTAGTAGAATTTCGTGAACATCTGAGACTTTCATCTCTTGTCAGTTAGAGAAGTTGTGTCTTCTCCCAGTATGCTTCTCATTTCTCAGCAAGGGCTGTAGCAACCGTCTCTGTGTAAAAAGCCAAGTTTCCTCATATGGCTTTGAGTCTGGTGGGAGTGTTCATTATCCATAATTATATCATACCAATGGTCCTCTACATATTCTTTAAAACACTGTGCAACCTTACTTTTTATAATTAGGCTTCTTTTAATATACCTGGACCTTACTTGGGACCCAAGCACACCCTTTCCACAAAATTCTCTGGTTTTCTACCACAATTCTTATTTAAGACAAGGTACTATGACACTGGTAGCATGATATTAGGGTGACCCTTTTAGTACATGAACTACAAAACAGGCAGGCCCCACGACCAGCAGTACTTAGCTAACATGAAGAAACTCCATGGTTATGTGTATGTTCTTTTTGTTTTGGTATTTTTAGTCTAATTTATACTTTTTTCTGTTTTTCTGGTTTTTGGTTGTTTAGTTGGGTTTGTTTGTTTGTTTTCAGTTTGTCTATTTTGATATTGTTTTGGGGCTTTGCTGTTTTACCTGGGTGGTTGTTATTTAAGAAAGAGCAAAAACATGAACTTGATTGGGTAGGGAGGTAGAAAAGCTCTGGGAGGAAATACTATGATCAAGATATATGGTACAAAAGGGCTTTAAATAAGGCTGGTATGTGGCACACGCCTTTAATCCCAGGGCTCCAGAGGCAGAGGCAGAGGCAGGCAGATCTCTGTGAGTTCAAGGTCAGCCTGTTCTGCCAAGCGAGTTCCAGGACAGCCAGGAACTTTACACAGAGAAAGCTTGTCTAGAAAAATAAATTACACACACACACAAAAGTTTTTAAATAGAAATGGGAAGATTACATGCTCTCTCTCTCTTACACACACACACATACACACACACTCACACACACACACACACACTCACACACACACATACACACACACACTCACACACACTCACACACACACTCACACACACACACTCACACACACACACTCACACACACTCTCACACACACACATACACACACACACTCACACACACACACTCACACACACACAAACACTCACACACACACACACACACACACACACACTGCTCTTTTTATAAAGATTACTGATGACAGCTCACTGTTTCTCACTATTTTGTACTCTAATGTTAATTACAAACTTTTTTATAACAGTTATAAGTTGCTTTAATATTTGAAAAGGGCACATTCCTCACACTTCAATTTCAAAATGATAGACTTGGCATCTACCGCGCTCTATGATATAAACTCCACTCTCATCTTCCAGCCACATCTGTGTTCTCTTAGTCCTGTGGGGTTCTGACTCTACAAATCCAACACCCTTCTAAAAACTGCATTCAAGATAGACTCTGGCACTAGAGGGCGCTAAAGGACGACTGAAAGGAAGAGGACAAAGGTCACCCTGCCTGTTTGCTGTTCTTGTTAGCATGCCCACAGCTGGGCACAGTGGCACCAGATGACATCAATTTGCATTGTTTGCCACTCAGTAACAGCAGGCTCATTACACTTTTTCACACATTCCAGGGCCAACCTGGAGATCAACCATCACAGCTCTGGGGTACCTGTATTATCCAGGAAATAAATCCTCCTCCAAACTTGGAACCCATCTTTCCCCAAATTTTATGGTTCTCAGTGTGCTTCCCAACAGTTTAGGAATTACTTACATTTATATATTGATCTTTATAATTCTGGATTAAAATGTCACTCTGCTTACTTAAATTTCTGAGTAAATCCTCACTAATAGTGATCAGAATCTATATGAAATCGAAAAGAGAAATTTGGTGGTATTTTTATTGCAATTGCTTCAAAGATACCAATTGACTTGAAGATAACTCACTTCAGAACAATATTAACCTGACTGTCTCTTAGAATTCAGTAGGTGTTGCTGTTTGGCAACATTTTTGAGTTCTTCATTCCAGGGCCTTTTAAATACCTACCACTTGGAGCTCCTCCTCACCTGAGAAATGTTATACAATGCCAGGCTTACAAATAAAATAGATACACAAGTCAAACAAATTTGAATCAGTTCTGGGCTGGTGAGATGGATTGACATCTAAGTAACCCTAGCTAAACACAGTGGGTGAAATTTGGTTTGGATGAACCAAGAAATTTGTCTATTTCTTTTAGGCTTTCCAGTTTAAACAGGGTGAAGATATTTTAAGTATTCCCTTAGGAGACTGTGAATTTCTTTGGTATGTGTTGTGAGATTTCCCTGTTTGTTTCTAATTCTGTTAGTTTGAGATTCTCTCTCTCTCTCTCTCTCTCTCTCTCTCTCTCTCTCTCTCTCTCTCTCTCTTCTGCCTTCATTTTTATTATTTCTTGCCACCTCCTGACTTTAAGTCGGGCTTTCTTGTTCCAGATTGCTGAGTTACATCACTATGCCATTTGTTTATGTGCGTTGGCTTTGTAGTGTAGTGACTTAGAGCTGTACACATTCCTCTTAGCTCTGCTTTTGCTGTATCCCATGGAATGGCTTGTATTGTTTTTTCATTTTCCTTTATTTCCAGGGATTATTTTTTATTTCTTCCTTGATTTCACTTTGACTCATTCATAATTCAATAATGAATTATTTAATCTCCATGAATTTTTGTACTTACTAGAGATTTCTTTGCTGATGTTTTGTTTTATTGCTTAATGGTCATAAAGGATACAATTTCAATCTTTCTGTATATTTTGACATTTGCTTTAGGTCTAATATGTAGTCTATTTTAGAAAAGCTTCCATGGTCTGCTGAATAGAATGTACATTAATTGGTATTTGGATGGAATATTCTGAAGGAATCTGTAGGTCCATTTGATGTATAATGTCCTTTAATTCTGTTGTCTCTTTATTTTTCTTTGTCCAGATGATCTATAGATTGGAGAAAATTGAGTATTGAAATCACAAACTCCTATTGGGTTTTTTTTGTTTGTTTTTGTTTTATTTTTGTTTTTGTTTTTGTTTTTTTTTTTTTTTTTGGTTTTTCGAGACAGGGTTTCTCTGTATAGCCCTGGCTGTCCTGGAACTCACTTTGTAGACCAGGCTGGCTTCGAACTCAGAAATCCGCCTGCCTGCCTCTGCCTCCCGAGTGCTGGGATTAAAGGTGTGCGCCACCATGCCCGGCTTCCAGTACATTTTTTAATGACATTGAGAACACCACAGTTTAATTCGTATATGGTTAGAATTCTAATGTCTTCTGTTTTTATTTTACTGAGAAAGAGAGGTTTTATCATACAATATGGTCTGATTATGGTTCCTCTACTCCAGTTCTTCCCCCACCTACCCTGCCATCTGGAGCCACACCCTTTCTGTCCCTCATTAGAAAGCCAAGAAATATCAAATGAATAATAATAAAGTAAAATAATATAAAACAAAAACAAACAGCAGGAATAAGACAAAGCACACAATTAGAAAAAAAAGAGCCAAAGAAGTACAAGAAATGCATATAGACAGAGACATGCATCTATACATCCAGGAATACCATAAAACAAGATTAGAAGCCATAATATATATTCAAAGGGTCTATAATGTTTAAAAACAAACAAACAAACAAAACAATGCCCTAACTTAGCATTGTTATTATCAGGCAAAGAACCCCCAAAGATACCATAGAGTTCATCTTCTGCTGGCCATCTGTCTTAGTTAGCATTTTATTGCTGTGCAGACACACCATGACTAAGGCAACTCTTATTTTAAAAAAAAAAAAAAAACTTAATTGGGGCTGGCTTATATTTTCAGAAGTTCAGTCCATTATCATTGTGGCAGAAAGCATGGCAATGTATAGGGAGACATGGTGCTAGAGGAGCTAAAAGTTCTACATTTTGATCTGCAGGCAACAAAAGGGGATTGTCCTCCACAGGCAGCCAGGAGGAGGCTCTGATGACACAATGGGCAGAGCTTGAACATAGGAGAGCTCAAAGCCCACTACACAGTGACACTCTTTCTCCAACAAGGCCATGTCTCTTAATAGTGCCACTCCTTATGACCAAGCATTCAAATACATGTATCTATGGGGGGTCAAATCTATTCAAACCACCACAACATCTATTCCTAGATATGGGACCTAAGTTTAAAAGTAGTTTGTTTCCCCAGTGAGACTCCATTGGAGAAAACTAATTTTTCATTTGCAAGTAGTTATGAACCTGAGATAGTTTCTGGGTTAGGGATAGGGGCTTCTTTCAATTCTATGAGCATATTTGGTGCAAACCTGTGCAAGATTTATGTATGCTGCCTCAGAATCAAAAGCAGTTTGATGGCTAGGAATGTTGAACATTTAAGTGTTTTCTTTGTTTAGATCTGCACCCTAACTTTAAATTATTTCTGTCATTTATATCTAGTTTCTTGAGTTCTTTATATAATTTCCATATCAGCACTGTGACATATATGGGATTGGTGAAGATCTTTTCCCACTCTGTAGGCTGTCATTTTGTCCTATTGATGGCATCCTTTGCTTTGCAGAAGCTTTTTAGTTTCGTGAGATCACATGGAAGGAAGGAAGGAAGGAAGGAAGGAAGGAAGGAAGGAAGGAAGGAAGGAAGGAAGGAAGGAGAAGAGGAAGGAAAAGAAGAGAAGAGAAGAGAAAAGAAGAGAAGAGAAGAGAAGAGAAGAGAAGAGAAGAGAAGAGAAGAGAAGAGAAGAGAAGAGAAGAGAAGAGGAGACTTAAAGATCAGAGTATGGTCTACTGTTTATAAAATTCTATTTACTGCTACAAAGAATGTGAGGTTTTCAGCTTGTTGGGTGGAATTTTTTCTCAATATCAATTCTGTATAATCTAGTATGCATTTATCTCAGGTTTCCTTTTTGACAGCTTTGTCCAGTGATCCACTGTTGTTTTATCTGAATCCACTTCTGTTTCATGAAATCAACTTTTATGCGTATATATTTGTATTATATCTTCTTGATAGACTTGTTCTAAATTGCTGTGTAGTGACTGTGACCTTCTATACTCTTGACCAACTTTGGTTGGAGGTCTCCTGCTGAGAGGTTTGATGGTATTCTAAAGACCCTTCCTTTGAAAGACTTGGGCTTTCTCTATTAATGCTTTCAGTACCTTTTTTTTCCTTTTTTAAAAAATTAGGTATTTTCTTCATTTACATTTCCAGTGCTATCTCAAAAGTCCCCCATACCCTCCCCCACACACTCTCCTACCCACCCACTCCCACTTCTTGGCCCTGGCGTTCCCCTATACTGAGGCATATAAAGTTTGCATTACAATGGGCCTCTCTTTCCACTGATGATCAACTAGGCCATCTTCTGATACAAATGCAGCTAGAGGCATGAGCTCTGGGGGGTACTGCTTAGTTCATATTGTTGTTCCACCTATAGAGTTGCAGATCCCTTTAGCTCTTGGGTACTTTCTCTAGCTCCTCCATTGGGGGCCCTGTGATCCATCCAATAGCTGACTGTGAGCATCCACTTCTGTATTTGCTAGGCCCCAGCATTGTCTCACTAGAAACAGCTACATCAGGGTCCTTTCAGCAAAATCTTCCTAGTATATGCAATGGTGTCAGCGTTTGGAGGCTGATTATGAGATGGATCCCCGGATATGATAATCTCTAGATGATCAATCCTTTTGTCTCAGCTCCAAACGTTGTCTATGTAACTCCTTCCATGGGTGTTTTGTTCCCAATTCTAAGAAGGGGCAAAGTGTCCACACTTTGGTCTTCATTCTTCTTGAGTTTCATGTATTTCACAAATTGTATCTTATATCTTGGGCATTCTAGTTTCTGGGCTAATATCCACTTATCATTAAGTACATATCATGTGAGTTCTTTAGTAATTGGGTTACCTCACTCAGGATGATGCCCTCTAGGTCCATCCATTTGCCTAGGAATTTCGTAAATTCATTCTTTTTGATAGCTGAGTAGTACTCCGTTGTGTAAATGTACCACATTTTCTGTATCCATTCCTCTGTTGAGGGGCATCTGGGTTCTTTCCAGCTTCTGGCTATTATAAATAAGGCTGCTATGAACATAGTGGAGCATGTGTCCTTCTTACCGGTTGGGACATCTTCTGGATATATGCCCAGGAGAGGTATTGCTGGATCCTCCGGTAGTACTATGTCCAATTTTCTGAGGAACCGCCAGACATTTCCAGAGTGGTTGTACAAGCCTGCAATCCCACCAACAATGGAGGAGTGTTCCTCTTTCTCCACATCCTTGCCAGCATCTGCTGTCACCTGAATTTTTGATCTTAGCCATTCTGACTGGTGTGAGGAAGAATCTCAGAGTTGTTTTGATTTGCATTTCCCTGAACATTAAGGATCCTGAACATTTTTTTCAGATGCTTCTCAGCCATTCAGTATTCCTCAGGTGAGAATTCTTTGTTTACCTCTGAGCCCCATTTTTAATGGGGTTATTTGATTTTCTGGAGTCCACCTTCTTGAGTTCTTTATATATATTGGATATTAGTCCACTATCTGATTTAGGATAGGTAAAGATTTTTTCCCAATCTGTTGGTGGCCTTTTTGTCTTATTGATGGTGTCTTTTGCCTTACAGAAGCTTTGCAATTTAATGAGGTCCCATTTGTCAATTCTCGATGTTACACACAAGCCATTGCTGTTCTATTCAGGAATTTTTCCCCTGTGCCCATATCTTTGAGGCTTTTCCCCACTTTCTCCTCTATACATTTCACTGTCTCTGGTTTTACGTGGAGTTCCTTAATCCTCTTAGATTTGACCTTAGTACAAGGAGATAGGAATGGATCAATTCGAATTCTTCTACATGTTAACCGCCATTTGTGCCAGCACCATTTGTTGAAAATGTTGTTGTTTTTTTTTTTTTTTTTACCACTGGATGGTTTTAGCTTCCTTGTCAAAGATCAAGTGACCATAGGTGTGTGGGTTCATTTCTGGGTCTTTAATTCTTTTCCATTGGTCTACTTGTCTGTCGCTATACCAGTACCATGTAGGTTTTATCACAATTGCTCTGTAGTACAGCTTTAGGTCAGGCATGGTGATTCCACCAGAGATTCTTTTATCCTTGAGAAGAGTTTTTGCTATCCTAGGTTTTTTTTTTGTTTTGTTTTGTTTTTTTTTGTTTTTTTTTTTTTGTTTTTTTTTTTATTCCAGATGAATTTGGAGATTTCCCTTTCCAATTCATTGAAGAATTGAGTTTGAATTTTGATGAGGATTGCATTGAATCTACAGATTGCTTTTGGCAAGATACCCATTTTTACTATACTGATACTGCCAATCCATGAGCATGGGAGATCTTTCTGTCTTCTGAGATCTTCTTTAATTTCTTTTTTCAGAGACTTGAATTTCTTATCATACAGATCTTTCACTTCATTAGTTAGAGTCAGGCCAAGGTATTTTATATTATTTGTGACTATTGAATTTCTTTCTCATTCTGTTTATCCTTTGTGTAGAGAAAGGCCACTGATTTGTTTGAGTTAATTTTATATCCAGCTACTTCATTGAAGCTGTTTATGAGGTTTAGGATTTCTCTGGTGGAATTTTTAGGTTCACTTATATATACTATCATATTACATGCAGATAGTGATATTTTGACTTCTTCTTTTCCAATTTGTATCCCCTTGATCTTCTTTTGTTGTCGAATTGCTCTGGCTAGGACTTCAAGTACAATGTTGAATAGGTAGGGAGAAAGTGAGAAGCCTTGTCTACTCCCTGATATTAGTGGATTTGATGGATTTTTGTATATTAAACCATCCCTGCATCCCTAGAATGAAACCTACTTGGTCAGGATGGATGAACATTTTGATGTGTTCTTGGATTCAATTAGCGAGAATTTTATTGAGTATTTTTGCATCGATATTCATAAGGGAAATTGCTCTGAAGTTCTGTATCTTTTTTGGGTCTTTCTGTGGTTTAGGTATCAGAGTAATTCATAGAATGAATTGGGTAGAGTACCTTCTGCTTCAATTTTGTGGAATAGTTTGTGAAGAACTGGAATTAGATCTTCTTTGAAGGTCTGATAGAACTCTGCACTAAACCCATCTGGTCCTGGGCTTTTTTTGGTTGGGAGATTATTAATGTGTATTTAGTTAGTTGTTATAGTTGTCTCTGGTTAGAGCTTGTTCCTCCCATGATTCTGTTAGCCTCTATCAGCAGACCTGGGAGACTAGCTCTCTCCTGAGTTTCAGTGGTCTGAGCACTCTCTGCAGGCAAGCTCTCCTCTTGCAGAGAAGGTGCACAGATATCTGTTGTTCGGACATTCCTCCTGGCAGAAGATGAAGGCCTGAAACAGTGCCTGTCCCAGAAGCTGTTAGCTTCTGTAGTCCACACTCTCACTTGTGCAGACTAGTCTCAGAGGGATCTGGGAACCAAGATGGCTTGGTGCTCCTGCAAAGCCCTCCTGGGCAGGGAGGACACCTGTCCTCTGCCAGGGAATGTGCCCAGATGTCTGGAGCCTGAAATGGGATCTTCCTCAGAAGCTGTCTACAAGGGACCTTCGGGGTGTCCTCCGACTCTGAGCCCAGGTGACTCGGTGCTGGCGCTGACTGGAAGGGACTTATGACCCTGGTCAGGCTGGGTTTTCTGCTTCTCTAGCTGGTCCGACGCAATTGGAATGTAACAGAAGTTGTGTTCCACTCCCCGGTGGTCCTAAGATCGTGTGGAGAGTCCTCTAGGGACCTTGGGGGGTTGTCTGCTGTCCGATGTTGGTGATTCCAAAGGACTGCATCTAGTCTGTAGCCCAATTCCCAAGGATGGTTCAGTAATAGCTGTGAATGGAAGTCTAAGGATCTAGCAGTTACTCAGTCCCACATGGCAAGAAGGCGAAGGAGCAAGAGCAAGACTCCCTTCTTCCAATGTTTCAGTACCTTTCTTTGTCCTATATTTTTATCACCAGACAATGACGTAACTTGGGAAGATTCTTCTCTAGGCATGTCACTTTTAGGGTTATAAAGACTTTAAGCAGTTGCATGTCCATATCTTTCCCTATATTTTAGAAATTTTATGCTATTATTTCATTAGGTAGTTTTCTATACCTTGAGGCTTTTTATTTTTAGAAAACATAATGTTTTTAATCTATTCTTTGACAATTTTTTGTATATAATGTGTTTTGATTTTATTCACCCCATATTACCTCCCTCCAACCATCTTTAAAATGCAGCAAAAGCAATTAAATACTTGAATTGTATACTTAGTAATTCTCCCAAACAAAGGAATTAGGATACTGTTAGATTGGCAGGATCAACATTGTAAAAATGGCTATCTTGCCAAAACAATCTACAGGTTCAATGCAATTCCCATCAAAATTCCAATTCAATTCTTCAACGAATTAAGAGGAGCAATCTGCAAATTCATCTGGAATAACAAAAAACCTAGGATAGCAAAAACTCTTCTCAAGGATAAAAGAATCTCTGGTGGAATCACCATGCCTGACCTAAAGCTTTACTACAGAGCAATTGTGATAAAAAACTGCATGGTACTGGTATACTGACAGACAAGTAGAATAGAATTAAAGACCCAGAAATGAACCCACACACCTATGGTCACTTGATCTTCAACAAGGGAGCTAAAACCATCCAGTGGAAAAAAGACAGCATTTTCAACAATTGGTGCTGACACAACTGGTTGTTATCATGTAGAAGAATGCGAATTGATCCATACCTATCTCCTTGTACTAAGGTCAAATCTAAGTGGATCAAGGAACTTCACATAAAACCAGAGACACTGAAACTTATAGAGGAGAAAGTGGGGAAAAGACTTGAAGATATGGGCACAGGGGAAAAATTCCTGAATAGAACAGCAATGGCTTGTGCTGTAAGATTGAGAATTGACAAATGGGACCTCATGAAACTGCAAAGCTTCTGCAAGGCAAAAGACACCGTCAATAAGACAAAAAGACCACCAATAGATTGGGAAAGGATCTTTACCTATCCTAAATCAGATAGGGGACTAATATCCAACATATATAAAGAACTCAAGAAGGTGGACTCCAGAAAATCAAATAACCCAATTAAAAAATGGGGCTCAGAACTAAACAAAGAATTCTCACCTGAGGAATACCGAATGGCAGAGAAGCACCTGAAAAAATGTTCAACATCCTTAATCATCAGGGAAATGCAAATCAAAACAACACTGAGATTCCACCTCACACAAGTCAGAATGGCTCAGATCAAAAATTCAGATGACAGCAGATGCTGGCAAGGATGTGGAGAAAGAGGAACACTCCTCCATTGTTGGTGGGATTGCAGGCTTGTACAACCACTCTGGAAATCAGTCTGGCAGTTCCTCAGAAAATTGGACATAGTACTACCGGAGGATCCTGCAATACCTCTCCTGGGCATATATCCAGAGGATGTCCCAACCGGTAAGAAGGACACATGCTCCACTATGTTCATAGCAGCCTTATTTATAATAGTCAGAAGCTGGAAAGAACCCAGATGCCCCTCAACAGAGGAATGGATACAGAAAATGTGGTACATTTACACAATGGAGTACTACTCAGCTATTAAGAAGAATGAATTTATTAAATTCCTAGCCAAATGGTTGGACCTGGAGGGCATCATCCTGAGTGAGGTAACACATTCACAAAGGAACTCACACAATATGTACTCACTGATAAGTGGATATTATCCCAAAACCCAGGATACCCAAGATATAAGATACAATTTGCCATTGCTGTTCTATTCAGGAATTTTTCCCCTGTGCCAATATCTTTGAGGCTTTTCCCCACTTTCTCCTCTATAAGTTTCAGTGTCTCTGGTTTTATGTGAAGTTCCTTGATCCGCTTAGATTTGACCTTAGTACAAGGAGATAGGAATGGATCGATTCACATTCTTCTACATGATAACAACCAGTTGTGCCAGCACCATTTGTTTAAAATGCTGTCTTTTTTCCTCTGGAATGGTTTTAACTCCCTTATCGAAGATCAAGTGACCATAGGTGTGTGGGTTCATTTCTGGATATTCTTACCTCCCAGGCCTCACAGAGTACACATACCTCACCACCTGTGTTTGGTAACCTTACCTGGGCCAATTTGCATCCACTGAGTTTATTTTTAAGTCTTCTCTTTTGGAGCTATCAAGTGGTTCCCAGGGTAGCTGCCCTTTTATTCCACATAGTGGGGTGCTTTGGGAAATTGAAGAGATACATTAGTGCCAAGCATTCTAGATTATTTCCAATAGAATGGTATAAATTACAGCTTCTCTCAGGATCTACTCCACACTTGTCCTGGTCTAACAGATAGATCTGTACAGCTGGAACCAAATCACTCCCCTGTTGACTGCTTTGCACAGTTGGGGTAATTTCTAAAACTGTGGTTTTAATTTTGTTTATTTTTTATTGAAAATATTTTTCCATGCAATATATTCTAATTATGGTTTCCTCTCTCCAATCTCTTCCCAGAACCTTTCCACTTGTCCAATTCAATGTCTTCTCTATCTCTGTCTTTAGATAACAGACAAAAACAAACAAACAAACAGCAACCTTGTATTGTATTTTCTTCTGGAAACTGTCCTTTTCCTCTTTCATTTGGGAGCCAGATGGAGAGAAAGCGTTCTTCCCTTCCCAAACCTATGTCCAGTATTCCAGGTGAATCTGTTGCTTCCTATATACATCTAATATCCAGTGTTTCTTACCTGACACCTGACGGACTGTTGCTTGTCACTGGCCTCTCCTGTCTCCCTTGCTTCTCACCTCTTTCTGACATCACAGGTCAGGTGTGTTCTTGCAGTCCTCTGGGAACACAGGACAGTACTGCTTGTCCTGGGCTCTCTGCCTGACCAGAATCAGTGTCCTTGGCTCATGATTTCTTCTGCCTTGAATTAGTTTTGTCCTGATATTAAGTAGTTAGCACACCATTATTTGGTTCATTTTTGACAGGAACATACGTTTTTGTTCTTGGTTATGTTATTCTTCTGTTACTTGGTTATTTTTTTGTTTTGATAGACTACAATCATTTTATCTCAACTTCAGAGCATCTGTCTTCTTCCTGATGTTTTAAACACATTTACATATATCCATTATATAATGGTCTTACTAACTCCTGCTTCTATTTCCTTATTTCTACTTACTATTTCCATGCTTTGGTATGTTTTATTTTCTTTTCTGGCCATCTATTGAGTGGTGAAATTTCTCTCCTGTTTGAAACCTTAGGATCCGCTTTAGTGACTCCATGGTTTTTCTTGAACCTTCTTCCTAAGGTGAAAGTATTATTTATTTACTTCATGTCCCCTTTGTTCTTTTCCTTTATGATGAGAAAGGTTCGAGGAAACAGGAACAGTTCCGAGAAAAACAATTTCAGAAAAAAAGAGTAGACTTGGCATAGAAGTCCCATGTGGGAAGAACACTGAGGACATGACGTAAAGCCATGGCGGCCAAGAGATCAAGCTTACACAACCACCACAGGGGGATAAAAATCTGACCTAGAGTTTGGACTGAAAATACAAAGTAGACAAATTGACAGATGTAAATGACTCTGCTGAAATTAACTTAACTTCAGTTCTACATTCTCTCTGCACATGATAAACTCACGCTTAGACCAATTTTCCCTTTATTTTTGCATAAGTCATAAATAAACAATAGGGAAAACATCCTGTTAGAATGGAACTAAAACCCAGGAAGAAGGTTTAACAAAGACATGTCCTATAATGAGCTAACACTGTTTGTTGCCTGTAGACTTCCAGGGAACTGTAAGTTATTGAGAGACAATGTGCTAGGAAGGAAAAAAAATACCACCAAGAACCATTTAGTGTTATGGAAACCCACAGTCAAAGCCTGAGGAAATAGTTTTATGATTAGTTCTGCCCACGTTCAGTCTCATCTCATAAATACTATGCGATGATTAATTTGTGCCTGTTTTGATGGCTGAGGGTACATGGCTGGCAATAAGAATGAAAGAAAAGTAAAATCACAGAAGTCAAAGATATGAAAATAATTAATCATAAATCAAACACAGTTTACCCCCAGAAAAATTAATATAATAAATTACATTCTGTACTGTTTTCAGTCACTGTTCTAACAAACCTACCGTATTTTAGAGGCTACCTCGGGAGAATTGGTATTAGATAACAAATATTGGACTCATTTCTCCGGGGTCACCATTAATTTTCATGGACTGTCCTGACTATGATAAATGCAATGATATGTTGACAGCAGACTGAGATTTTTAAGAAAGGGCATGAAAGGGCATTCTCTAGTGAAAGTGTGAAGTCCAGGCGAAGCCGTACAGCTTCAGATGGCGGCTCTGACTGGATAGACACCCAGTAAGAAGCACAGGCTTTCTGTCTGGTTAATTCAGCAGCATGAGAAGTTTCTCTTACAAGGTCTTTATAGTAGAAGTTTTCCAATTCAACAGTCATTGTTGAGCTCCACCACAGCAGGCATTGTACTGGTTGAAGAGTTGGAGAGAATTCTGTTTGTTAACTTCAACTCCAAACCTCAGATCTTTCTGAATCTCTCCTAGATAATCTTTTTTTAAAATTTAATCTTATTTTTATTTACTTATTCACTTTACATGCCACTCACTGCCCCTCTCCTGGTCACGGTCTCCCACAAACCTTCCTTCCTCCCCTTCTCTTCTCAGCAGGTGGGGCCCTCCTTGGTGCCCCCTTTACCCTGGCACTTCAAGTCTCTGCTAGGCTAGGCCCTTCCTCTCCCACTGAGGACAGACAAAGCAGCCCAGCTAGAAGAACATATCCCACAGACTGGCAACAGCTCTTGAAATAGCTTCTGCGCTGGCTGTTCAGGACCCACATGAAGATCAAGCTACATATGTGTTACATATGAGCGGGGAGACCTAGGTCCAGCCCATGAATGTTCTTTGATTGATGGTGCAGATTATGGGAGCCCCAAAAGTCCAGATTAGTTGACTCTTTTAGTCTTCCTGTGGAGTTCCTATCCCCTTCAGGGTCCGCAATCCTAACTCCTATTTTTACATGAATTCCGAGGTTCCATCCACTGTTTGACTGTGGGTATCTGTATCTATGTAAGTCAGCTCCTGGGTGGAGCCTCTCAGAGGACAACTTGCATAACAGGGTATCATAGATAGTGTTAAGAATTGGTACTTGTAGCTGGGCGTGGTGGTGCACACCTTTAATCCCAGCACTCGGGAGGCAGAGGCAGGCGGATTTCTGAGTTCGAGGCCATCCTGGTCTACAGAGTGAGTTCCGGGACAGCCAGGACTATACAGAAAAAAACAAAACAAAAACAAAAACAACAACAACAAAAAAGAATTGGTAGTTGCCTTTGGGATAGGTCTCAAGTTAGGCTGGTTATTGGTTGGCCATTTCCTCTGTCTCTGCTCAATTTCCCCGTGCCTACATTTCTTGAGGACAGGATACATTTTGGGTTAAAAGTTTTGTGGGTGAGTTTGTGTCTCTGTTGCTCCACTGGAGTTCCTGTCTCGATACGGGACGTGGTCTCTTCAGGTTCTATATCCTCGGTTCAGTGAATCGCAACTAAGGTCACTCCCATTGATTCTTGGGTGCCTCCCTTGTCCCAAGCCAGGTCTCCTTCTGGAGATTCCCCCTACCTCCTCGCCCCTGTCACTTGTATATTTGCATTTATTTTCATTTCCATCTAGATGTTGGGAGCCGCCCCCACATTCGCCGTCACAAGATGGCGCTGACATCCTGTGTTCTAAGTGGTAAACAAATAATCTGCGCATGTGCCAAGGGTATTTTACCACTACTTGTACTCTGCCTTTCCCGTGACGTCAGCTCGGCCATGGGCTGCAGCCAATCAGGGAGTGATGCGTCCTAAGCGAAGGATAACTCTCCTAAATAGGGACGGGGGGTTTCGCTTTTGTTTAGAAGGGGGCTTTCGTTTTTGGGGCTTGGGGTTTTGCGCTCCTGCTCCTGAAGATGTAAGCAATAAAGTTTTGCCGCAGAAGATTCTGGTTTGTTGTGTCTTTCCTGGCCGGTCGTGAGAACGCGTATAAGAGTTGGTGCCGAAACCCGGGACGAAAAAATACAAGAAAACTCGGGACCGGCGCAAGGAAGATCCCTCATTCCAGAACCAGAACTGCGGGTCACGGTAATAAAGGTTCCTGTAAAACAGACTGTTGAGAAGGATTCAACTGCATGAATTCAGAACTTTTCAGCTGGGGAACAGGAGTACCAGTGAGTACAGCTTTACAAGGTAAGTCTGGTCTTGAACTTTCTAAGGAAAGTCAAGACAGTCTATCAGAAGTAAAGTGGAAAATAGCTTTACAAGGTATGTTTGGCCTTGAATTTTTTCTAGTGTTAGGAGCCCTTTTGTTCTTTTTCACATGTTATCAGGTGATTAAGATAGGGCTGAAAATTCTGGATGAAGTTCAGGACAATCTATCAGAAGTAAAGCGGGGAGAGAGAATAGGAGCAAAGAGAAAATATGGTTCACAAAATAAGTATACAGGCCTTTCCAAGGGTCTTGAACCCGAGGAAAAGTTTAGGTCAGGTAAGAATACCTGGGGAGAGATTAGAAGGAAGGAAAAGAAAAAAGAAAAGAAAAAAGATCAATTAGCGGAGGTCTCTAGGAGATACTCGTCACTAGATGAGCTCAGGAAGCCAGTTCTTAGTAGCTCTGAAGCAGATGAAGAATTCTCCTCTGAGGAAACAGACTGGGAGGAAGAAGCAGCTCATTACCAGCCAGCTAATCGGTCAAGAAAAAAGCCAAAAGCGGCTGGCGAAAGCCAGCATACTGTTCAGCCTCCGGGCAGTCGGCTTCAAGGTCTGCCCTATGCGGAGCCCCCGCCCTGCGTAGTGCGTCAGCAATGCGCAGAGAGGCAATGCGCAGAGAGACAATGCGCAGAGAGACAATGCGCAGAGAGGCAATGTGCAGAGAGACAATGCGCAGAGAGGCAATGCGCAGACTCATTCATTCCCAGAGAGGAACAAAGGAAAATACAACAGGCATTCCGGTCTTTGAAGGAGCCGAGGGTGGGCGTGTCCACGCTCCGGTAGAATACGTGCAGATTAAAGAACTCGCCGAGTCGGTCCGTAAATACGGAACCAATGCTAATTTTACCTTGGTGCAGTTAGACAGGCTTGCCGGCATGGCACTAACTCCTGCCGACTGGCAAACGATTGTAAAAGCCGCTCTCCCTAGTATGGGCAAGTATATGGAATGGAGAGCGCTTTGGCACGAAGCTGCACAAGCGCAGGCCCGAGCAAACGCAGCTGCTTTGACTCCAGAGCAGAGAGATTGGACTTTTGACTTGTTAACGGGTCAGGGAGCTTATTCTGCTGATCAGACAAACTACCATTGGGGAGCTTATGCCCAAATTTCCTCCACGGCTATTAGGGCCTGGAAGGCGCTCTCCCGAGCAGGTGAAGCCACTGGGCAATTAACAAAGATAGTCCAGGGACCTCAGGAGTCCTTCTCAGATTTTGTGGCCAGAATGACAGAGGCAGCAGAGCGTATTTTTGGAGAGTCAGAGCAAGCCGCGCCTCTGATAGAACAGCTCATCTATGAGCAAGCCACAAAGGAGTGCCGAGCGGCCATAGCCCCAAGAAAGAACAAAGGCTTACAAGACTGGCTCAGGGTTTGTCGAGAGCTTGGGGGACCTCTCAGCAATGCAGGTTTAGCGGCTGCCATCCTTCAATCCCAAAACCGCTCCATGGGCAGAAATGATCAGAGGACATGTTTTAACTGCGGAAAGCCTGGGCATTTTAAGAAAGATTGCAGAGCTCCAGATAAACAGGGAGGGACTCTCACTCTTTGCTCTAGGTGTGGCAAGGGTTATCATAGAGCCGACCAGTGTCGCTCTGTGAGGGATATAAAGGGCAGAATCCTTCCCCCACCTGATAGTCAATCAGCTTATGTGCCAAAAAACGGGTCATCGGGCCCTCGGTCCCAGGGCCCTCAAAGATATGGAAACCGGTTTGTCAGGACCCAGGAAGCAGTCAGAGAGGCGACCCAGGAAGACCCACAAGGGTGGACCTGCGTGCCGCCTCCGACTTCCTATTAATGCCTCAAATGAGTATTCAGCCGGTGCCAGTGGAGCCTATACCATCCTTGCCCCCGGGAACCATGGGCCTTATTCTCGGCCGGGGTTCACTCACCTTGCAGGGCTTAGTAGTCCACCCTGGAGTTATGGATTGTCAACATTCCCCTGAAATACAGGTCCTGTGCTCAAGCCCTAAGGGCGTTTTTTCTATTAGTAAAGGAGATAGGATAGCTCAGCTGCTGCTCCTCCCTGATAATACCAGGGAGAAATTTGCAGGACCTGAGATAAAGAAAATGGGCTCCTCAGGAAATGATTCTGCCTATTTGGTTGTATCTTTGAATGATAGACCTAAGCTCCGCCTTAAGATCAACGGAAAAGAGTTTGAAGGCATCCTTGATACCGGAGCAGATAAAAGTATAATTTCTACACATTGGTGGCCCAAAGCATGGCCCACCACAGAGTCATCTCATTCATTACAGGGCCTAGGTTATCAATCATGTCCCACTATAAGCTCCATTGCCTTGACGTGGGAATCCTCTGAAGGGCAGCAAGGGAAATTCATACCTTATGTGCTCCCACTCCCGGTTAACCTCTGGGGAAGGGATATTATGCAGCATTTGGGCCTTATTTTGTCCAATGAAAACGCCCCATCGGGAGGGTATTCAGCTAAAGCAAAAAATATCATGGCAAAGATGGGTTATAAAGAAGGAAAAGGGTTAGGACATCAAGAACAGGGAAGGATAGAGCCCATCTCACCTAATGAAAACCAAGACAGACAGGGTCTGGGTTTTCCTTAGTGGCCATTGGGGCAGCACAACCCATACCATGGAAAACAGGGGACCCAGTGTGGGTTCCTCAATGGCCCCTATCCTCTGAAAAACTGGAAGCTGTGATTCAACTGGTAGAGGAACAATTAAAACTAGGCCATATTGAACCCTCTACCTCACCTTGGAATACTCCAATTTTTGTAATTAAGAAAAAGTCAGGAAAGTGGAGACTGCTCCATGACCTCAGAGCCATTAATGAGCAAATGAACTTATTTGGCCCAGTACAGAGGGGTCTCCCTGTACTTTCCGCCTTACCACGTGGCTGGAATTTAATTATTATAGATATTAAAGATTGTTTCTTTTCTATACCTTTGTGTCCAAGGGATAGGCCCAGATTTGCCTTTACCATCCCCTCTATTAATCACATGGAACCTGATAAGAGGTATCAATGGAAGGTCTTACCACAGGGAATGTCCAATAGTCCTACTATGTGCCAACTTTACGTGCAAGAAGCTCTTTTGCCAGTGAGGGAACAATTCCCCTCTTTAATTTTGCTCCTTTACATGGATGACATCCTCCTGTGCCATAAAGACCTTACCATGCTACAAAAGGCATATCCTTTTCTACTTAAAACTTTAAGTCAGTGGGGTTTACAGATAGCCACAAAAAAGGTCCAAATTTCTGATACAGGACAATTCTTGGGCTCTGTGGTGTCCCCAGATAAGATTGTGCCCCAAAAGGTAGAGATAAGAAGAGATCACCTCCATACCTTAAATGATTTTCAAAAGCTGTTGGGAGATATTAATTGGTTCAGACCTTTTTTAAAGATTCCTTCCGCTGAGTTAAGGCCTTTGTTTGGTATTTTAGAAGGAGATCCTCATATCTCCTCCCCTAGGGCTCTTACTCTAGCTGCTAACCAGGCCTTACAAAAGGTGGAAAAAGCCTTACAGAATGCACAATTACAACGTATTGAGGATTCGCAGCCTTTCAGTTTGTGTGTCTTTAAGACAGCACAATTGCCAACCGCAGTTTTGTGGCAGAATGGGCCATTGTTGTGGATCCATCCAAACGTATCCCCAGCTAAAATAATAGATTGGTATCCTGATGCAATTGCACAGCTTGCCCTTAAAGGCCTAAAAGCAGCAATCACCCACTTTGGGCGAAGTCCATATCTTTTAATTGTACCTTATACCGCTGCACAGGTTCAAACCTTGGCAGCCACATCTAATGATTGGGCAGTTTTAGTTACCTCCTTTTCAGGACAAATAGATAACCATTATCCAAAACATCCAATTTTACAGTTTGCCCAAAATCAATCTGTTGTGTTTCCACAAATAACAGTAAGAAACCCACTTAAAAATGGGATTGTGGTATATACTGATGGATCAAAAACTGGCATAGGTGCCTATGTGGCTAATGGTAAAGTGGTATCCAAACAATATAATGAAAATTCACCTCAAGTGGTAGAATGTTTAGTGGTTTTAGAAGTTTTAAAAACCTTTTTAGAACCCCTTAATATTGTGTCAGATTCCTGTCATGTGGTTAATGCAGTAAATCTTTTAGAAGTGGCTGGAGTGATTAAGCCTTCCAGTAGAGTTGCCAATATTTTTCAGCAGATACAATTAGTTTTGTTATCTAGAAGATTTCCTGTTTATATTACTCATGTTAGAGCCCATTCAGGCCTACCTGGCCCCATGGCTCTGAAAAATGATTTGGCAGATAAGGCCACTAAAGTGGTGGCTGCTGCCCTATCATCCCCGGTAGAGGCTGCAAGAAATTTTCATAACAATTTTCATGTGACGGCTGAAACATTACGCAGTCGTTTCTCCTTGACAAGAAAAGAAGCCCGTGACATTGTTACTCAATGTCAAAGCTGCTGTGAGTTCTTGCCAGTTCCTCATGTGGGAATTAACCCACGCGGTATTCGACCTCTACAGGTCTGGCAAATGGATGTTACACATGTTTCTTCCTTTGGAAAACTTCAATATCTCCATGTGTCCATTGACACATGTTCTGGCATCATGTTTGCTTCTCCGTTAACCGGAGAAAAGGCCTCACATGTGATTCAACATTGTCTTGAGGCATGGAGTGCTTGGGGGAAACCCAAACTTCTTAAGACTGATAATGGACCAGCTTATACGTCTCAAAAATTCCAGCAGTTCTGCCGTCAGATGGACGTAACCCACCTGACTGGACTTCCATACAACCCTCAAGGACAGGGTATTGTTGAGCGTGCGCATCGCACCCTCAAAGCCTATCTTATAAAGCAGAAGAGGGGAATCGAGACTCTACCCCGAGCACCAAGAGTGTCTGTGTCTATGACACTCTTTACACTCAATTTTTTAAATATTGATGCTCATGGCCATACTGCGGCTGAACGTCATTGTTCAGAGCCAGATAGGCCCAATGAGATGGTTAAATGGAAAAATGTCCTTGATAATAAATGGTATGGCCCAGATCCTATTTTGATAAGATCCAGGGGAGTTATCTGTGTTTTCCCACAGAATGAAGACAACCCATTTTGGATACCAGAAAGACTCACCCGAAAAATCCAGACTGACCAAGGGAATACTGATGTCCCTCGTCTTGGTGATGTCCAGGGCGTCAATAATAAAGAGAGAGCAGCGTTGGGGGATAATGTCGACATTTCCACTCCTAATGACGGTGATGTATAATGCTCAAGTATTCCCCTGCTTTTTTACCACTAACTAGGAACTGGGTTTAGCCTTGATTCAGACAGTCTTGGCTCTGTCTGGACAGGTCCAGACGACTGACACCATTAACACTTTGTCAGCCTCAGTGACTACAGTCATAGATAAACAGGCCTCAGCTAATGTCATGATACAGGGAGGTCTCATGCTGGTTAATCAACTCATAGATCTTGTCCAGATACAACTAGATGTATTATGGCAAATAGATCAGCTGGGATGTAAACAAAAGTTTCCGGGATTGTGTGTTACTTCCATTCAGTATGTTAAATTTACTAGGGCAGCTAATTTGTCAAAAAGTCTTTTTCAGTATATGTTACAGAATTGGACGGCTGAATTTGAATAGATCCTTCGGGAATTGAGACTTCAGGTCAACTCCACGCGCTTGGACCTGTCCCTAACCAAAGGATTACCCAATTGGATCTCCTCAGCATTTCCCTTCTTTAAAGAATGGGTGGGATTGATATTATTTGGAGATACACTTTGCTGTGGATTAGTGTTGCTTCTCTGGTTGGTCTGTAAGCTTAAGGCCTAAACTAAGAGAGACAAGGTGGTTATTGCCCAGGCACTTGCAGTACTAGAACATGGTGCTTCCCCTGATATCTATGCTTAGGCAATAGGTCGCTGGCCACTCAGCTCTTACATCTCACGAGGCTAGTCTCATTGCACGGGATAGAGTGAGTGTGCTTCAGCAGCCCGAGAGAGTTGCATGGCTAAGCACTGCAGTAGAAGGGCTCTGAATATGAGCCTATTCTAGGGAGACATGTCATCTTTCAAGAAGGTTGAGTGTCCAAGTGTCCTTCTCTCCAGGCAAAACGACACGGGAGCAGGTCAGGGTTGCTCTGGGTAAAAGCCTGTGAGCCTAAGAGCTAATCCTGTACATGGCTCCTTTACCTACACACTGGGAATTTGACCTCTATCTCCACTCTCATTAATATGGGTGGCCTATTGCTCTTATTAAAAGAAAAGGGGGAGATGTTGGGAGCCGCCCCCACATTCGCCGTCACAAGATGGCGCTGACATCCTGTGTTCTAAGTGGTAAACAAATAATCTGCGCATGTGCCAAGGGTATTTTACCACTACTTGTACTCTGCCTTTCCCGTGACGTCAGCTCGGCCATGGGCTGCAGCCAATCAGGGAGTGATGCGTCCTAAGCGAAGGATAACTCTCCTAAATAGGGACGGGGGGTTTCGCTTTCGTTTAGAAGGGGGCTTTCGTTTTTGGGGCTTGGGGTTTTGCGCTCCTGCTCCTGAAGATGTAAGCAATAAAGTTTTGCCGCAGAAGATTCTGGTTTGTTGTGTCTTTCCTGGCCGGTCGTGAGAACGCGTATAAGATCTAGCCATCTCTCCTGTCCTTCCCTATACCTGATTCTGAATCCCCAATTCCCTTTCCCATCCCCAGCCCTCCCAGTTCCCTCTCTCCCTCTGTCTCTCTCTCCCTCTGTCCCTCTGTCCCTCTGTCCCTCTGTCCCTCTCTCCCTCTGTCCCTCTCTCCCTCTCTCCCTCTCTTCCTCTTTCCCTCTCTCCCTCTGCCCCTTTTGACTATTTTATTCCCCCTTTAAGTGAGTTTCAAACTTCCTCACTTGTGCATTCATTCTTGTTTATGGCTAATACCCATTTATAAGTGAGCACACACTATGCTTGTTCTTTTGGGACTGGGTTACCTCACTCAGGATGATATTCTCAAGTTCCACCTATTTGCCTGAAAATTTCATGATACCTTGGTTTTTCATAGGTCAGTAGTATTTCATTGTGGATACACAATGAGGGACTTTTAGGTTGTTTCCAGTTTCAGGCTATTACAAATAAAGTTGCTATGAACATAGTTGAGCAAGTGTCTTTGTGAGATGTTAGATCATCTTTTGGCTATATACCCAGGAGTAGTATAGCTGGGTCTTGAGGTAGAACTATTCCCAGTTTTCTGAGAAAATGCCAAATTATTTTCCAAAGTGGTTGTACAAGTTTGCACTCCCACCAGCAAAGAGCAGTGCTTCCCTTGCTCCACACCCTCACCAGCCTATGCTATCTCTTGAGTTTTGGATTATAGCCATTCTGATGGAACCTGAGAGTTGTTTTGATTTGCATTTCCCTGATGACTAACGACGTTCAACATTTCTTTAAGTGCTTCTTGGCCATTCAAGATTCTTCTGTTGAAAATTCTCTGTTTACTCTGTACCCTATTTTTATCTGGGTTATTTGGGTTATTTGGGTTGTTTAACTTCTTGTGTTCTTTTTAAATTTTGGATGTTAGCCCTCTGTCAGATGTAAGGTTGGTGAAGACCCTTTCCCAATCTGTAGGTTACTATTTGTCTTATTGACAGTGCCCTTTACCTCATAGAAAGTTTGTAGTTTCGTGAGGTCCCATATATCAACTGTTGATATTAGAGCCTGATCCATAGGTGTTTTGTTCAGAAACTTTTCTCCTGTACCAATGTCTTCAAGGGTATTTTCCACAAGGCACATACCTAAACTCAATCAAAGCAATATACAGCAAGCCAATAGCCAGCATCAAGCTAAATGGAGAGAAATTTAAAGCAATTCCACTAAAATCAGGGACAAGATAAGGTTGCCCACTCTCTCCCTATTTATTCAATATAGTACTTGAAGTTCTAGCCAGAGCAGTAAGACAACTAAAAGAGATCAAGCAGATACAAATTGGAAAGAAAGAAATAAAAAAGTGTTGGTATTTGCAGATAAAAGATAGCAGACATAAGCAACCAAAACAACAACAAAAAAATTTGCCAGAGAACTTCTATATCTGATAAACAGCTTCAGCCGGATGGCTGAATAAAAAATTAACTTTAAAAAAATTAGTAGCTCTCCTTTATACAAATGATAAACTGGCTAAGAAAGAAATTAGGGAAACAACACCCCTTACAATAGCCACAAATAATATAAAATATTTTGTTATAACTCTAACCAACAAGTGAAAGATCTGCATGAACTGGGTGGGAGAGGGGATTGGGAAGGGAGGGGGTTTCCCACCTACACAGAGGAGAAGGGGACTGGGGGATGGAAAATTTAGGGAGGGGGTGACAAGGAAGGGGGCAGTGAGCAGGATATAAAGTGAATAAGTAAAATACACACACACACACACACACACACACACACACACACACACACACATATATATATATATACACACACACACATACATATATATAACAGCAAGAGCTCTTAACCACTGAGCCATCTCTCAACCCACAAGGTATATTTTTAAAATATTATTGATTTATTCTCATAGATTGTTATAGTTCTGTTTAAATTCTTTCTCTAATTTTGGCATAAATTTGGTAGATTATATGCCCCTAAGAAATCATTCATTTCTTTTATGGAATATAGGTCTTTAAGGTCTATGCTTATGATTACTCTGAATTTCATTGATATCTGTTGCAATGTCACCCATTGTCTCTTATTTTATTAATTTATGTCTTCTTTCTTCTTGTAAATTTCACTAAGGATGTGTTGATCTCATTCATCTTTTCAAAGAACCATATCTTTTGCTTCATTGATTCTTTTTTATTGTTTTGTTTTTTCCTTTCTGTTTCCATTTTACTAATTTCTCTCGGTTTTAATTATTTCTTTCTATGTACTACTTTTTGTAACTCTTTATTGATTCCCTGTGAGTTTCACATCCTGCACCCTATCCCACTTATCTCCCTGTCCCTCCATATCTACCCTCTGCCCTTGCAACCTTCCTCCCAATAGAAAACAAACACACACAAAAACAAAAACAGAAATCTCACTGTGGAAGCTGCAGTGTGTCACAGTGTATCAGCATACGTTTTTGCCTAAGCATCTTTACTTGCAAATGTTCATTGCAGTGAATCATTGATTGGTCTTTAGTCTCAAGACTCTTCTGCTACGCTATCAATACTGGATCCTCACTGTGACTTTTCTTGGAAATCCTGTTGTTGCCTTGTGTCATGCAGATCTTGCAGCTTTGGTTCTGGAGGACTGGCCCCTTCATGTGATCCAGCAGTTCATAGAGAGGATAGATGTTGGGGCAGGCCAACTCAAAGCCCTGCATCTGGGGATGGATGGTTGCTGAGTTGGTCATTCTGACAGCTCTCCCACACTTATGGTCCTGGGCCCACTCTGTTGTGATGCCCAGGGAAGGTGTAGAGCCAGCAATCCCAAGTGCTACATCTGATGAGGGGGTGGGGCCAGCTCTGCACAGCCCTCAGACATTAGCAGGGCCCAGGCCTATGTCCAGACCAGGGATGTTTGCATGTCCTTTGGTGGGGGCCATGGACATCAAAACAGAACTCCACTGCTACAGGGCCATGGACATAGAGGTGGCCCTCAGTGGCAGCAAGGGCCAGGACATCAGCATAGCCTCAGGTGGCATCATAGGGTACTCCCATCAGGCTGTTCCTTGATACCTTCCAGTCTCTTCATTGTGCTGTCTGCTTCTCTTTCTCTTCCATCTCCCGGCCACTTACTTGCTCATCTTAGTGGTGCCTGAAATGTCGTCTACATGGTGCCGGGTGGGGGTTGCCTTGGGTGTTATCCACTACCTGAGCTCTCTGTGTTGAACTTTTGAGTTTGGGTTGTTCTTCAGGATTTGTCAGGGACTTAAATTGCACTACTAAGTCATTTATCTGAAACTTTCTGGTTTTGTCCACATGCTCCATGCCTATTTTAACAGCATCTGTGCTACATTTTGCCTCCATCTTTAAAGTGAAATGATGAACTTTGCCTAACTGCCGAGGACTCATTGTTCTATCATTGTGAACAGTCTTTGCAGATAAGATAGAAAGAGTCACCACAAATTCCCAGGAGCACAGGCACAATATATTTAGTGCCAGTCCTCAATGAGATTCGGAACACACATTAAAGAAACATGAGTCTGACATCTGACAATAATGATGGCATTCTGCTCTCTGATTGGCTTGGCCAATTATGTTGTTTATTGGAACCCAACCTTTGTTAGGGAAATCCAGGCTAAAGGTGGAAAGCTACACACCATTTATACAAATGACTGACAAACTGGACATCTCTGGAAACAAGTTTCTACAGACAGTACCTTTCTTAGTTAGAAGTTTATTGCTGTGAACAGACACCATGACCAAAGCAACTCTTATAAGGACAACATTTAATTGGGGCTGCTTATAGGTTCAGAGGTTTAGTCTAGTCTCATCAAGGCAGGAACATGGCAGCATCCAGGCAGGCATGATGCAGGAAGAGCAGAAAGTTTTACAACTCCATCTGAAGGCTGCTAGCAGAATACTGGTTTTGAGGCAGCTAGGACTGGGATATTATAGCTCACACCCACTCCAACAAGGCCACACCTACTCCAACATGGCCACACCTCCTAATAATGCCACTCCCTGGCCCAAGCATATACAAACCATCACAGTACCCTAAGACTCAGAATCCAGATTTTTTTTTAATTAGGTATTTTCCTCGTTTACATTTTCAATGCTATCCCAAAGGTCCCCCATACCCACCCCCCCAATCCCCTAATCACCCAATGCCCCTTTTTGTCCCTGGTGTTCCCCTGTACTGGGGCATATAAAGTTTGCAAGTCCAATGGGCCTCTCTTTGCAGTGATGACCGACTAGGCCATCTTTTGATACATATGCAGCTAAAGACAAGAGCTCCCGGGTACTGGTTAGTTCATATTGTTGTTCCACCTATAGGGTTGCAGTTCCCTTTAGCTCCTTGGGTAATATGTTTAGCTCCTCCATAAGGGGCCGGGTGACCCATCCAATAGCTGACTGTGATCATCCACTTCTCTGTTTGCTAGGCCCCGGCATAGTCTCACAAGAGAGAGCTATATCTGGGTCCTTTCAGCAAAATCTTGCTAGTGTATGCAATGGTGTCAGCATTTGGAAGCTGATTATGGGATGGATCCCTGCATATGGCAATCACTAGATGGTCCATCCTTTCGTCACAGCTCCAAATTTTGTCTCTGTAACTCCTTCTATGGGTGTTTTGTTCCCATTTCTAAGAAAGGGTAGAGTGTCCACACTTTGGTCTTCGTTCTTCTTGAATTTCATGCGTTTGGCAAGTTGTATCTTATATCTTGGGTATCCTAAGTTTCTGGGCTAATATCCACTTATCAGTGAGTACATATTGTGTGAGTTCCTTTGTGATTGGGTTACTTCACTCAGGATGATACCCTCCAGGTCCATCCATTTGCCTAGGAATTTCATAAATTCATTTTTTTTAATAGCTGAGTAGTATTCCATTGTGTAAATGTACCACATTTTCTGTATCCATTCCTCTGTTGAGGGGCATCTGGGTTCTTTCCAGCTTCTGGCTATTATAAACAAGGCTGCTATGAACATAGTGCAGCATGTGTTCTTCTTACCGGTTGGGACATCTTCTGGATATATGCCCAGGAGAGGTATTGCGGGATCCTCCGGTAGTACTATGTCCAATTTTCTGAGGAACCGCCAGACTGATTTCCAGAGTGGTTGTACAAGCTTGCAATCCCACCAACAATGGAGGAGTGTTCCCCTTTCTCCACATCCTCGCCAGCATCTGCTGTCACCTGAGTTTTTGATCTTAGCCATTCTGACTGGAGTGAAGTGGAATCTCAGTGTTGTTTTGATTTGCATTTCCCTGATGATTAAGGATGTTGAACATTTTTTCAGGTGCTTCTCTGCCATTCGGTATTCCTCAGGTGAGAATTCTTTGTTCAGCTCTGAGCCCCATTTTTTAATGGGGTTATTTGATTTTCTGGAGTCCACCTTCTTGAGTTCTTTATATAAATTGGATATTAGTCCCCTATCCGATTTGGGATAGGTAAAGATCCTTTCCCAATCTGTTGGTGGCCTTTTTGTCTTATTGACGGTGTCTTTTGCTTTGCAGAAGCTTTGCAATTTTATGAGGTCCTATTTATCGATTCTTGATCTTACAGCACAAGCCATTGCTGTTCTATTCAGGAATTTTTCCCCTGTACCCATATCTTCAAGGCTTTTCCCTACTTTCTCCTCTATAAGTTTCAGTGTCTCTGGTTTTATGTGGAGCTCCTTAATCCACTTACATTTGACCTTAGTACAAGGAGATAGAAATGGATCAATTCGCATTCTTCTACATGATAACCGCCAGTTGTGCCGGCACCATTTGTTGAAAATGCTGTCTTTTTTCCACTGGATGGTTTTAGCTCCCTTGTCAAAGATCAAGTGACCATAGGTGTGTGGATTCATCTCTGGGTCTTCAATTCTGTTCCATTGGTCTACTTGTCTGTCACTATACCAGTACCATGCAGTTTTGATCACAATTGCTCTGTAGTACAGTTTTAGGTCCGGCATGGTCAGAATCCAGATTTTTAATTATGGCTTGGGTCATAGAAGCAGCAGTTGACAAGGTCAGTGCGTCTGAAGTTTCTGTTAGGCAAGATGGAACCATTCCTGGAGCATCAGTTGAAAGGAACATGGCTTATTCTGTCCTTAGGCCCTTCCTAGATATCAGGATGCCAAATATCCATCTTCAGACAAATAAACTACCTATAGAATAGCTTAAGATTTAGTAAACAACCAGGAAAGGAAGTTCGTAGACTGTATGAATGATGCTCTTGACCATCATGAGCAGTAGAGTTTAGTAGAACTTTATACCTTTGACCCCCAGCCAGGATATCCCTGATAGAGGTTGGGATCAAGTCAACAACACACCTGACCAAACTTTCAGTACCTACTATACTACTGAATGCCTTGTTGCTGCCTCATATTTACTACTAAATAGTGGGCTGGGAATGAGAACTCCTGGAAAGAAGCTGTGTCCCCAGAGACTGATTGGCTGATTAGAACTGTCATACTGTGGAGAGATTGGAATGTTACAAGTCTTGGGCTAGCTTTAGTCAGCAGAGCAGTCACTCCTTTCCCACCTCTGCTCAGTACTAACAGCCTAAGGCTAGTAGATAAAAACCTTAGGAATCTATTAACTTAGCAGATCACTGGCTTCTATTGACCCAAAAGCTAAGAATGGTATCAAGTATTATTAGAAAAGCTTCCCCTCTATTGCTGTAACCACCCCTCTGGTGTACCCACCACTGTCTTTAAACATTTCCTTGATATATGATTTTCTTACTATGTAAAACTACAAAACTTCATGAAAATTCTTTCATGTTGGAACATGAAATTTAGGGTAACCTAAATCTCTGTTCCCAAACCACGGGCCCTCAAAATGTTCCAGAATAAACTCTCTCTTACTCCCTTTAAGATGAGAGCTGTTATTTTTATATCCACAGCAGGTAAAGGTGTTGCCAAACCTGATGACCTGAATTCAGTTTCTGTGACCCATATAGTAGAATGAGAGAATTGACTCCTGCAGGTTTTCTTTTGCATCCATGTGTGTACTAACACATCTGGGCACATGTACACACACACACACACACACACACACACACACACACACACACACACAAACTTGAGGAAAACAGCCTTCTTTTCCAAGTCTAGTCTAACAAGTAAGTCCCAGCCAAGTTTCTTTTTGGCCCCAGCCTTAGGTATCATTACAAATTTCCTATCTTCAGGCACAAGAGCTTGAGGTCGGAGTGAGGGCATACATTCTTCTGGAACTCATCAGTAGAAAAGATTTTGCTACAGGCTAGGCAATGGTTCATTTGATGGAAGACCAATTCAAGCTTGAGTATACACCAAAAACAAGAGTAGAAATTCAACCGGGTGTAGCTTTAACTTGCTCTTTTACTTCAAGTTTGGATACTTTTGTTAGTTAACAATCCAGAGGCCTCCTCAGCTCAACTGGGTATTCATTTAGAACAGTACCCAGTGCCCATAACAATGAGCAACATAGTCTGGAGATGATTTCATTCTTATACTAAAATCATCCTGAAACCCAAGTCAACTAGCATTCCTAAAGCACAAAAAGAATACAGGATACTTTACACTTTTCTTTTGGATGCACTATCTGATCAGTCTGTGAGGCTCACATATTCTTTGCTCACCTCTAAAATTCATACATCTATACTTGCGTGTCTGAGGGCAAGTCTGATAAGGTTATCATGGTTACCTCCCCAGAATAAAGTGATCTATGTCAGTCAACTCCTTTGACATCTGGGAAAGACCACCTGCCCCTTGAAAGCTTTGCCTGCTACCCCCCACAACCTTTCCACCACAACTTCCTGTCCTACTCCTCTGATTACAACCACTGCTTTCCCTTGGTGACATACAATACTGCTAATCTACAGGATACTTATTATTAGCTTGCAGCCTCCACAGACATCACTACTCTAGTAAACACTGCTTAAATGAAACCATTCAGCTCACAAGATGCCACTTAAATTAAGACTGTCTTTCAATTAAAAAAAAAAATTCCAGGGCACCAGGAAAGTCAGGGATTCATTTCATTTAACTGCAGCCTCAGCATCATTTTTTTTAAAGAGACATAAGTTACTTGAAACCTATAGGGGGACACTGCCTTTGACCTAGTTAAAAACTGTTCCATCCTGTGAGGTTATTTGCAATATAGCCCATATGGTCTTCATCGCAGTAAATTCAAAAGCAGGGATCACAGCTGCAGACCATGAAAACTAACAGTCAACAGCAGACTTTTATAAAGAGGTCCTGCCTACCACATGGGATCTTTAAAGTAGCCATTACATGACCACTGTAAGAGTGCTAATACCATGACCCCTGCCCACTACTCTTCTCCGTATCTCCATCATTCACTGTGACACATCAAGACGTCCATCCAGCACCCCCATCCTTGCAGAGACCTGAAGGTACAAAAGTTCCTACTGTTTAATGCATTTTGTTTCCATGGTGCATTGTGTCTTGATTGACTGTCAGGCAACAGCCTCACTTTCCTGCTCCAGAATGCACCTTACAAGGGAGAAGCCTCAAGGTCAAATTTAAAGAAACAAGAGTCTAACATCTGAGCTTTTTAGATAGTAGCACTTACCTGTTTTCTGGCTATATTATGGTAACAGCTCTCTGAAGCCACGGTGCAATGAATTATCAGGGAACAAAATGGCTGGGTACCAATTAAACACAGATGACAATAAGGACATTTATGAGCAGTGAGAACTCAGATGGGTTGGCCTTTACTGAAAATATTTAGGAGGACAGGGGAGAAAAGAAGCATGGTTCACCCAAAATCTAATGGTTCCAAGCAAAACTAACCCCACAGGGGAGATGAATCCTGAGGCAAGAGCAGAAATGAGCATCAGGGCCTCCCCAGAGGAGAGACTACGGAAAGTGAGGGGTCATATGCAACTGAGGAAATGCATGAGAAGAGGGCCTGTGAGGGAATGATGCTTCAGAATACTTCATGAGGCATGGAGTGCTCAGGGAGAGCGACTGGCACCCATGAACTTGTAGAACTGCTTTCAAACTGCTTGTGATTAAATGTCCACATCATTGTAATTTGAATTCATATATCATCACCTGGGCTAAAAGGAATGGCAGGGCTGTGGCTTAGCCTTTTTAGGTATTTTGCCAATTAATGTGATGTCAGGCACATGTCTTTAAATTTTTAAATTGTTAAGTTGTCTTAGTTAGGGTTTTTTTGGGTTTTTTTTGTTTTGTTTTGTTTTGTTTTGTTTTGTTTTTCTGTGAAGAGACACTATGACCACAGCAACTCTTTTTTTTTTTAAGATATTTTCTTTATATACATTTCAAATGCTATCCCAAAAGTTCCCTATACCCTTCCCCCGCCCTGCTCCCCTAGCCACCCACTCCCGCTTCTTGGCCCTGGCATTCCCCTGTACTGGGGCATATAAAGTTTGCAATACCAAGGGGCCTCTAGTCCCAGTGATGGCCAACTAGGCCATCTTCTGCTACTTATGCAGCTAGAGATACAAACTCTGGGGGTACTGGTTAGTTCATATTGTTGTTCCACCTACAGGGTTGCAGACACCTTCAGCTCCTTGGGTGCTTTCTCTAACTTCTCCATTGGGGGCCCTGTGTTCAATCTTATAGATGACTGTGGGCATCCACTTCTGTATTTGCCAGGCACTGGCATAGACTCATATGAGACAGCTGTAACAGGGTCCCTTCAGTAAAATCTTGCTGGCATATGCAATAGTGTCTGGGATTGGTGTCTGATTTTGGGATGGATCCCCAGGTGGGGTAGTCTCTGGATAGTCCATCGTTTCGTCTTAGCTCCAAACTTTGTCTCTGTAACTCCTTTCATGGGTATTTTGTTCCCTATTCTAAGGAGGAACGGCATATCCACCCATTGGTCTTCCCTCTTCTGGGTATATGCCCAGGAGAGGTATTGCTGGATCTTCTGGTAGTATTATGTCTAATTTTCTGAGGAACCTCCAGACTGATTTCCAGAGTGGCTGTACAAGTTTGTAATCCCACCAGCAGTGGAGGAGTGTTACTCTTTCTCCACATCCTCACCAGCATCTGCTGTCACCTGAATTTTTGATCTTAGCCATTCTGACTGGTATGAGGTGGAATCTCAGGGTTGTTTTGATTTGCATTTCCCTGATGACTAAGGATGTTGAACATTTTTTCAGGTGCTTCTCTGCCATTCGATATTCCTCAGGTGAGAATTCTTTGTTCAGCTCTGAACCCCATTTTTAATGGGGTTATTTGATTTTCTGGCATCCAGCTTCTTGAGCTCTTTGTATGTATTGGATATTAGTCCCAATGACCAAGGCAACTCTTATAAGGGACATTTAATTGGGGCTACCCTACAGTTTCAGAGTTCATTATCATTGTGTCAGGAACCGTGACAGTATCCAGGCAGATATGGTCCTGAAGAAGGAGCTGAGAGTTTTGCATCTTGGTTAGAAGGCAGCCAGAAAGGGACTCACTCTTCCACACTAGGCTGTGCCCTTCCCCCAGCCTTGAGCAGGCTAAATAGACCTTAAGTTGGACTTTAAGGACCCAGATCAAGTCAATTTCCTACAGGAGTAGAATGCTGAGCTTGCTTTTGCAACTCAATCCAGCTGAAAGAAAGGATGGGTCTGTGGGCTCTCCCTATATAAACGCAGTGTTGACTACTAAACTCTGAGCCTTCATCAGAAACTTTTGTCTTGGATTCATCCTTCTCTCACACCCTGTCCTTTTTTTATTTCTACCCCCCTTTCAGGTAACCCAGTTCATTCATGGCTGTTGTACAGCTACACAAAGCAGAACTTGAGCACTAGGAAACCCCAAAGCCCACCCTCACAGTGACATACTTCTTTCAACAAGGCCATTGTTGGACTCCTAATAGTGATATTTCCCACAGGCCAAGCATATTCAAACCACCACCTAAGTGAAAATAGCAATCACCGGGTGCAACAGCATTGTTGGTGTTTAATATATGACTTCATTTGTCATCTTCACAAAACATCACTCTGAAACTTTCTTTATATTTTCCCAACATCAGCTGAATTTTTACTGTACCTAGTTTCTGGAATAATCATTTTACATTTTTAAAGGAATTGACAATGGAGAAAAAAAACAAGGCACTGGTTTGGGTTCTACCATGGAGCTGCCTTTTCCTGGGCAGACTAAAGCTGTCATGCTGTTGGTTTTCTTCTAGATAGGACTCCTACACATAGACTCAGGCCCACATGCTTTTAGATTGCTTTTGTTCATCTCCCAGCCTTATTCTCTATACCTGAATTCCTAATCACCAATTGATATCCATTGTACATCTCACAGAAGACGCACATACCAAACTTATTGGTCTTTTAAAAATTCTTCCCATATCTCCAAGTTCACTAAAGAGCACCTTCGCTACCACCTTCCCAGTCCTGCAGACTAGAAACCTCTTAAGGCTAAAATGGCTTAGATTGTTCATCTTTCTGCCAGCATACTGTATTGGTCTTTCCTCCTTTTCAATTTAGCAGCAAAGATTGGAACTAAACTACATGTCTCAGATTTCTTTGTAAACCATGGTTCAGAATACCCATTAGCTCCTGCCACATGGAGGGACTTGCCCCATGAAGGCTGCCTTTTGGCTATATTGCCATTTAAATTGGGGTATGAAAACATATAGTTCAGCAGGCAAATTTTTCTGCCCATTCTCCAGCTTCTAAGACACCTCAAAGGAATTGTGATGGTTGCAACAAGAGGATGCCTGACCTGACACCCAGTGAGGATGCAGGCAGTAGTGTTGACAGTTCTTATGGCGAATATTTTCAAGCCCAAGGGGTCCAGTAATGCTTCTGAGCAAACTGCCCTTGGAGGTCAGACATGAGAATCATCTCGGGAGAGTTGGACTTCATTCTATTCCTCTGCATCTCCCAGGATGTTCTAAGTGCTCATTGCTAACATTGATAGCCCATCAAGAGCAAGAGAAGCCTAAACTCAAATTTAAGTTCAATTTTACCTCTTTCATTACACCCCACATCTAAGCAGTGGCAAGTCCTGGCAGGTAAATGGCCTTCATTTTCCTTGAAACTTCTCACTTTATTTCCCTATTCATAATTTGGGGTTTGGAGCTATAAGAGAAAGAACATCAACTTTGGGTCTGGGAACTGCCTGGCAGTCTGGCTACTTTCAAGCTTTTTCTTCTTAGATAAATCATTTAATTGCTTAGAATCTTAAACTCAATTTGTATAAATGGAGTTTGTAAAATTTTGTGAAAACTAAAGCTATCATGCCCTACTCTGGGGAAAAAGTCCTGTCTACTATTTGGGTTTAGTCTCAGCCTTAAGCTATTATTATGAAGAGGAACCTGGTTTCTGGTTCTTGGATCTCCTTTAACCTGGTACCCTAGTAATATTTACAATAATCACAGATGCAGGAAAGTGGTTTCGGCTTCAAAGATATTTTTCATTTCAAAGAACAAATTTGAGATTTTCTAGAAAGTGTGACTTGGTTTGAAAGTAGAAAGAGTATGATAGGTTTGGAATTCTAGGCTGAATATCTGCAGAGATACCAAGGGATAAATGGTAGAGATGCCTGAGTCTTTCTTACAATTGTATTGCTCTCTGACTACTCAGTGGGTGCATAAATTCCCTTCAGTATCTGCTTTCTAAAGTAAAATTGCATTTTAGGAGGAAACAATTTAAGGACTATAACTTTGCTGCGTTCTGTCTAATTATAGTGTAATGTGATGTCACAGATATTTTATCTTTCCAGGGGAAAATAATTTTACCCATATACTTCATTTGTTATTGATTTGTGGTTTTTACTTTTGAAGCCCACCTGTCCCTCGATATTTGAAATAATCTCCTCTTTCTATGAATGACTGGTATTTTGATTTTAATTTTTCTTGTTTTTTTTCCATACCTCCCCCTCCCAACGGCTGGGTGTGTTGGTAGAGGTAGGCAGACCTCTATGAGTTTCAGGCCAGTTTGGTTTATACAGTGACCATGAGTAGTCTAAAACCACACACACACACTCATTTAATTGTTCACATTATATGTAAATATTATTGCCAGCTAAGTTTTTTGCAATTTACATAAATTATACTCCAGGCTACTTATATCTGGCTTCATTTTAAAAATATTGCTGAATATTATTAAATATTATTTTAGAAATCCACATAATTTCATACCCATATAATTGTAATTTGATCATTTTTATTGCTCCTCGGTTTTCTAATGTGTGTTCATTTCTCTATTTATGTACCTATTCAACAAATATACGTTGTATATATCTGAGGCATAGTGTTTCAATATATGTAAATAGCACAGCATGGCTACTTCACTAATTTAAATTTTTGTTATTATAGTAAAGAAACTATCCAGGAAACCATCACAATGGTGTAGCAATTGTACATTCTAGGTTATAGCCAGGAGTGTTTTGGGTTTTTTTTTTTTTTACAAGATTTGCATACTCCTTACTTTACATAGGTAATCAGCTTTCTCAGCTACTCTTCTCCGGAGCCTCCTCCTCTCTCATTGTCTCTCCTTCGCATTCCTATATATGCTGTTTCCAAAGTTACAAAGTCTCTGGTGCAACAGAAAAATCCACCGTGGGCTATGAGAATAAAAAATATAATAAAATTAAAAGCCCAGTCCAGCTCGGAGGTAAGGGCAAGTTCGTTCTTTTGAGCTTCCCCTGCTAGCTTGCCACCACGGCCCTTTTATTTATCAAGATGCTCCAACAGTCTCATTCAGCCTCTAGACTTTGTACTTTGAATTTCTTTTGACAGATTTCTCCTTCTATTCTTTTGTCTGTATTTGAACACTGCCTGAAACTTGATTCCAGATCCCTGGGGATACTGTGAAAGTACAGCTAGAAGTCCTTTGAACTCTGAAGAGGTTTTCCATGAGTTCAGGCAAGAGCATCCTGACCAAGTCCCTGTAGCGACCTTTCCGATGAAGATGAACTGGCTTTTGTTGACAGCATGAGTGCTCACTGTTCCAGTAGGAAATGTCTTAGCACTGGCGAATTAAATAACGGAGTGAATTAGCAAGCATCTGTACAGACTTAAGAGGCCTAGTGCTAGAAATAAACTTCACCTGAAAGTGTAATAGTATGTCCACTTTACATATTAATTCTATTAGTATTTAATTAGTATCCAAACTATATTTTATCAAATACAAAGTGTGCCTCCACTTTCTCCCTGGAGACTGTTAGTCACCAGCCTGGGAGGAAAAAGGGAACAGAGGGCAAGGTTCAGACAGCTGTGAGAATGGACCAAATGACCTCCAGAGACTGATACAGCAAGATGAGTCTACTTCATTGTTTCCGGGATAGGGTGTATAAGGGCATTTTTAAGGGGTACAGATGGAAAGGGCTAATGGTTAATAGAATCAAGTGAGCAGGGAGGGATGATTGCACATCATCTAACCCAGTACAGCATCTAATCATCATGTGGACAGGAGCCAGAGTGGGGCTTGTGTGCTGGTATGCAGCTCTGTATAAGCTCACTTTTCAGACAAGACCAGACAAGGCCAGCCACTTTTGTTCAGGGACACTTTCCAGACAAAGACAGGCAGAGACATGGAAGCCCTGCTGAGAAAGGGAGTCCCCCATTTTGTGCTGATCTCAGAAAGCCATCTGGTCACTGGGGACTGCTACCTTAATAGCAAGGTTCCCCAACAATTAAAGCACGTTAAATATCTTAGTATATTTTTGAACCTCATCTACCAACCACTAATCCCTAGTTTGTCTCCCAATACAAACATGCAAGCATAGTCACTTCTGCATATGTTTATTTCCCATAGAGTGCTTGGTAGCAGTATAGCTTCTATGAGACACAGTGGCCTCCTGTCCTTGTAGTAATCTAGCTACATACAGTTTGTGGCATAAAATTAAGTCTTCTCTAACTTTATTCATCTTTGCTTATTTAAGACACACACACAGTGATGGCGATGCTTGGATATCAACTTGACTGCAACTGAAATCAGCTAAAACCCAAGAGTCTGAGTAAACCTGTGAGGGATTTTTTTTTCCTTAATTAAATCATCTGAAGTGGAAAGACCTACTTCTAATCCAAGGCTGTTGAGGTAGAAAGATACCACACCTTAGTAGACTATCAGCCTATATAAAGGACGTGCACAAAGGAAGCTTGCTTTCTTTGCCAGCTTGCTCTCATGGGCAAGTTTATTCCTTCACTGGCATTAGAACCTACTCTTTCAGGGTCCTGGTGTATATTGAAGACCAGGTGAGGCACCCAGCCTTACAGACTGAACAACTACTAGATTCTTGAAACTTCCACTGGTAAATAGTCATTGTTGGACTAGCTGGACCATAGCCTGTAAGCCATAATAATAAATATAGTCTATAAGTTATGTTCCTTTAGAGAACTCTAATACACATACATATAAGTTTTTATATTAAAAATAGACTACACATGTTCTACAAATTTTTGCATGTTATGCATACAGATCAGCTTTCTAGGTCAATCTTCAATCCCTTTGGCCACATGTCATGAATCATGTACACCAAATGCTGTGGTTTGACGATGAAGTGTCCCTTTGTAATGCACACACTGAGGTTCATTTTCTAAGGCAGCAGTAGTAGAAGTGGAGTCTGGTGGGAGGGAGGTGTGAATCATGTGAATGAAGCCCTCAGGAATGAATGAATGTCTCTGTTACAGGAGCCAAGCTTTTCCTGCCAGCGGACTGCATTCACTTCCCCCAGAGGCCTGTTATTAAGCCATCCCAATGGCCCACCAGAAGCCTGTGATGCTGCTGGCTATCCTAACTCTTCTCACTGCCTGACAGCACAGTTGTTTCCAGAAAATATTAGTATAATTAACCATGCGATATAAGAGCATGGGTTTGGGTTTTTTGAGGTTTCAAGTTCTAATAGTAGAAAATTAGGTCCCTGTTATGGTTCCCTCATTGGCTGTTGATTCTTTCTAAGAACACAGCACATATAGTTAATGTAGGAAGTTCGGATATGTTTTCTTCTGGCATAAATCCTGGTTGCATCAGTTAGCAATGTATACCTTTGGTCAAGTTATTTAATCCTAACAAACTTTAATCCTCAATTTACAGAAGTAATTTTCTAAATTACCTCTGTCTTGTTAAGGGTTTTTGAGAAGTAATGGACTAATGCATTGCATTTAACACCCCTGCCAACCTGAAACCTCTTAGTTAGCTGTTGCTGCCAATATTATTTTTGCACCTAACATCAGGCTCCCGCTTTCTCATCTTAGCATGTAGTGGGTAGGAGGATCTTAATTGCTGTCTCCTTGGAAATGTGTACATGTAGATGCTCTCAGCCAGCCCTCTCAGCTAAGACTTATTTAAAGCTATTTCAAATGTTGAGAACACACAGTTCTTGTTTCCTGACTTGGTTTTAGCTTCACCCCATTATCCACCGCCTGCGGTGCCTGAGGCTTAGAATTCGATAATTGCTATAACCCACCTAACAGAATGTAGCTCTCCTCTGCAGCAATTGTCCAAGAAAACTTTCAGTGGATGGCCTACCTGGTTACTGTTTAAAACAAAATGCAGCTTTCAGGTCTAGTTCAAATCACCTAAGTCCTGTGTCCAAAGTCTTGCAGTGTCCGCTGCAGTAGACTCGCGCCCTCAGCTCCAGCAAGGCAACCAGGGGCTATATTAATAATCTACATTGTTTGGGGGATCATTTGGACTACCCTGACCAACCATTCCAAAGACACATTTCTCATGCCTGGTACTGAGGGTTTTGATGGTCTATGGTTCTTGTAGGGAAAACTGTCAGCCCAAGTGGCTTAACTTGCTTTGAGATTGCATGTGTGTGTGTGTGTGTGTGTGTGTGTGTGTGTGTGTGTGTGAATTAAAAAAGGAAATAAAAAGAAAAGGAACATAGGTGCTGAGTATGGTGGAGAAAAAACTTTTTTATAGATCTGTGGGAGAGTATAACCACAGTCAGTGATATCTAGGAGAGTTCAGAGTGGACGTGACCCTGATTCATGTGAGAAGAAGAGACAGGGGAGAGGGAAGAGAGGGGAATCAGGTGTAAAAGCCAGGAGGTCTAAAGGTACGAAGAGAGTAGGTAATCAAAATAGTTGAGTTATATAGGGCAGAGCACCCCAATCTCCTGGTGGAGTATGCCAGCCAGGAGGGTCCTCTAACAGGTAGGGACTGAGGGAGGCAGAGAGAACCTGGAGGCCAGCATCTGTTAAGTAGGCATCTCAGTCCTTTTCCCTGGGTTTGAGACCTACCGTCTACAAGTTTAAGCAAATATAAAGTAACATGACTCCTTGAAGTTTCATCAAACCAACTTGACATTATTGGTCCCTCATCTCTCTTTCACTCTCCAATATTAACTTTCCTCCCTCCTTCCCTCCCTCCTTCCCTCCCTCCTCTCTCCTTTCTCCTCCCTCCTCCCTCCTCTCTCCCCCCTCCTTCCCTCCTCCCTCCTCTCTCCCCCCTCCTTCCCTCCTCCCTCCTCCCTCCCCCCTCCTCCACAGCTGAGGTTCATTTTCCCACCTCCCACTTCCCCTCCCAGTCTCCTCACCACTATTCATGGACCCTTTATACTTTCCTGGTTTCTATGGTTACTCCATGTTGTCAATTCACATCTGAAGAGCTGGAGCTAGAAGCCATTATTGAGAGAGAACGTGCAGTGTTCGCTTTGTTTTCTCAGGTTTGGGTTACCTCACTCAATATAATCTTTGGTAAATTCATCCATTTATGTGGAAATTTATTGATTCTATTTTTTTCTTTACAGCTGAATAGGACTTGTATATTTGTGTATATGTATCACATTTTCATTATCCTTTCATCTGCTGAAGGACGTTTAGGTTGTTTCTATTTTTTATTGATTATGAATATCGAGGTTACAGACATTGCTGACCCAGTATCTGAGGAATAGAATGTTAAGTCCTTAATAAGAATTAAAGCTAGCTCAGACTGGAGTGGGGAGGGTGCACACCTTTAAGTAATCCAACACTCAGAGGATGCAAAGGAAGGATGATTTATGTGACTGCAAGTCCAGCCTGCTCTCCATGATGAGCTCTAGAACGCCAGGGTTATGAAGAGAGACCTTAGAAGACATAAAATAAAAATAAAACTGAGCTCTGAATTCATATCAATCCCCAACAAGCATGTCAGAAAATTGATGGTTTCTCCTGAGGGGAATGGAAACCACATTTAATTATTAACAAGATATGAATAAGAAACGTTTTAATGCTAAGAATAAGTGTGTAAGTTTGGAGAGACAACAATTACATGCATATAAATCTAAAAATGTTCAGCAACAATTATAAAGGTAGAACTGTGCAGTAGGTTAATACAATTTGTATTAACATGACATCTCTTTTCTTTAAAACAATGCTCAGGGATAAAACTATGGCTCTGTCGTAGATTGCTTGCCTGCATTCCTAGATGCACAAGGCTTTGGATGCCCTGGGTGAGATTCCTAGCTTGGCTCAGGGGAAAGGGAAAGAATGACCTAGTCCAGAATCTCAGACCCTGTAAGAAGTTGTGGATAATTAGTCTGTTTACTGTGTAGAAGCCAGACAAAGTCCTCCACCACAAAGACAGAGCAGCTGGCATACAGGGCCCATGGGGTAAGATAGAAAGTTTGGCCTTAATGTCAGGACAGTTCTGAAACCTGATTTAGAAAATTGAGCTTATTTCTATTTCTCCTTCAACACCGGCTTCTTCTGCAAAGTGTTGGGACAACCACCTTAAACTATGCTGCAACAACTAGAGTTAATACTCCCAAATGATATCAGTAGTAGTTATCACAACTGATGAATTGGCTGTCAGTACTCAGAAAAGCTTTGTTCAGACTCTTATTGAGATATCTATAAAGAACCAAACCTTGTTTTCTCAGTTTTGGAGTATCTTCAGTTTTTATAATGTCTTATTGTTTTTAACATGGGTCATGTTACCACAACAGGTAATCTAATAGTGTGATTAAATACAGACTTTGGATCACACAATATCAGCTTACCCTTCCAAACTGGAGGCTGGTGGCCAACTATGTCTATGTGGCTGAGCCCCAGTGTAAATTTTAGACACTATGCTTAGATCAACATCTGTCAGATCATGATTGAAACGTGTCAGAAATTGGCACAGTCCCTAACTCCTCTGGGAGAGACAGGTGGAAGTACTGGACCTCCCTGTCCTCCACCCTGGACAGCAGGCACTCTCCTCCCTTGGCTGGTTCTCTGACTTTTGTTTCTGTTGTTTTGCTTTGATGGCAGCTTTGAGTGGATCAGACCACAGTGCATTCTACAATCTTCTCTAACAAACTGCAAATCTTAGGGTGGTCTTGGTAAATTCTTTTGCTTTTTATTAATTACAAGGTATTACCTATTTATTTTGCCATGAAACATTTTGGGGGGAGTTTTATTTTTATTATTTTCTTTATATACATTTCAAATTTCAAATGCTATCCCAAAACTCCCCTATACCCTCCCCCGGCCCTGCTCCCCTACCCACCCACTCCCACTTCTTGGCCCTGGCATTTCCCTGAACTGGGGCATATAAAGTTTGCAATACCAAGGAGCCTCTCTTCCCAGTGATGACCGACTAGGCCATCTTCTGCTACTTATGCAGATAGATACGAGCTCTGGGGGTACTGGTTAGTTCATACTATTGTTCCACCTATAGGGTTGCAGACCCCTTCAGCTCTTTGGGTGCTTTCTCTAGTTTCTCCATTGGTGGCCTTGTGTTCCATCTTATAGATGACTGTGAGCATCCACTGTATTTGCCAGGCACTGGCATAGCCTCATACTAGACAGCTATACCAGGGTCCCTTCATCAAAATCTTGCTAGCATATGCAATAGTGTCTGGGTTTGGTGGCTGATTATGGGATGGATCCCCGGGTGGGGAAGTCTGGATAATCCACTCTTTCGTCTTACCTCCAAACTTTGACTCTGTAACTCCTTTCATGGGTATTTTGTTCCCTATTCTAAGGAGGAATGAAGTATCCACCCATTGGTCTACCCTCTTCTTGATTTTCTTGTGTTTTGAAAATTGTATCTTGGGTGTTCTACGTTTCTGGGCTAATATCCACTTATCAGTGAGTACATATCATGTGAGTTCTTTAGTGATTGGGTTACCTCACTCAGGATGATGCCCTCCAGGTCCATCCATTTATCTAGGAATTTCATAAATTCATTCTTTTTAATAGCTGAGAAGTACTCCATTGTGTAAATGTATCACATTTTCTGTGTCCACTCTTTGTTGAGGGACATCTGGGTTCTTTCCAGCTTCTGGCTATTATAAATAAGGCTGCTATGAACATAGTGGAGCATGTGTTCTTATTACCAGTTGGAACTTCTTCTGGGTATATGCCCAGGAGAGGTATTGCTGGATCTTCTGGTAGTATTATGTCTAATTTTCTGAGGAACCTCCAGACCAACTTCCAGAGTGGTTTTACAAGCTTGCAATCCCACCAGCAGTGGAGGAGTGTTACTCTTTCTCCACATCCTTGCCAGCATCTGCTGTCACCTGAATTTTTGATCTTAACCACTCTGACTGGTGTGAGGTGGAATCTCAAGGTTGTTTTGATTTGCATTTCCCTGATGATTAAGGATGTTGAGCATTTTTTCAGGTGCTTCTCAGCCATTCGGTATTCCTCAGTTGAGACTTCTTTGTTTAACCCTGAACCCCATTTTTAATGGGGTTATTTGAATTTCTGGAGTCCAGCTTCTTGAGCTCTTTGTATATATTGGATATTAGTCCCCTATCAGATATAGTGTTGTATCCGGCCAGCAGATCACAGGTTTGGGTTCTAGCCTGGAAAGGCATTTTGGAAACCTGGAAGAGAAGAAGGGCTGGGCTGCGCGAAATAAGGAAGGAACCAAGACAAAGGTCTCTGTTCAAGGTTCAATTTTTACTATTCTGGCACTCTGTTATGAAGGAAGGGGGAGGGGCCCGATTCCCGCCAAATAATCTTGGGATCCAGAAGCAGGGTGACCACGTGTATGGCTCCGGAACAGCAAAGTGGCAGGTTCCAGCAGTGGGCTTGGCAGAATGATTGAGCTGGCAGGCTCCATCCAGGTGTAAACAGTGGAACCATTAAAGCTGGGGGAGGGAAGGCTACAATATAGGATTAGTAAAAATCCTTTCCCAACCTATTGGTGGCCTTTTTGTCTTATTGACAGTGTCTTTTGCCTTACAGAAGCTTTGCAATTTTATGAGGTCCCATTTGTCAATTCTACATCTTACAGCACAAGCCATTGCTGTTCTGTTTAAGAATTTTTCCCCTGTGCCCATATCCTTGAGGCTTTTCCCCACTTTCTCCTCTATTAATTTCAGTATTCTGTTTTTATGTGGAGGTCTTTGATCCACTAAGACTTGAGCATTGTACAAGGAGATAAAAATGGATCAGTTTGAATTCTTCTACATGATAACCACTAGTTGTGCCAGCACCATTTTTTTTTTTTTTTTGAAAATGCTGTCTTTTTTCAACTGGATGGTTTTAGCTCTCTTGTCAAAGATCAAGTGATCATAGATGTGTGAATTCATTTCTGGGTCTTCAGTGCTATTCCATTGATGTACCTGTCTGACACTATGCCAGTACCATTCAGTTTTTATCACAATTGCTCTATAGTACAGCTTAATGTCAGGCATGGTGATTCCACCAGAGGTTCTTTTATTGTTGAGAATAGTTTTTGCTATCCTAGGATTTTTATTATTCCAGATGAATTTGCAAATTGCCCTTTCTATCTCAGTGAAGACGTGAGTTGGAATTTTGATGGGGATTGCATTGAATCTGTAGAATGCTTTCGGCAGGAAAGAAGTTTTTGCTATATTAATCCTGCCAATCCATGAGCATAGGAGATTTTTTTTTTAATTTTTTTAAAATTAGGTATTTATTTCATTTACATTTTCAATGCTATCCCAAAAGTCCCCCACACGCTCCTCCCACCCACTCCCCTACCCACCCACTCCCACTTTTGGCCCTGGTGTTCCCCTGTACTGAGGCATATAAAGTTTGTACGACCAATGGGCCTCTATTTCCACTGATGACTGCCTAGGCCATCTTCTGATACAAATGCAGCTAGAGACACGAGCTCCAGGGGGTACTGGTTAGTTCATATTGTTGTTCCACCTATAGGGTTGCAGATCTTTCCATCTTCTGAGATCTTCTTCAATTTCTTTCTTCAGACTTGAAGTTCTTATCATACAGATCTTTCACTTCCTTAGTTAGAGTCACACCAAGGTATTTTATATTATTTGTGACTATTGAGAAGGGTGTTGTTTCCCTAATTTCTTCCTCAGCCTATTTATCCTTTGTGTAGAGAAATGCCATTGATATGTTTGATTTAATTTTATATCCAGCTACATCACTGAAGCTGTTTATCAGGTTTAGGAGTTCTCTGGTGGAACTTTTGGGGTCACTTCTATATACTATCATATCATCTGCAAATACTGATATTTTGACTTCTTCCTTTCCAATTTGTAGCCCCTTGATGTCTTTTTGTTGTAGAATTGCTCTGGCTAGAACTTCAAGTACTATATTGAATAGGTAGGTAGAAAGTGGGCATCCTGTCTAGTCCCTGATTTTAGTGGGATTGCTTTGAGTTTCTCTCCATTTAGTTTGATG
This sequence comes from Mus musculus, assembly GCF_000001635.26. Taxonomy (NCBI): domain Eukaryota; kingdom Metazoa; phylum Chordata; class Mammalia; order Rodentia; family Muridae; genus Mus; species Mus musculus. Next base: position 7,077,620 of record NC_000072.6, on the reverse strand, counting down.
TTGGCTACTGGTTTACTGTAGATTGCTTTTATCATGTTTAGGTATGGGCCTTGAATTCCTGATCTTTCCAAGACTTTTATCATGAATGGGTGTTGGATTTTGTCAAATGCTTTCTCAGCATCTAACGAGATGATCATGTGGTTTTTGTCTTTGAGTTTGTTTATATACTGGATTACATTGATGGATTTCTGTATATTGAACCATCCCTGCATCCCTGGGATGAAACCTACTTGGTCAGGATGGATGATTGTTTTGATGTGTTCTTGTATTCGGTTAGCAAGAACTTTATTGAGGATTTTTGCATCGATATTCATAAGGGAAATTGGTCTGAAGTTCTCTTTCTTTTTTGGATCTTTGTGTGGTTTAGGTATCAGAGTAATTGTGGCTTCATAGAATGAGTTGGGTAGAGTACCTTCTGTTTCTATTTTGTGGAATAGTTTGAGTAGAGTTGGAATTAGGTCTTCTTTGGAAGTCTGATAGAACTCTGCATTAAACCCATCTGGTCCTGGGCTTTTTTGGTTGGGAGAATATTGATGACTGCTTCTATTTCTTTAGAGGAAATGGAACTGTTTAGTTCATTAACCTGATCTTGATTTAACTTTGGTACCTGGTATCTGTCTAGGAAGTTGTCCGTTTCATCCATGTTTTCTAGTTTTATTGAGTATAGTCTTTTGTAGTAGGATCTGATGTTGTTTTGGATTTCCTCAGGTTCTGTTGTTATGTCTCCTTTTTCATTTTTGATTTTGTTACTTAGGTTACTGTCCCTGTGCCCTCTAGTTAGCCTGGCTAAGGGTTTATCTATCTTGTTGATTTTCTCAAAGAACCAGCTCCTGGTTTGGTTGATTCTTTGAATAGTCTTTTTTGTTTCCACTTGGTTGATTTCAGCCCTGGGTTTGATTATTTCCTGCCATCTACTCTTCTTGGGTGAATTTGATTCCTTTAATTCTAGAGCTTCGAGGTCTGCTGTCAGGCAGCTGGTGTGCTCTCTCTCTCTCTCTCTCCCTCTCTCTCTCTCTCAACTTTCTTTTTGGAGGCACTCAGGGCTATGAGTCCTAAGAGGAATCTTAGGACTGCCTTCATTGTGTCCCATTGGTTTGGGTATGTTGTGGCTTCATTTTCATTAAACTCTAAAAAGTCTTTAATTTCTTTCTTTATTTCATCCTTGACCAAGGAATCATTGAGAAGAGTGTTGTCAGTTTCCACTAGAATGTTGGCTTTCTATTATTTATGTTGTTACTGAAGATCAGTCTTAGTCTGTGGTGATCAGATAGGATGCATGGGATAATTTCAATATTTTTGTATCTGTGGAGGCCTGTTTTGTGACCAATTATGTAGTCAATTTAGGAGGAGGTACCATGTGGAGCTGAGAAGAAAGTATATCCTTTTGTTTTGTGATAAAATGTTCTGTAGATATCTATTAAATCCATTTCTTTCATAACTTCAGTTAGTGTCCACATGTCTCTGTTTATTTTCTGTTTCTAGGATCTATCCATTGGTGAGAGTTGGGTGTTGAAGTCTCCCACTATTATTGTGTGAGGTACAATGTGTGCTTTGAGCTTTACTAAAGTTTCTTTAATGAATGTGGCTGCCCTTGTATTCAGAGCATAGATATTCAGAATTGAGAGTTCATCTTGGTAGATTTTACCTTTGATGTGTATCAAGTGCCCCTCCTTGTCTTTTTTGATAACTTTGGCTTGGAAGTCAATTTTATTCGATATTAGAATGGCTACTCCAGTTTGCTTCTTTGGACCATTTGCTTAGAAAACTGTTTTCCAGTCTTTCACTCTTAGGTAGTGTCTGTCCTTTTCCCTGAGGTGGGTTTCTTATAAGTAACAAAATGCTGGGTCCTATTTGTGTAGCCAGTCTATGTGTCTATGTCATTTTATTGGGGAATTGAGTCCATTGATGTTAAGAGAAATTAAAGAAAAGTAATTGTTGCTTCCTGTTATTTTTGTTGTTAAAGTTGGGATTCTGTTCTTGCAGCTGTCTTCTTTTTGGTTTGTTGAAGGATTATTTTCTTGCTTTTTCTAGGGTGTAGTTTCCATCCTTATGTTAGTGTTTTCCCTTTATTATCCTTTGAAGGGCTGGATTCATGGAAAGATAATGTGTGAATTTGGTTTTATCATGGAATACTTTGGTTTCTCCATCTATGGTAATTGAGAGTTTTGCTGGGTATAATAGCCTGGCTGGCATTTGTGTTCTCTTAGGGTCTGTGTAACATCTGTCCAGGATCTCTGGCTTTCTTTGTCTCTGGTGAGAAGTCTGGTGTAATTCTAATAGGCCTGCCTTTATATGTTACTTGACCTTTTCCCCTTACTGCTTTTAATATTCTATCTTTATTTAGTGCATTTGTTGTTCTGATTATTATGTGTCGGGAGGAATTTCTTTTCTGGTCCAGTCTATTTGGAGTTCTGTAGGCTTCTTGTATGTTCATGGGCATCTCATTCTTTAGGTTTGGGAAGTTTTTTTTTTTTTTTCTGTAATTTTGTTGAAGATATTTGCTGGCCCTTTAAGTTGAAAATCTTCATTGTCATCTACTCCTATTATCCGTAGGTTTGGTCTTCTCATTGTGTCCTGGATTTCCTGGATGTTTTGAGTTAGGATCTTTTTGCATTTTTCATTTTCTTTGATAGTTGTGTCCATGTTTCCTATGGAAACTTCTGCACCTGAGATTCTCTCTTCCATCTCTTGTATTCTGTTGCTGATGCTCGCATCTATGTTTCCAGATTTCTTTCCTAGGGTTTCTATCTCCAGTGTTGTCTCATTTTGGGTTCTACTTCCCTTTTTAGGTCTTGGATGGTTTTATTCAATTCCATAACCTGTTTGGTTGTGTTTTCCTGTATTTTTTTAAGGACTTCTACCTCTTTAGCAGTGTTCTCCTGTATTTCTTTAAGTGGGTTATTAAAGTCCTTTTTGATTTTCTCTACCAGCATCATGAGATATGATTTTAAATCCAAGTCTTGCTTTTTGGGGTGTGTAGGATTATCCAGGACTGGCTGAGGTGGGAGTGCTGGGTTCTGATGATGGTTAGTGGTCTTGGTTTCTGTTAGTACGATTCTTATGTTTGCCTTTCACCATCTGGTAATATCTGGAGTTAGTTGTTATAGTTGTTTTTTTGTTGGAGCTTGTTCCTCCTGTGATTCTGTTAGCCTCTATCAGCAGACCTGGGAGTCTAACTCTCTCCTGAGTCTCAGTGGTCAGAGTACTCTCTGCAGGCAAACTCTCCTCTTGCAGGGAAGGTGCACATATATCTGGCATTCAGTTCAGCCTCCTGGCTGAAGATCAAGGCCCGAAATAGGGCCTGTCCCAGAAGATGTGTTGCCTCTGCAGTCTGCATGCTCACCTGCACAGACTGGTCTCTTAGAGACACGGGACACAAAATGGCTCTCTCACCTGCTCTGGTGGTCAGAGCCCTCCCAGGCTGACACCTCTCCTCTGGCGGGGACGGTTCCCATATGTCTGGAGCCAGAAACAGGGTCTGTCCCAGAAGCTGTGTCACTTCTGCAGTCCTCTACCTCCCCCACTTGCAGTCCGTGAGCTGAACTGTGCAGACTCGGTCTTGGTAAATTCTGAACTTGTAACTGCTGTTAGAATACAGGTGACCTTGTGTATTCTGGAACCATGAAGTGGATGGCAGAAATAAAGATTTTGTGAGCTGTCCATCTCCCCCGCAGTCTTTAGATCTTCACTGCAACTTTTCCACAACCTAAAGTTAGCTCAATAAAAACTTTACTTGATAATAAAACATAAGCAAAACCAATCCACTAGAAAATGTTCCATCAGGGTAAAGGAGACAGAGGCTCAATTTATTAAGTTGTAAGAAAAATATTGTCAAAATAACTCAGGGAAAGGCCAGGTAGTGATGCCAAATAAATCTTTCTTCAAATTGATTTTTGTCAGGCATTTGATTACGATGAAGAAAGTAACTAGTCACAGCATAATGACTTTCTCTAGTTTGTAATCCTCTATCAGAATGGACTGAAGAGCTGATAGACTGTCTCAGTGAATAGAGCCACTTGCCACCAAGCTAGATAGCTAGATTATCTGAGTTTGATCCTAAAGACAGAGATGGTAGGAGGAAAACAACTTCTTCAAACAGTCTTTACCTCCATATATATACATGTATACACACACACACACACACACACACACACACACAAATGCAATTAAGATTTTTAAAATTACTCTTTGAGAAATCAGCACAGGCACCACCAGGCTTTGTAGAATGGGTGAGGTAGAGAGCTTCTTTCAAAATATGAGAGGCAACGGAAACAAGAATAGCTCCAGAGTCAGTGATGAGAAAAAATGCTATTGGCCAAAGCACTACCCCGTTATGCTTTGTGGACTGTAAATAACCCTCACTTGAGACTAGGACCACAGCTGAGCACGAAGCTCACAGCACATTCTGGACCCATGGTGCAGTTGCTCAGCCAGCACCCTAGGCTCTGTCGCTCCCACAAGTGCCTGCCTCTAGCCTATGAACACTCATCTCACTGTGCCCACAATCCATCTGTCACATCCTTTTAGCCTATCCTAGCGTCCCATCATATATCCAGCTACCCAGACCCCCGGCACCTCCCACAGCCCCCAACCAGCTTAGAGCTGTGATTTTCACTCCACTCCCCCTCATCTACAAGGTTTATCTGCCTCTTTCCCATTTTCTCTCTCTAACGTGCTCCTTAGACAGAGGCCATGCCACATCTTCCCAAGCTCACTCTTCTCAAGACATATTGAGTATTGTTCAGACCATCTTTGATGGGTACCAGGCAATCCTGATCTCTGTCATTATCCCCACTCCATCACTGTACTTTCTAGTTCTGTCTTGATGTTGTTTCTTTATTTTTTTTTTTTTTACTCTTTCCAATTTCTGGTTTACCTTCATAACTTGCTTTCTTTCTAGAAACATGGACTTAAAGCCAATTAAGTAAAATTTAAAAAAAATGTGGGTCATTTCTTTTTACATAAAATTAATGTATTGAATGGAAATATTTTGTTCTTAGAAAATAATATCACCATTTAATTTAATTTCCGCTATTATGTTTCCACATTTACAAAGGGAAAATTTTTATTTTTAATAAAATTAAGTCCATCATGTGGGATGGCATACTTTGTGTTTACAAGCTTTACCTCATAGACATTGTCAGTTGTCATAGCATGATGTTTTACAGTGATCCTGGCTTGCTGAATCCAATAAACCAGTTCTGATGTAGAAACATATTTACAACAAAATATTAGAATAACTTACAACATTAAAATAAAGCCCTGGGTGCATTCTTCAATATTAAGCAAATTCATGATGAAGTATCCCATTTAAGGGGGAAAAAATTCTCACCTTGAAATCACCTATTTTCTGGTTGCTAGTGCTGTATTCTGTGTTTGGACAAATACACAACTATACTCCCCTGGAGTTCAAATGTGCCTGGCCTGGTAGATGGGATTAGAAGAGATGGCTCAGTGGTTACTCTTGCAGCAGGTCTGTGTTTGGTTCCCAGCACTCACATGGCAGCTCACAACTGTCTGTAACTCCAGTTCCAGATGATCCAGCACCCACTTCTGGCTACCAAGGGAACAGAGCACACACTGAGCAAGATGCATATACCATAGGCAAACCCCTAAACACTGAGATACAGAAAATAATAATAAATAATTCTTTAGAAGAACAAGGGCTCACCTATACAGAATTTAGTTCACTTTTCAAAGAAATTCCTAAAGAGGATCCCACATGAACAGAGGGCCTTAGATAAAAAATTTTTGATGCAAGAAGCATAAAGACTCCTTTTCCAGTCCTCTGCGCAGAGCACATTTCTTCACAGCCAACAGTAAGGGCCCATCCTAGAATGTTGTCTTGTTTGTACAGGTCTAGAAAACTTGAGATGCCATGTGAGGTAAGTTGTAAAATCCTCAGACTTCATTCATCTCTGCATTTACTCTCTAAACAGAATTACATCCAAAAAATATTTCTCTTTCTCCCTTCAAATGAAAAATTAATAGTCATTCACCCAATATTTCATTTTTAAAACCATTCACCACTTCGTAACAGTCTGCCTCAGCCATACAGTATTCTGCAAAAGTCTACAATGTCTGTGTCATCTAATTCCTCCTGCAAGCTCTAAAACCTACAGAAAATACTGGGCCTGGGATGGGAATTCGCCTTTGCCCATCATTGGTACCTACCATTGTTTCATCTGCTACTACTATTGCTGTGGCCACAGGTGTTTTCCCAAGGTCTAAAGGACCCTTAGGGGCTTCTTCTCAGAGCCCAACTGCCAATGGCAAATGTCGAAAAGGCCTAGGCCCTGTCTTGTGCATTAAAGTCAACACATACCCTCCTCCTCACATCTTAGACCTTCAATATCCCATTATGCCTTTCCTCATATATACCCAAGAATTAATTAGCCTGCTTTCCCCTTGTAATTGACTAAAACTAATAAGGTTAGGGTCTGAAAATCTAAAACAACCCAAGCAGGCACAAAAGTCCAACAAAGCAAAATCTTTATTTGAATTAGGCAGCAAGGACAACAGCACAGCCTCGGGAGCTGGCTGTATCTTCAAACATCCGTCTTAGTAAGTATTTAAGCAGATGACAAAATTTATTGCACTCAAGGGACACCTGATTGATCAGGGCCACAGAACAGTCTAGGATTCTCAACAATGACCCCAAGCCAGAATGTTACAGAGCTTTTAAACCCAAAATCTACAAACATCTGTGCCAAGTTACAGTTACATTTTCCCACCAATTATGATTTAGGGACAGGGGATCTCTTTAGAAACATGTCTTTGGAGTATACTTATCTTGTTCCCATTGGTTGGGTTTTTCAACTATGATGGGACAACTTGCCTAGCATTCATGTCTTAAATTGGCAACTAGGACATTACGCACCTGTATGTATCCCTACCTCTCTGCCAAGCAGGATGTAAGTTACTCAGGGAGATCTTGGGAAACTTTATTTAGCCACTATTCAAAATGGAAGTTTTATTCAAAATGGCTTCAGTTTGGTTCTTTCTTTTATTAGATGGTGAGCTGCCAGCCCTTTTGTAATATTTTTTTTTTAGAAAACTGTAATGAATATTTCTAAATCAAACATCTGAATCAGACATGGATAAAGACTACATAGTAGTTCATTCTACTGACAGGTATACAGCCTTCTTCTGTTCAACGAGTTATCATTCACTTAAGTAATACAAAGAGCATTCTACATGAGAGGTATCTTTATGTCTCTTGACAGATGGGTGTATTTCCTGATTTATTTGCACCCCTTTTCCCTAATAGTTCAATTTTGGATGCTATTAATTAATGTTGCCTGTGATGTTTACTTGCAAATCAGAATTCATCTATACAATAGAGACTGTGCCCACTGTGGAGTTCCACCTACAGTCAATGTGTTGTAGTCCTCACTACTGTGTGTTACAACATGAGCTTATTGAGTCACTGCAGATGAGATGGATAACAATAAAGTCAGAGTGTGTTGGGACTGAATCAAAATCGAACAGAATCTATGTGAAGGAGAAGATTTGCACAAGGCTGCTGTGTGAAGAGGGCCATGTGAAGACTGAAGAGGGCCATGTGAAGACTGAAGCAGATTTGGAATTTTACTTCAACAAGACACAGAGCACTTGGTTCTTCTTGAAGCTGGAATAAACATAGATGCTTCTTCCCCTGGAGTTTTTGGAGGGTTTTGTGCCCTGCTGACACTTTTATTCAGATATCTTACCTTGAAACTTTAAAAGGGGAAAGGTTTGTTTTTTGAGCCATGCTCTCTTGTGTTACTTAGTTACAGCTGCCTTGGGGAATAACACACCAACCAAGTCTTAACTTTGCCAACAATTCAATAGCCATTTTACCCAACAATCCCCTATAGGTGTCCATTGCTGACTCAAAATTTATGTACTAGGAACACAGATCAATGGCATAGTCCCATCGTTCCCCAGCAACCTCAGTCCCAGTGAAGCGGGGAGAGCTGGACAACAGCCAGCACTAACAAGAGATAAAGCATAGGATCCAACACATGCACAGTGCCTAAGCAACCAGGGAAAGCACCATGCAGGTGACACTTAACCTGGGTGCAGGAACAAGGTGGAATTAACCTGGAAGTTAACCTGGGTGTAGGAACAAGTTGAAATTTGGTAGAAATGGGAGGGATAAAAAGTTTTGAGATAGAAAGACCAGCACTCAGAAAAGAAATCACACTGACATTTTGCTGGCATAGCCAGAGATCACTGACCACTTTCAAATCCATGACAGTGACTTCCTACAGTAGCACTGTGAAAACAGACCATGTAGCCTCTGCCTTCTGATATTACAGACACTTAAAGTATCCTCTTGCTTATTTGCTCAGAAGAGATATTGTAAGGTGAAATGACAGAGTCCTTCAAAGACTCATCATCAAGTCTGGTTCAAAGAAGGTTCAATTCCACTCCCTCAACTTCTCACCTTAAAGCACTATTTTAGCACTCGATGTCTTCTATAAATAATAGGACCCAGAAGAGACACCCTGTGTCAGGAGTCGGGTTCTGGTGCTGAGATGCAATGGCAGTGCTGCAGCTAATGGGACTAGAAGAGGACCCTTCTATTTCTCTGTCAGATGAAGTAGCTGACTAGCAACAGCCATTGGGACTAAATGAGAGTTAAAGGAGTTCATTCATGTGGTGTCAATCTGTACAAGATTGATTCGTTTGCTTTTTATGCAGAGCTCAGAGAGAACAATGCCAATTACTTCCACAAATAGCAAGGAGCAATCCTGTTGAGGAGGCCTTAAGCACAGCTATTCCTTTTAGAATAAAGCCCTTTCTTTGCCTTAATCCCCCTCTGTCTCTCTGTCTCTCTGTCTCTCTGTCTCTGTCTGTCTGTCTGTCTGTCTGTCTCTCTCTCTCTCTCTCTCTCTCTGTGTGTGTGTGTGTGTGTGTGTGCATCTCTTTCTTTTTCTGTTTCTTTGTGTCTCTCTCTGTCTGTCTTTGTCTCTGTCTCTCTCCTCTGTCTATACTTCTCTCCCTCCATCTATCCTTTCCTCCCTCTTTTCATATGCTTCCTCCTTCCCTCCCTCTAAGAAAAAAATTCAGAAATTAAAGAGCTAGAATTATAATAGGAAGGTCACATTCTTTCCAAGCCTTTGCCACCACCAACACAGTTAGAAATAACAATTCTTAAACACTTACCCATGGCTTTTTATTTGCCAGGTGCCGTGCCAAAAACCTAATCATAATTCATACACTTTGACACAGGTATTCTCACTGCTACCGTGTAGTAAATGGGGAAACTGAGACCTGATGCTAAGTGACTTACAGTGGCACAATTAGGGGAATGACAGGACTCAAGCCAAGCCCATCTCACCTCATCACCAGAGGTCCAGATAATGCTTCTTGGCTTGCCTGGTTAATATGCAACTGCAGAGGTCTGCATCTCACAAGCACTGGACGGTGCCATTAGCAGCCCTCTCCTGAGTTGAAAGGCTATGCTGTTGCCTGGCAGACTATGTCAGGTGATGAGTCCTCTCTTTCAAAGGAACAGAAACCCATATCCCCAAAGGAACATCCAAATGCATGGTGGGCTCACATGCTCAATTTAATCAGCTATGAACATAATCTAGAAAAACTGGTTTTCCACCAGAACCTTAGCCTGCTGTTTTTAGTATACAAGACATTTAGGGAGTGAGCATAGCTCTTCTCCATGAAGAGTATTTGGTATGGCTAGGCTTTATTGATATTATAAGTGAGAGGGTTCTTTTTGTTATGATCCTATGATTTACAGGAAAACCTTGAGACATATGTTTAGTATCTTTATATTTACTCAAAAGCACCATGTATGCTTCTTCATTTAAAATTCAAATTTAAACAAGGGCCTTTTCTTTTCTCCTTTATTGTGTTTTGCTGTTGTACTAACTCTGGCTCTGCTCCCTCAATGCTATCTTTCCACTTGTCCAAATATCACCCCAGAGGCTACGTATTCCCCTTTTCACACCAACCACACAACCTATCACTTCTTCTGGCATGGCAGTAATAGCAGACCTCTGTTAGTTTTTATTCCCTTCTGCCCTCCCCTGTTAAACCAACGGACATCAGGATGCTCTTCCCACAGAAAGGAAGTAGCCAAAAAAAAAAAAAAAGTTCTTTTCAAATCTCAGGATTTTAGTCTGAACTTTAAAGTCTTTTCCCATTGATGTGTATTTTGCTATTTTAATTACTAGGTATTCAGTGTACTTTCTTCATCTTCTCTTATCCAGGAGCCCTCTTTCAGCTTGCTTGCCTTATGTATGTATGTATGTATGTATGTATGTATGTATGTATGTGTGTGTGTATGTATGTATGTGTGTATGTGTGTATGTATGTATGTGTGTATGTATGTGTGTGTGTATGTATGTATGTATGTATGTATGTGTGTATGTATGTGTGTATGTATTATTTTATTTTTGCTTTATTAGCAGCAGATCACTTTGTGATTAAAAAATTTTTGAAGCCAAACCATCAAGTACAAAATAGTTGCGCAGCTCCTAAGTTCATGGAGTCATCACAGATGGGTCTTAAGATTATTTTTTAAGGTATAAAATGAACAAACCTATAATCCTAAGGAAGACTTGGGGTCCTGTCTTCATGTCACTGTGGTCAACAAATGAAGGGACTTCGTTGTAATTATTTCCCCAGTAGTTGGTAATGGCCTCTCTGAGGCCCAGTTTCTCTAGCCTCATTTCCCTCATCCCCAAGTCAGCAAAGGTTCTCAGATGTTTTCAGCTAAAAATTCTTACTAATTTCTTGTACTATAGCCTTGCCACAGAACTATGTGAGAGAGCAAAAGTCCTGCGGAGACCATTTGGAGAAATAAGCCACTCAAGGTCTAGGCTAAGTCACTAAGTTCAAAACTGGGAGTCAGAGGGACACACGGAGGATGGAGATAAAAACCTCAACACAAACAGCACTCACACTTGAACACAACCTCAGCAGAAGCAGTTTTCAGCTACACAAGAAGTCAGGTCACTCACCGTTAACACTTCATATAATACGCTATGCTCTCCACCACATTAATCATCTACTGTATTTGGCAGACTTAATTGTTTTCCTAAATTAAACTGACCCCCACCCTCAAGAAGATGGCTCCAAGGTGCAGACTAAACTGCATCTGATAAGTACTCAAGGGAATTAGCAGAGTGTCTTCGTTCCTAACCTCCTCTGAATTATCACTGTTCTCTGGACTATATGCCTTGACACAATTAGGTTTTAATCCATGGAAGTTGCTAAACTGTGGGTGGATGGGTTTGTAGTAACAATTACGGTGAAGTAAGTTTTATTTGCCAGAGAGAGGCAAAAAACTTGCCCTGATTTAACCAATACATCTTTTTCTTTCACTTCAATAACCATTACGTCCCATTTTATGGTTTACTGAAGTTTGTCACCCTGAAGACATAATTAAAGGCACAGCTTGTCTTTCCTACAGCAAAGCCTAAGGACTCTGTGAGGAAGGTGAAGCAAGGTAGACAGAGTAAACAGGAGGAAATAAAAGGCCATCTGTGTATACGTTAATCTGTTGCATTTTGTGTGTGACAGAATGCATGCATGGGTTTTCAAGTCCAAGTGATAGCGAGTCCTTCTCATCAGCGTGTCTGTAGAACACACTGGCTTAGAATGTGAAGCCACTCCTCACATCTGTATATCCACGCTCAGTATGGCTGCCTTTTGGAAGTTTTTGTTTGTTTTGGTTTGCTTTGCTTTGCTTTGCTTTGCAGAGAAAATTAAAGTTAAAATTAAAGATTAGGGCTGCTGGCAATTTGATCTTAGACTTTTCAGCTCCAGAACCCAGACACTAAATTCCCAGTGTTTTGGAGAACAAGCCTGCCCTCTGTCCACAGGTAATCTCATGGCAGACTCTCACAGGCAGTGTCACTTGGTCTCAAAAGTGGATGATATGTCAAGCAATGACATTTGTTTTAATGTAGTACTATTTGCTTGATGCAACTACTTTCATATAAAATAAGATATCCAAAATAGTTTTAAAATATTTAGATACTGTACATCTTTAGAATTGAGTACTATGTATATGAATTAAAATCACTTCTATGTGTGATCAGCAAGCTAGCACTGTGGAGGTTTCCCCCCATTACAGCCAGCTCACACACAGCAAGAAGCAACACATCACACAGTTGAAGTGTTTGCTTTTGGTGTGGATGCTAGAGGCCAACCATTCTAAAAGTTACAAACTTGCTGACTTTGGAGAGAGGCTCTTTTTCCTGCTGTTAAGGATCTTAATCCACAGAGTTAGGACTTTCTACCTTTCGCATTAAAGCGATTGTTGCAAATATGTTTTATGAATGTTTTTTGGCTTTAATATCTATATAAAGCTCTAGTGAGAACCCACCTACAGACTACAAGGTACACAATTTGTTTTTGCAGGCTATTGCCTGAAAACCGAAAGTCCCAAAGTGCTACATAAAATTTGTTTATGATTCCCACATGTGCGTACAAGTGATGAGGCAGGAAGACCGGTGCCGAAGAGTGCTTCTTATCCCTTGCCAAGGTGAAAAAGGTTCACTCCAACTTAATGGCCAGTATATGTCTCATCAGCAGGGTATAAATTCTAGTACTCAGTGGAGCAATTAACAAACGTGTTTGTGGACCAATATGTGATCTTAAGCTTTGAAACATTGCGAAAGTTAAAGAGAAAAGAACCATCCGGGAGAAGACAGGGAAGTAAGAGGCTGTTTAAGCCAGGGAGAAACGGGAGAAACAAACACGCCTGAAATGTAAAGAAACCAACTGACAGGACTTCCGTTCATGAATATTGGTGATGACATGGATGAAGCACAGATATATACACCCTGAGACATAAAGCATCTTAAACAGACTCCTAAGCTTTCATTCTGAAAGCTGTTGTTCTGCCTGTCCTGAACCAGAAAAAATCAGTAAAGCAATAACTAGGATGTCTGTTTATTATGCAGATGTCTACATATGTCTTCAAATATAAACACTCAAATTAGGTGGCTACAGATGTATTACCATAGCCCGTGAAGTTTCAACTCAAAAGTGTGACAACTGGCTCCATCTAACACTGTCCATGAAAATTTGCCCACCTATTCGTTTACTTACATGCTCAATCATACATAGTTTTTAGTTACAATTTAGCTCTAATTTACAGCTAAATGAATACATTGTGGTGGTTTGAATATGCTTGGTCCATAGAAAGTAGTATTGGTAGGTGTGGCCTTGTTGGAATAGGTGTGAAGGAAGTGTGTTAGAGGAAGTGTATGTGAGCTTTGGAGTCTTATATTGCCCAAGTTCTGCCCAATACAGCAGAGAAGAGCCTCTTAGCTGCCTGCAGAACAAAGTCTCGCCCTGGCTGCCTTCAGACCAAGATGTAGAACTCTCAGCAACTCCAGCCCCATGTCTGCCTGCACACTGCCATGCTTCCCGTCATGATGATAACTGACTGAACCTCTGAACCTGTAAGCCAGCCCCAATTAAATGTTGTCCTTATAAGAGTTGCCTTGGTCATGGTGTCTCTTCACAGCACTGAAACCCTAACTAAAACATTCATTTAATGTGAATAGGACAAATAACTGTTCCCTTCTTAGAGCCAAGGTTAATAGAAGTCCATTGTTTTTATGGCTCCAGGAATGTATCCCAGAGCCTTTTGCATGTTAGGGAAGTACTCTACCACTGAAGTACATCCCTAGTCCATAACATTGCTTTCTATCCCATAAATACATACATACAATCCTAATTTGCAAATTTTCTATTTAAAATGTAATATAGAAGCTATGCATAGGTTCTTTTATATACTGCCTCTCACTGTGGCCAATGTAGATACCATTATTGTTGAGTGCCTAATCTGTCAGTATTGTAGAGTGCTTCTTATGGACCAATCATATTCAGAGCACCACAATGTATTCACTGCTGAGTCACTGGTATGCCAAAATTTCTTAGGGGAGCAGAGAGTACATGATTGGCAAAAGGCAGACTGAGTACACGAGTGTTATCTCTAATTGAATGATGTAGCACTCTGATCTCATTGGAATAGACATATATTTGGGATGTGAACTGGCTTTCCCCTGCTTGTAATGTCTATGTAAAGCTTTTCGAGAAGCATGAGTATTGCTTGTTGGGTCAGTGGTTGGATCCAACTCTCTGCTAAGTCAATGGCTATGTATTCTTTCATTCACCACTATGCTATCAGTCAACTGCTTTTATTAATCAGAGACTTCGTTTCAGAAAACAAATACACATTGAGTTCATTAGACTTCTAATTCGAATCACCTAGAAGCCATTAACCTAGCAGAGTGGTGGATTGTGCCACTAATCAAACAAGTAAAAAGATGCTAATCAACTGACCTAGGCAATTGATTCTATTCCCAAGAGGAAAAGGTGTGTGTGTGTGTGTGTGTGTGTGTGTGTGTTGGGTGTGCTCTCTTAATCGGATGCAGCGAGAACTATACTTGGAATCTAATGAATACTCGGCACCCAGGGATTTGTGCAGGAATAAAGCTTTAGAATGTCTCACTGAATATAAACAGCTATTTATCTGCAGAAATGTAGCTGACAACAAAGAAAACATGGGATCAATAGGAGAGGTAGGAGATTAAAAACTGTTGCCTTGTGAGCACTATAGCAGTAGTTACAGACATAAAGATGGATACGCACATATTTTATGTTCTGCCTTTTATGTAAATGAGTGTGCATCCCTCTGTATGTGTGTGTGTTTGGTTTGCTCACATCATTCTCATTTTATGCAAGTTTTGTTGTCAGTGGCATTTGTAATTCAGCCTTTAGATGACTAAATATTGAAATGGAACTATGACTAATTTTGATGAATGATTATTATTGCCCAGGAACACAGTGGTTACTTGTAAATGTTGGTGCCTGTGTGGCTGGGACTTTGGGCTTTTCATTTTGGGAGACAAATGAACACACATTATTGTTCACTCAGAGCTGTGCTTCTGGGTGAGGACATGAAGTTGTTTAAAGGCCATGTGTGTACAAACACAGGCCAATGTGGAAATTGATCAAAGGAGTGGGTCTTACCAATGACTCCACTTCCCTTTCCCACCCTGCTTTTTCATTCTGAGGGGTTTTTTTTTTGTTTTATTTTTTGGTTTTGGGTTTTTTTTTTTTTTTTTTTTGGTGGTGGTGGTTTTGTTTTGTTCTGTTTGGGTGATGTATTGTTCAATCAAGGGAGTGAACCTAGAGCCTCACAATACTTGGCAAGTACTCTAGTCCTGGATATATCCCCCTATCACCTCCCAACCCCAGCCCTAAAAAATGGTTTTGCTAGGCTATGTCAACACAGAGTGCTGTCTTAGTTAGGGTTTTACTGCTGTGAACAGACACCATGAACAAGCTTACCTTTGTAAGGCCAACATTTACAGGTTCAGAGGGTTAATCCACTGTTCTCAAGGCAGGAACATGACAGCATCCAGGCAAGCATGGTAAAGGAGGAGCTGAGAGTTCTACGTCTTCATTGGAAGGCTGCTAGCAGAATACTGGCTTCCAGTCATCTAGAATAATGGTTTTAAAGCCCCCATTCACAGTGACACACCTACTCCAACAAGGCCACACCTCCCAATAATGTCACTCCCAGACCCCAAGCATATACAAACCATCAAGAGTGCTGAAGGGTTTTTGGACGTGGAGTCTGCGGACACTCCCAAGGTCCCCACAGGACTCTCCAGAGGATCTTAGAACCTCTGGTGAGTGGAACACAACTGCTGCTCCAATCCAATCACACAGGACCTGAGACAGCATTAATTAGGGAAGCAGAAAACCCGGCCTGACCAGAGTCACAAATCCCTTCCAGTTGGCACAAGCACCAGCACCTGGGCACCTTGGGCAAGGAGTCTGAGGACACTCCCAATGTCCCCAGAGGACTCTCCACAGGATCTTAGGACCTCCGGTGAGTGAAACACAACTTCTGCCAGGAGGCAGGTTCGAAAACCAGATATCTGGGCACCTTCCATGCAAGAGGAGAGCTTGCCTGAAGAGACTATTCTGACCACTGAAACTAAGGAGAGAGATAGTCTCCCAGGTTTGCAGATAGAGGCTAACATAATCGCCTGAGGAACAAGCTCTAACCAGAGACAACTAACTCAAGAGATTACCAGATAGCAAAAGGCAAACGTAAGAATCCTACTAACAAAAACCAAGACCACTCACCATCATCAGATCGAAGCACTCCCACCCCACCCAGTCCTGGGCACCCTAACACACCCGAAAAGATAGACCCGGATATAAAAGCATATCTCATGATGACGGTAGAGGACATCAACAAGGATTTTAATAACTCAATTAAAGAAATACAGAAGAACACTGCTAAACAGGTAAAAGACCTTAAAGAAGAAGCACAAAAATCACTTAAAGAATTTCAAGAAAACACGACTAAACAGGTGATGGAATTGAATAAAACCATCCAAGACCTAAAAAGGGAAGTAGACACAATAAAGAAAACCTAAAGCGAGGCAATGGTGGAGATAGAAACCCTAGGAAAGAAATCTGGAACCATGGATTCGAGCATCAGCAACAGAATACAAGAGATGGAAGAGAAAATCTCAGGTGCAGAAGATTCCATAGAGAAAACCAGCACAACAATCAAAGAAAATACAAAATGCAAAAAGATCCTAACTAAAAACATCCAGGAAATCCAGAACACAATGAGAAGACCAAACCTATGGATAATAGGAGTAGATGAGAATGAAGATTTTCAACGTAAAGGACCAGCAAATATCTTCAAAAAATTATAGAAGAAAACTTCCCAAACCTAAAGAAAGACATGCCCATGAACATACAAGAAGCCTACAGAACTCCAAATAGACTGGACCAGAAAAGAAATTCCTCCTGACACATAATAATCAGAACAACAAATGCACTAAATAAAGATAGAATATTAAAAGCAGTAAGGGAAAAAGGTCAAGTAACATATAAAGGCAAGCCTATCAGAATTACACCAGACTTTTCACCAGAGACTATGAAAGCCAGAAGATCCTGGACAGATGTTATACAGACACTAAGAGAACATAAATGCCAGCCCAGGCTCTATACCCAGCCAAAGTCTCAATTGCCATAGATGGAAAAACCAAAGTATTTCATGACAAAACCAAAATCACACATTATCTTTCCACAAAACCAGCCCTTCAAAGGATAATAACAGGAAAAAAAACAATACAATGACGGAAACCATGCCCTAGAAAATGCAAGAAAGTAATCCCTCAACAAACCTAAAAGAAGAAAGCCACAAGAACAGAATGCCAACTCTAACAACAAAAATAATAGGAAGCAACAATTACTTTTCCTTAATATCTCTTAATATCAATGGACTCAATTTCCCAATAAAAAGACATAGACTAACAGACTGGCTAAACAAACAGGACCCAACATTTTGCTGCTTACAGGAAACCCATCTCAGGGAAAAAGACAGACACTACCTCAGAGTGAAAGGCTGGAAAACAATTTTCCAAGCAAATGGTCTGAAGAAACAAGCTGGAGTAGCCATTTTAATATCAAATAAAATCAACTTCCAACCCAAAGTTATCAAAAAAGATAAGGAGGGTCACTACATATTCATCAAAGGTAAAATCCTTCAAGAGGAACTCTCAATTCTTAATATCTATGCTCCAAATGCAAGGGCAGCCACATTCATTAAATAAACTTTAGAAAAGCTCAAAGCACACATTGCACCTCACACAATAGTAGTGGGAAACTTCAACACACCACTTTAATCAATGGACACATCATGGAAACAGAAACTAAACAGGGACACAGTGAAACTAACAGAAGAGATGAAACAAATGGACTTAACAGATATCTACAGAACATTTTATCCTAAAACAAAAGGATTTACCTTCTTCTCAGAACCTCATGGTACCTTCTCCAAAATTGACCATATAAGTGGTCACAAAACAGGCCTCAACAGATATAAAAATATTGAAATTGTCCCATGCATCCTATCAGACCACCATGGACTAAGGCTGATCTTCAATAACAACATAAATAATGGAAAGCCAACATTCACATGGAACCGGAACAACACTCTTCTCAAAGATGCATTGGTCAAGGAAGGAATAAAGAAATTAAAGACTTTAGAGTTTAATGAAAATGAAGCCACAACATACCCCAACTTATGGGACACAATGAAAGCATTTCTAAGAGGGGAACTAATAGATCTGAGTGCCTCCAAGAAGAAACTGGAGAGAGCACACACTAGCAGCTTGACAACATACTTAAAACCCCTAGAAAAAAAGGAAGCAAATTCACCCAAGAGAGTAGACAGCAGGAAATAATCAAACTCAGGGAGATACCAACCAAGTGGAAACAAGAAGAACTATTTAAAGAATCAACCAAACGAGGAGCTGGTTCTTTGAGAAAATCAACAGGATAGATAAACCCTTGGCCAGTCTCACTAGAGGGCACAGGGACAGCATCTAATTAACAAAATCAGAAATGAAAAGGGAGACATAACAACAGATCCTGAAGAAATTCAAAACACCATCAGATCCTTCTACAAAAGGCTATACTCAACAAAACTGGAAAACCTGGACAAAATGGACGAATATCTAGACAGATACCAGGTACCAAAGTTAAATCAGATCAATTTAACGATCTAAACAGTCCCATGTCCCCTAAAGAAATAGAAGCAGTCATTAATAGTCTCCCAATCAAAAAAAAAAACAAAAAACAAAAAAAAACAAAACAAAAAACAAAAAACCGCCCAGGACCAGATGGGTTTAGTGCAGAGTTCTATCAGACCTTTAAAGATGATCTAATCCCAGTTCTTCACACACTATTCCACAAAATAGAAGTAGAAGGTACCCTACCCAACTCATTCTATGAAGCCACAATTACTCTGATACCTAAACCACAGAAAGATCCAACAAAGATAGAGAACTTCAGACCAATTTCCCTTATGAATATCGATGCAAAAATACTCAATATAATTCTCGCTAACTGAATCCAAGAACACATTAAAACTATCATCCATCCTGACCAAGTAGGTTTTATTCCAGGAATGCAGGGATGGTTTAATATACAAAAATCCATCAACGTAATCCATTATGTAAACAAACTCAAAGACAAAAACCACATGACCATCTCCTTAGAAGCAGAGAAGCATTTGACAAAATCCAACACCCATTCATAATAAAAGTCTTGGAAAAATCAGGAATTCAAGGCCCATATCTAACCATGATAAAAGCAATCTACAGCAAACCAGTAGCCAACATCGAAGTAAATGGTGAGAAGCTGGAAGCAATCCCACTAAAATCAGGGACTAGACAAGGCTGCCCACTTTCTCCCTACCTATTCAACATTGTAATTGAAGTCCTAGCCAGAGTAATTTTTAAACAAAAGGAGATCAAGGGGATACAAATTGAAAAGGAAGAAGTCAAAATATCACTTTTGGCAGATGATATGATAGTATATATAAGTGACCCTAAAAATTCCACCAGAGAACTCCTAAACCTGATAAACAGCTTTGGTGAAGTAGCTGGATATAAAATTGACTCAAACAAGTCTATAGCCATTCTCTACACAAAAAAATAAACAGGCTGAGAAAGAAATTAGGGAAATAACACCCTTCTCAATGGTCACAAATAATATAAAATACCTTGGTGTGACTCTAAGGAAGTGAAATATCTGTATGATAAGAACCCCAAGTCTCTGAAGAAAGAAATTAAAGAAGATCTCAGAAGATGGAAAGATCTCCCACGCTCATGGATTGGCAGGATCAATATAGTAAAAAGGGCTATCTTGCCAAAAGATATCTACAGATTCAATGCAATCCTCATTGTCTTAGTCAGGGTTTCTATTCCTGCACAAACATCATGACCAAGAAGCAAGTTAGGGAGGAAAGGGTTTATTCGGCTTACACTTCCATACTGCTGTTCATCACCAAGGAAGTCAGGACTGGAACTCAAGCAGGTCAGGAAGCAGGAGCTGATGCAGAGGCCATGGAGGGATGTTCTTTACTGGCTTGCCTCACCTGACTTGCTCAACCTGCTTTCTTATAGAACCAAGACTACCAGCCCTGAGATGGTCCCACCCACAAGGGGCCTTTCCCCCTTGATCACTAATTGAGAAAATGCCTTACAGTTGGATCTCATGGAGGCATTTCCTCAACTGAAGCTCCTTTCTCTGTGATAACTCCAGCTGTGTCAAGTTGACACAAAACTAGCCAGTACACTCATCAAAATTCCAACTCACTTCTTCAATGAATTAGAAAAGGCAATCTGCAAATTCATCTGGAATAACAAAAAACCTAGGATAGCAAAAACTCTTCTCAAGGATAAAAGAACCTCTGGTGGAATTACTATACCTGACCTAAAGCTGTACTACAGAGCAATTGTGATAAAAACTGCATGGTACTGGTATAGCAACAGACAAGTAGACCAATAGAATAGAATTGAAGACCCATAAATGAAACCACACACCTATGGTCACTTGATCTTCGACAAGGGAGCTAAAACCATCCAGTGGAAGAAAGACAGCATTTTCAACAAATGGTGCTGGCACAACTGGCGGTTATCATGTAGAAGAATGTGAATCTATCAATTCCTATCTCCTTGTACTAGGGTCAAATCTAAGTTGATCAAAGAACTTCACATAAAACCAGAGACACTGAAACTTATAGAGGAGAAAGTGGAGAAAAGCCTTGAAGATATGGGCACAGGGAAAATATTCTTGAATAGAACAGCAATGGCTTGTGCTGTAAGATCGAGAATTGAAAAATGGAACCTCATGAAACTGCAAAGCTTCTGCAAGGCAAAAGACACCGTGTCAATAAGACAAAAAGACCACCAACAGATTGGGGAAGGATCTTTACCTATCCTAAATCAGATAGGGGACTAATATCCAATATATATAAAGAACTCAAGAAGGTGGACTCCAGAAAATCAAATAACCCCATTAAAAAATGCGGCTCAGAGCTGAACAAAGAATTCTCACCTGAGGAATACCAAATGGCTGAGAAGCACCTGAAAAAATGTTCAGCGTGCTTAATCATCAGGGAAATGCAAATCAAAACAACCCTGAGATTACATCTCACACCAGTAAGAATGACTAAGATCAAAAATTCAGGTGACAGCAGATTCTGGCAAGGATGTGGAGAAAGAAGAACACTCCTCCATTTTTGGTGGGATTGAAAGTTTGTACAACCACTCTGGAAATCAGTCTGGCGGTTCCTCAGAAAATTGGACATAGTACTACCGGAGGATCCTGCAATACCTCTTCTGGGCATATATCCAGAAGATGTTCCAACTGCTAAGAAGGACACATGCTCCACTATGTTCATAGCAGCCTTGTTTATAATAGCCAGAAGCTGGAAAGAACCCAGATGCCCCTCAACAGAGGAATGGATACAGAAAATGTGGTACATCTACACAATGGAGTACTACTCAGTTATTAAATAGAATGAATTTATGAAATTCCTAGGCAAATGGTTGGACCTGTAGGGCATCATCCTGAATGAGGTAACCCAATCACAAAAGAACTCAAATGATATGTACTCACTGACAAGTAGATATTAGCTCAGAAACTTAGAATACCAAAGATTTAAGATACAATTTGTGAAACACATGAAACTCAAGAAGAACGAAGACCAAAGTGTGGACACTTTGCCCCTTCTTAGAATTGGGAACAAAACACCCACGGAAGGAGTTACAGAGACACAGTTTGGAGATTAGACGAAAGGATGGACCATCTAGAGACTGCCATATCCAGGGATCCATTCCATAATCAGCTTCCAAACGCTGACACCATTGCATACACTAGCAAGATTTTGCTGAAAGGACCCAAATATAGCTGTCTCTTGTGAAACTATGCTGGGGCCTAGCAAACACAGAAGTGGATGCTCACAATCAGCTTTTGGATGGATCACAGTGGAGGAGCTAGAGAAAGTAGCCAAGGAGCTAAAGGGATCTGCAACCCTATAGGTGGAACAACATTATGAACTAACCAGTACCCCGGAGCTCTTGACTCTAGCTGCATATGTATCCAAAGATGGCCTAGTCGGCCATCACTGGAAAGAGAGTCCCATTGGACACGCAAACTTTATATGCCCCAGTACAGGGGAATGCCTGGTCCAAAAAGTGGGAGTGGGTGGGCAGGGGAGTTGGTGGGGAGGTATGGGGGACTTTTGAGATAGCATTGGAAATGTAAATGAGGAAAATACTTAATAAAAAATATTTAAACGAAAAAAAAAAAAAACCAGAGTGCTGAAGGAAAACTACTGACTGGATGAGGAAGAGGCTTGCATTTCCTGATCTTTCTATTCCTTATTCTCAATCAGCACCACCCAGGCTCATTTCTTTGTTCTAGAAGTAGCAGCCCATTCTAGAAGAAAATTTGAAGCAAACTTTCTATTTCTAGCACTTACAGATGCTATTTTATCCTTGTCTATGCCTGGTGAGCGGTGCCCTGTTCTTCTCAGAAGCACATATTTCTGCTGTGCCAGGCATGGCCACTAACGCTTTGAAAATGTTGTCATTTTAACCTCTTCAGTTTAGTTTTTCTGCCCCTGAACCGGTGGTTGCTTCCTATACAGTCTGCCCCTGTACTATCTCAAGGCACTATTCTTGCTCTATGAGATCTTCAATAGTGAACAATTTTTCATGCTAAACTCTTAGTTGTTATCCCCTGACTCGAATCTACATAATGATAAGCACAGGCTTGATCAAGGAGCATTTAAGGGTTTGCATTTATCCGAAAGAAGATAGGGATTTTTAGAGGAGGAAATTGACTGTGCATGAATTTAAATTTGAAAAAAATTAACCCCATTGCCCTTTAGAGAATAGACTAGAGAGGTCAATAGCAGAGCAATCAGGAGAGTACTGCAGAAATAGGAGTCACTTGCAGATGGGCTGATTGCTGCTTTTCTTGCAGAGGACCTGGGTTCTGCTTCCAACACAAAGTGGCAGCTCACAATTGTCTTTAACTTCAGTTCTTGAGTGTCCAATTTCCTCTTCTGGGCATCCCAGGCACCACATGCACATGGTGCTTATGCATCCATGCAGGCAAAACACTCATACACAGACATAAAATATTTTAAACTCTTGTAAAAAAAGAAATACAAATGAGGTCGTGACCTGAACTAAGCAGGTGAAATTGTAGATAGAAACCATGTGAATAATAGTTATTAGAACCCCCAGCACTTGGGGGAGGACTGCATAAAGGTAGATTGGAAAAAAGAACTTGTTTAATGTGGAAGTGAGAAAACGGTGCTTATCTAAGATGACACATAGCCTCTGGCAATGGCAAAGACTAAGTCATCCAATGCAGAAGGAAAAGCAAAGGAAGATCAGGGTTAGAGCCCTCAAATAAACTGATTATCACGCTGTGGTCTTTGGAGCTTGGGATAGCTTAATTTCGATGTCCAGTGGACAGAAGGACTCACAGATGTGGAACTTATGGGAAAGAATTTGGACCTAGAGCAGAGATTTGAGGATAGTGAAGATATATAGTTCATCATTCAAAGGAGCTTGAGGAGTACCCAAAGGGATGGAGTGAGAAGAAATCTCACAAAATAGGAGCAAATGGGCAGAATTCTTTAGAACATGGGTATACTTCTCTTGTTTTGGTCCAGATTTCAGGTCTATTTCTATGTTCTCAGGTCTTTAAGACCTCAGATTTTCTAATATTCTCCTTATTTTGAAAGTATCATCTATCATTTGCTTCCTAGCCTGCCATGCCACAATGTACGACAGACTCTGGTACAGTTTTTTCTATCTATGGACATGACTATTCAGATAAAAAGAAATGGGTACTTCACATAGAACTGAGGCAGAAGTTCCTAAGGGAATACCAAGACATCAGTGAACTACATGAAAACCTCTGTATGTTATGTGTCCAGGAAGCAAATGTCTCAAGAGCCACTTGGTAGGCCACAAGCAATAGGCGCCAACGAACTAGTCATCTTTACCAATCCAGTGGCATTTTCTTTTGGGAAAAAGTATAATTGTGTAACAAATTGGAAGAAATGGAATCCTAGCTTTGGCTTATATCAAGTATTTCACTACTCAAAGCTGCAAATTATTCGTTCACAAGATAGAAAAATCAATCCCAAACAAATCATAAGGATTTGATATTAAGTAATCTATGTAAAATAATCTACATATAACAATTACCTAGAAACTGTATAATAAATAAATCCCAGTGCCTGGGATACAAGCAGTTGATGTTAGTTGTATATGCTGCATATTGGGGGATGGCTTCTGTTCTCCAAAGTCATCTTACATTAGCATTTCTATGATAATGGAGACCTCACTATTTCTGTTTTAGAATCAGCACAACATTAGACAATCAGTGGTAAGTACTGGAAGGTCATTACAAAGCAGAGTTATTGCTCTGATTCCAACACACTGCCATTTTGTTTCTTCTTTGTTCCTAGTGCATTCTGATAAAGAACTGGAATACACTCTTCCTTAGCTGTCCACCCAGAATGTACAGTTATTGTCCGACATGGAGGAGTGACCATCTCACACAGCCCTGTTGACATGGACAGTGAATATCTCAGGCTTTGTTTCATCTGGCCCATGTCCTGATTCCCTAACCTACCAGCCTTTATCCATCTGTACGTCATAATAGACTCTGTTTAACTTATTTATCTATGTAGGGGTGGTATTGATGAATGCTACATTTGTGGAGAAGTCAGAGGACAACTTGAGAGAGTCAGTTCTCTCCTCCTCTGTGGATTCCAGCTATTACACTAAGGTTGTCAGACTTGGCAGTAGGTACCATCTCACCAGCCCCAGCCCTAAAGACATTCATACTACATACTACAGTCTAAGGACTGTCTTACCAGAAAGCATATCTTCAAAGCTCAACTTCCTCTGTAACTGCCCTGTCATACTTTTTTTCCCCCAGCCCTTTACTAGGAGATAGTGTGTATGTTTGTTGCTGAGGTGTATTTCTTGTATGCAGCAGAATGATGGATCTTGTTTGCATATCCAGTCTGTTAACTTGTGTCTTTTTATTGGTAAATTGAGTCCATTAATGCTGAGGGATATTGAAGGCCAATGATTGTTAGTTCCTATTATATTGATGGATGAGGGGTTTGTTTGACATATGTGTTCCAATAACAGTTGATTACTGAGGGAAGTCAAACAAAATTAGAGACAGGAACCATGGAGGAAACCTACCCACTTGGCTTGCTCTCTTATATAATTCAGAGTTCCCTGCCCATAAATGACCCTACTCGTGGTGAGTTGAGATCTCCCACATCAATTATGAACCAAGAAAATGCCCCACAGACATATCTTCAGACAATCTGATGGAGGCGATACCTCAACTGATATTCTTTCTTCCCAGATATGTTGTGGTTTATGACAGGTTGACAAAATTACCAAGAACAGGACCATTAGCCTTAGGATGGTATTCTGTATAATTCCTTGGACATCTATAGAAACCCCTCTATTAAGGATTCTATATTATTAAGCTTATTTTAAATCCTTGCCAATATATTATTTTTAGACATTATTCTATTAAACATGTGTTTATTGAGAACCTACAATGTGGTCAGGGAGCAAAGCAAAATTTACAGCCTTAAGGAGCATGCTGTGCTCTCTATAGAAAAGATGAGATTGGATGATACATTAAATTACATGGAGTATATCTTTGGCTCTACAAGACCCAGTGCTAAGATTGGAGATCAAATTCTCAGTTTGTATGCTTTAAAGAAGTTGGTTTTTTGTTTGCTTTAATTTGTTGTGTTGTTGTTGTTTTGTGTGTTTGTGTATGTGTGCTGAGAAAGAGAGAGAGAGAGAGAGAGAGAGAGAGAGAGAGAGAGAGAGAGAGAGAGAGAAAGCTTGGGTGGGTAGGGAGGTAGTAAGAATCTGAGAGGAATAGGAGGGAAAACACGATCACAATAAATTATATGAAAATTTAAATAAAAATAAATGGATAAGGAATTGACATAAAATATCAACTAATCTAAATCCAATTCTTTTACATGATTTTTTAGTCTGTGGGTTAGATCAGATGGCTTTTGAGTTTGAGTTTTTTTGAGTTTGTCTTACATGTTCGTTACGACATACATTTTTACATGTAAGACTGTAGTGCTCTTACAGCTCTGTCTTCAGTTTTCCAACGTGAGTGGCAGCCTTCACTGGCTATGAGTTACTATGCACTTCATTATTTTTTTTCAAGTTGCTTGGAAATCATTATTCAATATTCACCTCCTTTCAGCATTTGTACTAGGATAATTTGAAACCCTCAAAGGGTGTGCAATTTGAGAGATCTGACATTGAACCCTATTTTATTCTTACTAAACTAATACAAGTTAATCTTATAATTTGCCCAACAATAACCCCCTTTTTATAGGCCATAATTATTCCTAGCAGATCTCAGAGATTTTCAAATAAGAAATGAAGCAAGGCAGGTAATTTTTTTTTAATTCACTGATGCTGAGAGTCAGGATACATTATTTGAACAGATGCATTCTGAAAATGAAGGAATGGGAGGTGTGGTGAGAGACTCTCTGCTCAGCTCCTTCATACAGACAACTCTTAACAGTATATGAAGCTAATTCTACTGTAAAGGTCTTCTAGTCTTTTTTTCTACCAAGTGTCTTACCAAGAGAACAAATAGAGACTAGAAAGAAAGTTCAAAGAAACAACCATCCAATGTTCACTGAAAACCCAACTTTTTTCCTTTTATTGAAATTCGATTTTTCTTCTAAAACAATTTCCTGATATCCCATCCCTCTACTACTCTCAATTCCTCTCTACCTACCTGCCCAACTCGATCTACCCACTTTCTATCTCTTGTTAGAAAATAAACAGGCTTCTAAGGGATAATAATAAATATAATATATATAATATAATAAGGTAAAACAAAAACTAATACATCAGAATTGGACAAAACAAATAGAAAGAAAAGAGTCCAAGAGAAGGCACAAGAAAGAGAAAACCACAGGTTCACATAGTCAGGAGTCACATAAAAACACTAAACGGGAAGACATAGTGTATGTGCAAAGGAACTGATGCAGACAAACCTGTGCATATGTCATAGTCTCTGCAAGTTCATATGGGTTTGGTTATAGTGATTTAGAGGGCCTTGTTTTCTTGGTGCCCTGCATCTCCTGTGGCTCTGACATCCTTCATGCCTCCTCTTCTGGAAGGTTCCCTGAGGCCTGAGGGGCAGGATTTGATGGAGACATCCCTTTAAGGCTGAGATTTTTAAGGTCTCTCACTTACTGCATTCATGTCTGTCTATGGGTCTCTCTATTTGTTCCCATCTGCTGAAGGAGGAAGCTTCTCTGATGATGGATGAGTAAGGTATGGATCTATGAGTATAACAGAATGTCATTAAAAGTAATTTTACTGCTATGTTTGTTTGTTGTGGGGTTGTTTGCTTAGAACAGAGTTAATTTGGTTTTACCCTAAGTCTCTGAGCTATCTAGCTTAGGTTCTTGGTCACCCAAGCAGTGTCAAGTATGGCTTGTATTACCTAGAGTAGGCCTGAAGTCAAATTAGATATGGGTTGGTTACTCCCACAAGTTTATGTTACCATTGCCCTAGCATATCTCATGGGCAGAACCCCACTGTAGATCAAAGACTTTGTGACAGGGTTGGTGTTTACATTTCTCCTTTGGTAGCATGCAGAGTACCTTTCTATACCAAAGAGACTAGCATGTAGGAGTGAAATCTCTATGTAGGTACCAGCTTGACTTCTCCATGTTCAATGAGTGGTGTAGGTGCTGTCTTCAGCAATGGGGCCTTGCCTTTAGTTTGTGAAGAAGCAACTATACTATACTCTAGGCAACAGGATGGGTGGTATGGGTATTCCCAGGGACTCCTTTGGCCAATACAAGAAAACTGATATAATACCCTTCATCCTATGTGAATAGCATGGAGTAAAGCTAGATATCAACAGCAACAAATATCTTACAAATTCATGAAAACTGAACAACTCACTACTGAACAAAAGAATGGGTCAAGAGAGAAATTAAAAAAAACTAAAAATTTATTTTAGAATTGGATGAAAATGAAAACAGAACACAACCAAACTTATGAGGTACAATGAAGGCAGTACTAAGGGGTCAGATGATAGCACTAAGTGGCTCCATTTAAAAAAAAGAAAGAAAGAAAGAAAGAAAGAAAGAAAGAAAGAAAGAAAGAAAGAAAGAAAGAAAAGGAGAGATATTATACTAATAAAAGCACACCTGAAAGCTCTGGAAGAAAAGAAAGAAATCAGACCCAAAAAGGAGTAAATGGAAAGAAGTAATCAAACTCGGGGCTAATGTAAATAAAATAAAATAAAAACAAAGTGCAACAACAACAAAAACCAATATGAAGAATAAATGAAACAAAAAAGTTGTTCTTTAGGAAAATCAGAAACCTTAATAAACTCTTACTGAAATTACAAAAATAATAAACTAATATGAAGAGATAGCAACAAATACCCAAGAAATTCATAGAATCAGAAGGACATACTTAAAAAACCTGTGTTCTACCAAATTAGAAAATGTTTTTTAAAGTGTATAATTTTCTCAATAGATACTACTTACCAAAGTTAAAACAAGAACATTTATGCAATTTTGATAGGTCCATAAGCTTTAGTTAAATAGAAATCATTAAAAGTCTCCTCCAAAATAAAAAAGCCTCAAGCCAGATGGTTTCAGCACAAACTGTATCAGACTTCCAAAGAAGAGTTAATGCCAATATTCTTCACATTACCCCACCAAAGAAAAAGAAAGAAGAAGCAACCAATACTCATTTTATGAGGTCATAATTGCTCTGATACCCAAACCACGTAATAACAAAGAAAAATAATTACAGGCCAATTTCCTTATGAATATAGATGCAAAACTTCCCTGTAAATTACTTGCAAACCAAATCCAAGAACACATCAAAAAGATCATCCATGATGAGGAATTTGATTTCATCCTAGGGATGCAGGGATGGCTAAACATATATAGATCAAGAGGTATAATCTACCATCTAGGCTGACTGGAAGACAAAAGCACATGATCATCTCATTAGATGCAGAAAAGTACTTTGACAAAAATACAACATCCTTCCTTGATAAAAGTCCTGGAGAGATTAGGGATATAAGGCAAATACCTAAACATAATAAAAGCAATTTATCTCAAGCCTATAGTCAACATCATCAAATTAAGGACAGAGGAACACAAAGCAATTCCACTAAAATCAGGAACAAGACAATTTGTCCACTTTCTCAATACATATTCCATATAGTACTTGAAGTCTTAGATAAGGCAATAAGAAAACTGAGAGATAAAGGGGATACAAACAGGAAGGGAAGAAACAAAATATATTTATTTGCAGATGATGTGATAACATATATAAGTGGCCCTAAAGATTCCACTAGGAAATCCCTACTGCTGATAAATACTTTGAACAAAATGGCAGGATACAGAATTAACCTACAAATATATACAAATGTATATAAATGACAAATGGATTTAGAAAAAAAGTCAGGAAAATGACACCTTTCAAAATAACCTAGAAAAAATTAAAATTATCTTGAAGTACCTCTAACCAATGAGGTGAAAGACAAAAACTTCAAGAAAGTAATTGAAGATATCAGAAAATGGAAAGATCATCCATACTTGTAGATCAGTAGGATATAGCAATAATAGCCAGCCTACTAAAGGCAATGTATAGACTCAATACAATCTCCATCAAAATTGCAACACAATTCTTCATAGAACTTAATAGGAGAATTTTCAGTTTCATATAGAAACACACACACACACACACACACAATACCAAAAGCAGTCCTGAAAAATAGCTGTTGGAAGTATCACCATCCACAATTTTAAGTTCTAAAACAAAGTATATAAGAGAGAAAGAGAGAGGGAGGGAGGGAGAGGGAGAGGGAGAGGGAGAGGGAGAGGGAGAGGGAGAGGGAGAGGGAGAGGGAGAGAGAAAGGATGGAAGAAAGAAAGAGCATAGTATTGGCAAAGAAATAGACATGTTGTTCAAGAGAATGGAAATGAAGCCCCAAAAATAAGTCTGCACACCTATAGACAAAATGATTTTATGTAGAAGCCAGAAATAAACACTGGGTAAACAATAAAATCTTAAACAAGGGACTGGTCAAACTGGATGTCTGCATGTGGAAGAATGCAAATAGATCTGTATCTATCAACCTGCATAACACTCAACTCCAAATGTATCAAAGATCTCAACATAAATAAGATATACTCAACCTGATAGCAGAGAAAGTGGAGAATAGCCTTGAACTCATTGGCACGGGAAAAGACTTTGTGAGCAGAATATTGCACCAATAGCACAGGCACTAAAGTCAACCATTATTCAGTGGGACCCATGAAACTGCAAAGCTTCTGTGAGGCAAAGGACGCCCTCATTCAGACAAAGTGGCAGCATAAAGAATGGAAAAGATCTTTACCAACTGAACATCTGGTATCCAGGAAATATCAAAGAAACAACTAAATTTTAAAATGAGGTAGAGATCTAAACAGAAAATTCTCAAATGACTAAGAAGCACTTAGAAATTTTCAACATCCTTAGTCATCAGGAAAATGCAATTTAAAACTACTTTGAGATTTCATCTTACACCAGTCAAAATGGATGACAGCTCATGCTGGTGAGGAGATGGAGTAAGAGGAACACTCGTTTGTTGCTGGTAGAAATGGAATCTTGTACAGCTACTCCGGAAATCAGTGTGGCTGTTCCTCAGGAAGACAGGAACCAATCTATCTCAAGACCCACCTATACCACTCTTGGGCATATACTCAAAGAATGCTTCATCCTATCATATAGACACTGTTCATAAAAGAAACTAGAAATACCTAGATGTCTGTCAAAGGATGAGTAGATAAATATGTGTTATATTTACACAATGGAACATTTCAACTGGTAAAAGTAAAATTTTCAGGTAAATGGATAGAGCTAGAGAAAAGATAACCCAGACCCCAAAAGGCAAGTGCAGTATGCATTCATTTATTCGTAGATATTAGGTGTTAACTTGTTGACAAGCAAGCTAAAGATCATATAACCACAGAGTTTCAATGAGTAAGGTACTTGGGGAGGTACATATATGCCTAGAAAGGAGACATAGAATAGATAATTATGGATGCATGCAATGGGCCAGCTGGGACAGAGGATTAAACTGGGTAGGGAGGGAAGAGGTGGTGTAGGGAGAAACAGTAAAAATTAAGGGCCATTTGAAGGGTCATATAGATATCTAATAAGTAGGGGTGTGTGTGTGTGTGTGTGTGTGTGTGTGTGTGTGTGTGTGTGTGTGTAGTTAATCTAAATGAAATTAGCAAGTAATAGGGGAGACAGAACCCCAACTGGATATCTCTCATTATCAAACTTAGTTTACCAATACCAGGATTTATATCTAATTGATCTGTTAGCCAAAGTGATCCTCTAAGAACCCCCAAACAATCCAAACTATTGTCAAAGCTATCGGTTGATCCCCCCACAAACTGACAGTAAAGCCATATTGCTGTGTAGCCACACCTTACAACTGGTGCCTACTTAGAGCCTTGACCGCTACGGATAGTATTCATCACGGTACTGGAAGGTACTACGTAGGCTACCAAATGAGAAAGATAAATACAAATCCAGCTACAAACCTTTGATCTACAATGGTGACCTGCCTGCATGATATGATGGTGCAATAATGGCACACAGCTTATGAGAGTAACCAACCAATATCAAATTTGACTTAAGGCCCCACTCCAGGAGATAGAACCCATAACTGACACTGCTCCAGTGGCCAGGAACCTGAAATTAAATAGGCCAGGAATCTATATGAAAACCAAATACTGAGAAGGCTAACCTAATTCCATGATAGACTCCCAATTGGCAATTAAGA
This sequence comes from Mus musculus, assembly GCF_000001635.26. NCBI lineage: Eukaryota > Metazoa > Chordata > Mammalia > Rodentia > Muridae > Mus > Mus musculus. Next base: position 7,045,850 of record NC_000072.6, on the reverse strand, counting down.
AGGCTAGGCCTCAGAACTAGGCAATTCAGTAAAGTCAATTACTAATAGAAAAAAAAAATCTAGGCTCCAGCCTTCACACCCAGGTAATGGAATGTCCCCTACCTGTCCTGAAGCAAGGACAATGGGTCAGCAGCAGTTTCTAGACTCCCTCAGCTACTTCCTCAGTAACATTAACCTCCCCAGCAAGTTTCCAGCCCCCCAAGCCCCAAAGACAGAATGTCTGTAAACATGGACCCCAACAGATTTACATAGAGATCCCCTATCTGGAATCCCCTGATGCGCTTTGAATCAGGCCTGAAAGCTTACTTGGGTGTCTTTCTGTCTTGGTAATGGGAGATCCCAGCATGCTGGACTTCTGCAGAATAAACACTCTTTGCATTTGCATACTGTTTGAGTCTCAGGTATCATTCTTCAGTGAATCATGGACCCTTACAATACTACTGTTCTGCTAAAGGGATATAGGTATAAAATGATTTCTACAGACATTTTGCTATATTCATAGGTCAGTGCCTTTCTCATCCACCATCAGAGAAGCTGCCTCCTGCAGCAGATGGGAAGAAATACAGAGATCCATAGCCAGACAATGTGCAGTGAGAAACCTTGGAACACTCAGCTCTAAATGGGATGTCTCCATCAACTCTCTCCAGGGCTCAGGGAACCACGCTAAAGAGGATGCACAAAGAGTGTGACAGTCGAAGGAGATGGATAGACTATTCTTGTCTTTATCTGAACATTAAAGAGATGGCTGCCAATGATTCATGTTTGCTGCAGATATCTGTAGAAATCCTCTAATTTAATTGAAGTGCCCTTCATACCTAATTTAAGAGAATTTTCATCATGAATAAAAGCTGAATGTTTATCAAATGCTTCTGTACCTCTCCACTTACCATGATTTAGTCCTTTATTTTGGTTATGTGGAATATGGTCGCAATTGATTGTCTTGTGTAGGAATGGATTCTTGGCACAAACCTGACCAGGTCATGAGCTGGCATTTGCTACATTTGTCTTGATAATGCTTTTACGTCCATGTTCAGAGGTGAAATTGGCCATTTAGTTTTCCCTTCTCACACTTCACTTGCTGTGTGATAAAGCTAATGAGGGAGTCCTCCTCTCTTTCTGCTCAGCGAAAAAGCTTCAGTTTAGAATCATTTTTTGATATTGGGCAGTGCTGATTCAAATATGATTCTTTCTGGAATCACTGTAAACTTTTGGCTGTATGTCTTTCATTGCTGTAGCAACATTTTTGTGTGTATTTTGGTAAGCTTATATTCTTCTGGATGTTACAAATGTTATTTTTAAGTTGTTTATAATATCCTATCTACTGAATGTTACAACAGAAATAACTGCATCCTCCTTTGTTCCTATATGAATTACTTTTTCATTCTGTTAATCAACACTCCTAAAGATTTGCCATTGATATGATCAATAGTAGATTATGTTTAAAGAATCACTTTTTAAAATTTATCTTTTTGGTCTAATCATTATTTCCTTCTGAGGCTTTGTTTCTTGAAATTACTAAGGTAGGTATATTTTTTAAATATTTTTTATTACATATTTTCCTCAATTACATTTCCAATGCTATCCCAAAAGTCCCCCATACCCCCCCCCACTCCCCTACCCACCCATTCCCACTTTTTGGCCCTGGCGTTCCCCTGTACTGGGGCACTTTTAGGTTTTGAGACAGGATCTCTCATGTAGCCAAGGCTGACTTCAAACTTACCACATAGCCGAAGGTTACCTTGAACTGATCTTGCCTCTGACTCTTCCCAGGTGCTAGAATTTTGGGTGTCTGCCACCCTGCCTGGCTAAGATATATACTCTCATATACAACCTCTCTTTGTAGACACATTGAAGTGGATCAATTTACTCCAAGTGTTGTGTTTTTTTGGCCGCCCATACATCTTATTGGGCATTTTCACAGCTGGTAAGTTCGTTACATTCCTGGTTTCTTTACTGACATGTGAATTATTGGGAATTGTGTTAGCTTTCTAAAGTATGAGGCTGCTTGATCCCTTTCTTACCATGTAAACAAAATTTTAAATCACCCTAGTTAAATTCTAGCAATGCTTTTGCCATAACTTTTATCATACACATGTGTATATTACACATAAAATTTCATTTGGTTTGTATGAAATCCAATATATTATGCTTCAGATGCAAATTTTCATAACAGCATAATTTGTTTCCTTCTTTAACCACTTAAAATTGCCTTTAACTGGATAACTTTGTCCTTTATCTTTAATAAACACAATTAATGACATTTCGAGTTATATCCATCATTATAGCCCTTTTTGTTGTTGTGGCTCAACACCACAATATCAATGTGGTTATCTTTAGAAATGTACTTTGGCTCAAAGTCCTGGTAGGAGGTGAAGGGGCTGGATCTGCTGATGGTTGTTGGTCTTCTTACTAACTGAATCCCAAGGCAGTGAGGTATCACATGGGGATGGAGGGTGCCTTGTGTTTTGTCTCTTTGTCTCCTCTTATAAAGTCACTAGTATTCAGTCATGAGGGCTCTACCTTACTGACTCTGTAGAATCCCAAAGCCCTTCCAAATGCACACTCCAGATTCTGTCTACCCTTCTAGCATCTCACAATAACAATCAACCCTGAACATGAGTTTCAGAAGAGACAGACATTGTCAAACCAAAGCATCTATTTACTCTTATCTTTTTCAATTGATCTTGCTCCTTCCTTATTTCATAGTGTTTTTACTATTTCATTTATTCCTTTACTAGCTTCAAATCTGTATACTAGTTTATGTATGACCATTTAAAATGGTGATGCTTCTAGTCACTCATACTTAAAATTGACCAACACCAGTACTCTCCTTTCAAAGTATCCAAATTTACATCAGCTGTGATCGTTACCCAATGTATTACTCTCCATGTTTATTTAAAATACTCATTTTAATTACATGAAACATCAATATTCTTCATACATATATATGCCTTAGACTCACCCATATTGACATAAATTGAGGGTAGGGGAGGTATCTTATTTTACTAAGAATCCCTAGGTGACACTCTTAATTAATGTCTGAAACTATACATAGTCTATCATCACACTTGAAATATATTTGTTACAAAATTTTAAGTTGAAGGCATTTTTCTTTCCATAAATAAGAATAGTCATTCAGACAGTTTCTGGTGTCTGTTACTCTTGTTGAGAAGTCAGGTAAAAGTGTGACTGGAAACTTTACTGCACATTGGTCATTATATCTGCTCACTGGATCTTTAATCACAATTTGTACTAGCAAGAGTCTAGTGAGACATATTTATAAGATCTCATATTGAACTCCATTTACTACTAGTAGTATCAAGTATTATGGTCTTAAGATTCAAAACCAGCAAGTCCAAAGCTCAGAAGACCTGACCAGTGTGGACTCTCTCATCTACCCATACCTGGCTTACACTGTATCTAAGGGTCCTCCAGAGAAAGTTCACTGTGGAATTCAGATCCTAAGGGTGACCTGATCTGTGTTGAGCCACCATGGTGAAAGACATCCTGTTCCAGGAGGGATAGAAAGAGGAGCCAGGCTGCTCTAAATGTATCCTTTTGTTTCAAGATTTGCATCACCAATAGATTCCAAACACTTTCTGAGAACTATAAAGGAGAAAGAAAGGAGGCAATGAGTTGGGCCACCAGGACTGTTCCAGGACTTGGCCTGTACTCACTGATAACTCTTTTGAAGGTTATCTAGACTTTCGTCTGGTCTGTGGTCCATGCTGTCACTAAAAACCATGTGGAAGTCCATGATCTGTGCTCCTGTTGACTGTAAAGGGCAAAGAAGTGACATTTGCAGTGGTATCAATGACTGCAGATGCATAGTTGAGAAGAGACATAGGTTTTTGTGACAACCCTTCTCTGCATACCCCTGAAACAATAAGAGCCTGAACAGGAAACTATCAAAGATAACTGTTGTAAATGTGGTAAGGATGCTGAAGCCTAACTCTCTAGAACTGATGCCTTCTGGCAGCGTGCAGGTGGGGAAGGACTGTTTTCTTTAAGGGACTGGCCACTGGGAGTTTGATCATGTACCAGTATGTGGGCAAAATAAATTGGTATTCTTTCTTTTCTGGGGGGCATCACAAGGGTAGGGGTGGACCTAGGAGGATTAGGAAGTGAGTGTGATTGGGATGTATGATATGAAATTCAAAAATAATAAAAATATTATGTTGGGGAAGTTATTTTTTGGGTATTTCCTATGGTCTGACTCAGTATTTCACAGTCTAGATATATGTTAGACTGTTGTTGATGAACAATCATGCTTTCATGTGCCATAGCCTCTGCATCTTTTGTCCTGAATTTTAATAATTTAAGGCCCTCCCAAACTATAAAGCCTGTCCACTGAGGATTTTTTTTAATCCCTTCCTATTTCTCTGAGTTCTATTTTGGTCTTTCAAACGTGTGATGCTTTATTTCCGACAGACAGTTTAACTACCTCTTATTTGCAAATGTTTTGTTCTGTATTGCACATGTGTTAGTCCCAACACCTGAACTTCCTTGTGGTCTGTCTCAGTTATTTATGGGTTTAATTTACCTTGTGAGTTTATGTAAACTTATGACATTCCCTAGGACAATTATTTGTGGATCTGGTGTCTTCCCAAATGGTTTACATTTCTCAAGTACTTATTGGAGACCACTTTACACAAACTTTATAGCATAAACGTTTTGTTTTAGCCATTGAATTTGCAATGGCCTGCATCACTGCCCAAGTATTCAGAAGGTTTTCTTCTTCCTTACTCTAACCATTAGTGTACGGTTATAATGGTACTGGCTTCAAGGAAAAACGATTTCCTTGAGATCTTCCACTTCAGGTGGGCTCTGAGCTTTGTGTTTGGCATACACTGTGTTCAGGGACAATCAAAATCAAACCTGCAACACACTTGTGCAGAAGCTTCAGCTTTCTACTTGTAGAAGTTGACTTTCAAGTCCCTTCATCCCTTAGGATACCGGCAACTCGAGTGTTTCTTTCTATTCCACCTAAAAGTTTGAGTTTCTAGTAGGAAAGGTGATTACCTGTATAGAGTCCACCATGTTACTGAAAAGACAACCTAATGCTTTATGAAAATTCTATTTCAAAGCATCTTTTCTTGGTTACTAGTAACACCAGAGATTTTTCCATGTCTCAAAATGTCTTTGTAAAGCGAAATTTCAGTAGTCTTATTTATGGATCTGCTGCTGGCTGAGCTGGGTGGTCCAGTCTCCCTCACGGGCATGGGTCCTCTGGTGGGTAGCCCATGTGGCAGCCAGGAAAGCAAGTTTCTAATGCAAGGGTGGAAATGTGCCAGGCTTTAAAGTCTGGACCATACATTGGGGTTTTTGGTTTGTTTGTTTGTTTGTTTTTTGTTTTGTTTTGTTTGAGCAAATCAAGTTCCAAGGCCAGCGAGATGGATGAGGGAGAGAGAAGTTACACACTTACTTACAACAGAAATGGCTATCAAGAGAGGCTGGGATCTAGGACTACTGTGCAATCTACCAGACGGTGTTATCAGAATTCATAATGAGGAGGACTCTAGGGAAATGTAACATCTAAGCTGAACTGCAGATTAATTGATGAACTGGGTATATGTTAATATCATCCAGTATATTGAGAAAAAGTTTACTTTTTAATATGATTAGAAAGATCACATATATTTTGAAACACAGGTTAGAATGTTGGAAATAAGGTTTTAGTTCAATCTAGGAGGTATGAAGACCCTTGTGCTCACAGATAAGCACTAGGCAAATGTGGAACGTTAAACACACAGGGTTGCTCCTTCACAGGAAGGGATGCACAAGCTGTTCTCTGCCCAGCAGGTTAATAGCCTGCTGACCTAGACCACACTGGATCCTCCACAAGACACTTCTCTGTTGTTCTCAATCTAGAGAACCTATCTTTATACAAGTGTCACAGGCAGTCAATCTATAGAGCCTATCTTTCCTCTCTGATCTACTCCTTTCAAGACCAGATCTCCTACTGAACCTGACATTCACTGCTTCAGCTACACTGGCTGGTGAGCCACGGGGATGTGCCTGTCTCTGCTTTCTCATTAAAGCCTGCATCTCCATGTCTGCTTTTTATGTGGGTACTAGAAATCTGAACTCCGGTCCTCATGCTCTCACAGCAAACACTTTACCAGTTGAGCGAGCTGCCTGGCAAAAATTGTGTCACATCAGTATCCAGTAGGTCACCCAACATACATGCAGGTTTTGATAGATAATTTATTTTTAAATGTATGAGCCAACTTAGTATTTTTCATCTCCCCAACCTTTAGACAATAACTGAAATTCTTAACAATTGAATCTTAAGGCTTTTCTTAAAACTTTCAACGTGACTCATAGATGAAATTCTGAGTGATAGCCAGGTGTGTACTACTAAAGGAGAAATGGTGGGACTTTCAGAATCACAATATGTCTAATAGCAAACTTATTGGAATTCTACATCTTCCATTATTATGATATGTTTATTTAACTGATGAAGCTAGAGACAAATCAGGAGGCTAACACTTGATGGGGATAGAATTTAAAACAAATTCATATACAAAAAAATTTCAGCATAATCCCAAAGTATATCTTTTTTAACACCTTTCTTTAGTCCAGAAATTAAATTCCATAAAACTACATTCCACACAGCAAATAAATATGTCATTGCAATGATGACAAGTGCGTCATTTATGATTTTGATCATGCATTGTTCATACTGTCCAAAAATAAGAGACTATTCTGTAGCTGAAAGAATATATTTTAGAGAGTCAATGGTAGATGAGGTAACAGGTTATAAATGTAGCCACTTTGTTAAGATCATGTATCACAACTGTGGTTTTGTAGACTCAGTGATACTAAACTGCCTATTGGGTTTAGTAGCCTCTTGCATCAGCTCTTGCAACTGTCCAATTTGCTCATCACGAAAGTCATTGAGTTTTTCTTCTGGGAGAGAGGTGCCAAAACACGCTTTTCCAGTTGAGCTTTGTCTGCTGTCCTCAGCTTGTTGCCACAGCACTGCTGCGTACGTCTAGTAAAGACACACAGAGAAAGGGATGGTTAGATTTAAAAGCATTCATGCACACGTCCTGAGTCACAGGGACTGCAGTTTCTCATTCCCAAGTCACTAACTGAGCTCCATCACTAAATTTTCTGCAGTTGATTAAAAAGCTACAAACAATCATGGTTTTCATCTTCAGACATGATTTCAAGTAGATATTATTTTAGGATTCTAAAGTGTTTTTGCAGACATTAGGAAAGTTCTTAATCTGCAAACAAGTAGTAGAGGTCTGCTTTAGAAGTATGCATTGCCACCAGCCAGACCATGTACACACGGTTCTGGGGCTATTAACTTTTCATCAGATTTTCAAAAGAAAACCATAGGTCTTAAAAGCTGAGAAGTGGGCTTCAGAATCCAGGAAGAAGGCTATTCCTCTCTCTGTCTTTACCTAAACATTTTAATCACCACACAAACCAACTCTTTCAACCTCCTAACATTTAGTGTTCGTCATTGTAAAGAGCTCTATGTTCAATAGTGTAATTCAGCGTTTAGTGGTTGGCCTAGTACTCTATCACTCTCTGCACTCCTCTAACGGGAGGAAGATAAGATGCACCAACCGTTTCCAGTCCACAAAGATAACGATTTGGTGCTCATAGTGAGTAAGAGACTGAACTAGCTAATTCTGGGGCTACTCAACCTGGACTGGACATTTGAGTTTGTTCACAGCTACTAAACTTGCGAACTGTTGGGGTCTGGGATTAGCTTTGCACTGACCACTTAAGACACCAGTTTCAGAGATGATGAAAATTTATTGAATGCTTAATTCAGACTGATCAATCAGGACCACAAAAAGGACTCAGGAGTCTAAGTACGGTACCAATCTTATAGAAATGTTATAGGAAAAAACAGGTTTGCAGGTTTAAAAGGCAGGCATGGAAGTGGCACAACATGTTTGGCTAACTAGACAAGTATTATCAGCTAACCTTTAAGCTGATTAGTCCTAGGTGAAGTAAGAGGGGTGGTATATGAGCAACATGGAGGGTACATACAAAATAGCTGCAGTTATGTCAGACCATATCACCAACATCACTGAAGGAACTTCGGCTTTAATCCCATGCATCTCTTACGTTAGAAATATTTGCTCTATGCTTTATGAAAATTCATCTCATGAAATGTCACATACCATAAGCTTCATCAACTCTACTTCTAAGTTAGGCCACTAAACGGGGTTTCTCAATTTGGGCACAACTGAGGTTCTGGAAAATTTGGCTAACTCTCTTTCTATGGGTAAGAGCTCTTTTATTTTGTTTGGGGTTTAGAACATCTCTGACCTCTAACTACTAAATGTTAGTGGCACCCATCCCCCAATCAAAAATGTCTTTAAATACTGTCTGTGTCTTCTGGCAGGCAAAGCAAATTCATGGTTAAAAACTACTCCTGAGGATGCTTTTGAACATGTAACTAAATAGCGCACATATAAGTTTCCACAGAGATATCATTGGCTAAAGAAACACACTAGAAACAGCCTATTTCTACATCAAGAGAAGAAAGTGTATTCAAACTATGGATTATAAAGAAGTAACAGCAATAAGGTAAGCAAAGAAGTGCAGCTATTACAAATAAGGCCTGTGTACCAACATGGACTAATCTCTTTATAAAAGAGGGGGGGTACTCTAAACAATATAGTATGGTATTGGCTCTATGAAACACTAGGAACAAAAGGGTGCAAGTTAGGCTTATTCAGTACTGCTGAGTGGAATCCTAGAATGAATGAATACATTTTAGGGAGAGACATTTTTCTTTAGATCCAATACTTTTCTTTCTGATTTAGAGTAAAAAAAGTACAAATTACTTTTCAAAACTATTAAGAAATTGCTGGTATTTTAGTTTTTTAGTAAACTGTGAGAGTGAAAGTACAATCTATACTATGCTTTTTGTCTTTTAAGGAAATCAGTAATGTGAGTACAGAACTCAAAAAAAAAAAAAAAAAAAAAAAAAAAAACAAAAAAAGCACAGACTAACAACCAAAAACAAACAAAAACTGTAGAGCTGGGTGTGGTGGCACACACCTTTAATCCCAGCACTTGGACGGTGGAGGCAGGTGGATCTTTGAGTTCCAGGCCAGCCTGGTTTACAGAGTAAGTTCAGGACAACCAAGGCTACTCAGAGAAACCCCCAGAGAAATGATTTCAAACACCTCTCCCTACAAGAACCTGGAAGCTAGCAGAATATTCAGACATCTGAGATGTCAAGCTCCTCAGCCAAGTCATTGGGACAGACTCGTTCAGAAGCACACAAAGTGGTCATTGGTACTATGACGATAAATTTGAGTTTTGGTTCCTTCTGACCAGATTTTCAAATCACTGTCAGAATATCCTTTCTTTTTACAGTGTGTGCTAGCATCAGAGGATAACATATGCTATTTCTTTACTCCTAAATTGCATTGATTAACAGAAAACAAGGCCAAGAAACAATTCCCTTATCACCGACAGGTATATTTTGTGGGACACTCACACTGACAGCATTGCTCTGACAGTATACAATGTAATAGATGTAAACTATGCTATGTAATATATATAATCATAAGAATTATTTTTAGAACTCATTTTCCTGGTTATCTGAAAAAGCCACTGTGCTAAGTGTATTATTTGTATACTTGTTTTTATATATCTACTTTTTCTTTTAGAAAAATATATTGTTATGAGACATCATGGCACTTATACTTATTATTTTATGTACATGGTTTCTTTGCTGCATATGTGAAGCACAGTGTGCCTGGTTCATAAGGAGCCCAGAGGAAGGCAACAGATCCCTCAAAACTATGGTTACAGACAGTTGTTGACAGCAGTCATCTCCCCAGCCCCACAGCCTTTTTTCTAATGGTACAATGTCATCAATGAATTTCGTAATACATTATTATGTTATAGACATTAAGTCTCCTCCCTGGGTTGCTATTTCAGAATGTTACTGAAAAGCAAAACAAACAAAACACCAACCTGTTATTCAGCACTAATTATCAAATTATTAGGACATCTTTAATTAGAATTCTCAAACATATCTATGCATGTCTATACATGATGGCATCTGACCACATACCTCATGTGACTGTGGCGAGAATCAAAATGGTAAACAGTTAATGCTTTTTTTCTTTTATTGGATATTTTCTTTATTTACATTTCAAATACTTTTAGCAGACGTTTATATCCAGGCTGTAAAATACTCTGGACTCTAAATTCTGTCTTTGCAAGTATTCTGTTTCCACCTTCAAGGTTTCTCTTGTGGCTGGTGGCTGCTTATTATCTCTGGGTAAAGCATAAACATTTTCCCCCTTTTAAAAGATTTATTTATGTATGTATTTTATGCATGTGAGTGTTTTGTCCACATGTATATTTGCACATTTGAAGAGGGCATCAAATGCTATGAGAGATGGTTGTGAGCTACCATGTAAATGCTGGGCGCTGAACTTAGAACCTCTGCAAAGCATCCATCTTTCCAACTCCTATAAACATCTTCCTTGAGGCCTTCCTAAGTTAGTCCTGTTACTCTCCGTCATACTCTGTCCAGCCTGCTCAGCACACACCCAGATCTAAAACCTTCTGTGTCTCCAAAGGTACATGAAATACAGTAGTTGCAACAAAGACAGGGCTCAGAGTGATCTTTTAATAGTAAGGAAACACATATCAAGTGACTAAACTGTTTAAGATTTTAACAAGAGTCATCAAGCTAAAGGTGCAGGTCCAGGTACATTTATAGTGGAACTCTACCACTGTATCAGAGGTCTACAATTAACACTTCTTAAATTGCTTTAGCATAGAAGAAACACTCCCAAACCCCTTCAAGAAGCCAGTACTACTTTAATATCAAAGCCAGATAAACATACATACACACAATACAAAACAGAAAACTATACATGCCTGATAAACACAGATCTCTATAAATACTTGCAAGCCAAATATAAGCACATGCCTGCAACACCTGCACTTGAGAGATGACGGCAAGACGGGCACGAGTCCCACCTACACTACATACACTCAGTCTCAAAACACAAAACCAAACCAAAACAACAGCAGCAATGAACAAGGGGTTACAACTATCTGTAACGCCAGTTCTGGCTTCTACAGGAACCAGGCACACACGGGGTTCATAGACAAACCTGCAGGCAACACTCATACTCCAAAAACAATAATTTTGAAAGTTATAAAAAATCATTTGAGTATATTAAAATGGAAATTCAATGTATGTGGTATCTCAGAATGAAGAAATAAACTATTATCAGCTTAAGAAAATATTCTGGGGGCTGGCAAGATGACTCAATGGGTAAGAGTACCAACTGCTCTTCTGAAGGTCCTGAGTTCAAATCCCAGCAACCACATGGTGGCTCACAACCACCTGTAATGAGATCTGACACCCTCTTCTGGTACGTCTGAAGACAGCTACAGTGTACTTATTTATAATAATAAATCTTTGGGCTGGAGGAAGCAGGGACCAAGCGAGCGGGTCCTACGGGAGCGAGTACGGGAGCGAGTAGGGTTGACCAGAGTGAACAGAGGCCCTAAATTCAATTCCCAACAACCACATGAAGGCCCACAACCATCTGTACAGCTATAGTGTACTCATACACATAAAATAAATAGATAAATAAATAAATAGGAGTCCTTCCATCATTTGAAAAAAAAGAAAATATTCTATATGCAATTATGCATTTGTTTATATTTATATATAACTATATACTTAGCATAAAAAGTTTCTAGGAAATTCATGTGGAGTTATGTATTAGGTTGTTGTGAATAATTTCATTATAAACAAAAAGTCTAAACTTTATACACATTAAAAAAAACCTAGGTATATTTCCATGATGGTCAGTTTCTGACCATTGATAATGCATATGTCACACAGAGTAAATACATCAAGCCCACCTATATAGCACCGACATGGTGTCTCTTATGAATGTGGTACCATGTACCAATACAATCAGCTACAGAATACTACACCGGTTACAAACTTCCATTTTCACACTGAGCTCTTACTCATTCTTTTAAAATATAACAACTTCATAGAATTAGGAATATATTAAATGCTCTTTAGTACAAGCTAAAACTCCCGAATAGGATGGGAACATTATTAATTTCTACTACTGCCCAGTTATCATCATAACGAGCACACATACAGAGTTTATAACAGACTGGACTGTTGGATCTAGGTGCAAATGTGCTCTTCCCTGCTAGACTACAGGATTTGGGTGGGTTTTTGGTTTTTTATTTTTTTTCTATTGTTTGCATATGTGTGCAGCACATGAGACATAGGTACTTCTTTAACTGTGTTGGATAGTTTTAACTATGGACACAAGGAGCTGCAGCTCTCCAGCGGGTACCCATGTTGTATAAGTCTTATATCTCTAGTTCTTCTTACCCCATCCAGACGACCACCACTCCACACTCCAGTATTATTAGTTCAACCATTTTAGATATCTGATTTCAGCAGGCTCAGGCAGTGTGTCACTCGACTGGTCTTTTTCAGTTAGCACCCTTCCTGCAGAGTCATCTATGCTGCTGTTCATAGCAGGTCCTTCTTTGGAACGCTCAACACTGTGAGTTCTAAGATTTTCTTTACCTGTTCTGATGGTTGTTACTACATCTAAGCTAGTCTGCATACTACTGAGGTGGAGGAAACAGGAGTGTTATTTCGTTAAGAGTTTGCTATCAATCATTCTGAATAAATGTCCTGTCCAGGTTGCTTGTTATCAAAGCTTTGTTTGTTTGTTTTCCACAGTGGCTATCCTTTCTTGCAGATGTTCTAATTGCTTCACATCCTCACCACTATTTGATATGTCTGCTAGTGATGCCTGTCCTGTGAGGTATGCAGTGAGACCTCACTGAGGCTCAGCTCACATTTCCTTAATGACCCTGCCGCTGAACTGCTTCTGACTGTTTGTCACTTGTGTATTTTAGTTAGAGAAATGTCTATTCAAGTCTTTGCCCCCTTTTCAGTTTTTTTTTTTTTTAATTGGGTTATTTGGCTGTTTGTGAGTTGTAGGTGTTCCTGACATACTTTGAATATAAATCCTTTATGAGAAGTGCAGTTTCCATGTATTCTTCAATTCCTTGGGTAGTCTTAGCATTTTATGACTATCTTCTTTGCTGTTCACAAAGAATATTCCCACTTGCTCAACTTCAGATTCATTGTCTGTGCTTTTGATGTTCCAGGCAAACACCCTCACTATCTCTGCTTCTAGTTCGATGGCAGTGCCCAGGTTATGGCAGTGCCCAGGTTATGGCAGTGCCTTGTCTATTACAGTGCCTTGTCTACTGCAGTGACCAATCTAACTTAAGTCTTTAATCCATTTTGAGCTGATAATTTTAGATGGTGTAAGATACCCAGTTTCATTGTTTCCTGTGTAGATATCCAGTTTTTCCCAACACCTCTTTTCACTGTGTATTCCTAGTGCCTCTACAAGGTAAACTAACTATATGATGGACTTATTTCTGGATTCCGTTGTTTCACTAGTCTGTCTTTATGCAGTACCACACTACTTTAATTACTGTGCCTTTTATTTTAAAATTTGAAACGTGTGATATGCTTTGTTCTTTCTCAAATGTTTTTGGCTATTCAGACCATTTGTAGTTCATTATTGTTCTATATCTGTAAAAAAATCATCGTTTAATGTTTTAGACTTATTTATGTATATGAATTTTTACACACACACACATACACATACACACACTTCATGTATGCCTAGTACCCTCAGAGGTCAGAAGTCATCAGACTCCTTGGAACTAGACTTACAAATGGTTGTGAACTGTCAATTCAGTGCTTGGAACTGAACTTGGGTCCTCTACATAAGCAAAAAGTGTTCCTAACCACTAAGCCGTGTCTCCAGTCCCATAATTGCTATTTTGATAGTGATCAGTATGTAGCTTTGGGTGATAAAAAAAATTTTTGACTATATTAATTATTCTAGTTTGTGAGCATAGAATCTTTGTTTATTTTTGTTTTTTATTTCTTTCATCATGCTTATGTTTTCAACACATACTGCCTTATCTTCTTAGTTTATCTTCTAGTATTTTATTTCTTAGCTGATACATAATTGGTTCAATTTCAAATAGTTATTATGCACAGAAACATGTCTGATTTTTGTATGTTCATTTGTATTCTATGACTTTGCTGAATTTGTTGATTGGCTCTAATGGCTTTTTGGTAGGGTGTTAAAGTTTTTTATAGGCACAGAACTTCAGTTAGGACCACACAATACATACTCTCTTTTGTATGGCTTATTTTACTCAGCAAATTAATTTTGTGAGGACACAGTGTCCTCCTTTTATAACCTTATATACATATATATGTTACTTGTAAAATACTCTTAGGGAGCAATTAAACTACTTTGATCATATCCTTTTTCAAATTCAATTATGGAAAGATATTTAAAAGGATAATAATTTGCAGATCACTAGATAAAATATTTTCAAATTGCAAAGAGGTTTACATTTTAAAACATGATTTTGAAATTGTATTTTAAAATATAGTGGGATTTTTTTCAGCGTTCCAAATAATGAGAGCCTTTAAGATGGAAATTAGCAACTCACGTGGAAGTTTAGCCACATTTCACGTCACTGCTGTCCTTAGAATGTCTGCAAACCTGAACACAGTGTTACATATGAGAGGTGTGAAGGCCAATGGGGAAGGGTAATATGAAGAGAAAGAGTGACAGAGGGGATAAGATCAGCTTATTTTAAGGACAGGTCAGCAGGAATTTAATATGTAGTAAAGGGCTGTTCAAGCTGACTCTGCAAAAATGAAAAAAGCCCTGGTCCTGCCGTAACTGAGTGGGGAGTTAAGAGTTAGCAAATGTGTTTATTTTATATACAGCTACTTCACCGAAGCTGTTTATCATGGAAGGAGTTACAGAGACAAAGTTTGGAGCTGAGATGAAAGGATGGACCATGTAGAGACTGCCATATCCAGGGATCCACCCCATAATCAGCATCCAAACGCTGACACCATTGCATACCCTAGCAAGATTTTATCGAAAGGACCCAGATGTAGCTATCTCTTGTGAGACTATGCCGGGGCCTAGCAAACACAGAAGTGGATGCTCACAGTCAGCTAATGGATGGATCACAGGGCTCCCAATGGAGGAGCTAGAGAAAGAACCCAAGGAGCTAAAGAGATCTGCAACCCTATAGGTGGAACAACATTATGAACTAACCAGTACCCCGGAGCTCCTGACTCTAGCTGCATATGTATCAAAAGATGGCCTAGTCGGCCATCACTGGAAAGAGAGGCCCATTGGAAATGCAAACTTTGTATGCCCCAGTACAGGGGAACGCCAGGGCCAAAAAGGGGGAGTGGGTGGGTAGGGGAGTGGGGGTGGGAGGGTATGGGGGACTTTTGGTATAGCATTGGAAATGTAAATGAGCTAAATACCAAATAAAAAATGAAAAAAAAAGAGTTAGCAAATAGGTAAAGACAACATCATGGCATGCTGAATACAGCCCCTAGCTCTAGCTGGTCTTTGCTGCTTTGTGAGCTCTTCTTTTCCCACCTTTCATCCCTCCCCCATCCCACCCCCACCCATCCCTGGTTTCACCAGCTATCACTAGATAGGACAAAAAGGAACATGGAGGGAGGGAGGGGAGAAGAGAGAGAGAGAGAGAGAGAGAGAGAGAGAGAGAGAGAGAGAGAGAGAGAGAGAGAGAGAGAGAGAGATCCCTGAATTTAACATATTTCCCCTTGTTACTTTGACCATGGCTACTAACAAACTGCATCCAACCTCCATATGTACCCTCTGAAAAGTTCCCAGAATTCCAAACATGACACAATTGCAGAAACTATCTGCAGCTGGCCAAACCATGCTTGCCTCAGCTACAGCACCAGCAAATCTTAGTCAGCTGCTGTGGACAGTCTGAAGCAGCCCCAAATCCCCATACTTGGGATTAAAATGAGAACACATTCTTATAATGTTTCTGTGCTTTTTAAAGAGACCAAAATTCCAGAATTCTTAAAACTTGTTACTATATCTACCATTAGTGACAGGAACACTTAGGTGATTTCAGTGTTGTGCAAAGACCACAAATTCATTCACACCAACTAAGAGACCTAGTTCTCAACTACAATGTCAGTGTGTAATACGTAATGACACTCAGTTCTTTCTTGTTTATTACATACACATCCATTGGCATCCTATACTTATTAATATGAAAATATTTGTTCAGATTCTTTTTAAGACAGTCTCACTATGTACCCTTGACTGATCTGGAACTTACTATATAGACAAGGCTGACCTCGAACACAGAACTCTGCCAGTCTCTGCCTCCTGCATGCTGGGATCAAAGGCCTGTGCCACAACATCTACCATTTATTTAGCACAAATTAATAGTTCTCTAATAACATTTAAGTTAGTGTTTTATTTATATCTTCCTCTAAGCCAGACCAAATATAAAGTTGAGTCTCACAGACTAAACACCTGGGCTCCCCCCGCCCCTGAAGAAATTACAATAAGATGGGGGTATAGAAGATTCTATAGAATGTACCAGGCCCTGGGAGAAAGAAAGAAAGGGAGAGCAGGAAGTCGGGATAAAATGAAGGAATGGAGGAAGAGAGAGGGAAAGGGAAGGAGGGAGGGAGGGAGAGAGGGAGGGAGGGAGAGAGGAAAAGGGGGGAGGGAGGGAGGGAGGGAGAGAGGAAAAGGGGGGAGGGAGGGAGGGAGGGAGGGAGGGAGGGAGGGAGGGAGGGAGGGAAAGAGGAGAAAAATTCCAGGGAGCAGCCGCAGTCACTGAACAGTGGGAAGGGTGGAACATGGTAGATCCAATGTCATTCTCTCCAGCTATCTTAGCTCTACTTAACAACCAATGACTGACTCTGGTGTCTGAACTAACATCCTAACAACTAGGGTACAGTAACTTAACAGACTCCTAGCTCCCACCAACTCAAAAGTTAAAATTATGTCCATAGCAGAAATTCCCCTGCTTTGCTGAAACTCATTTTGTCAATCAATGTATATGAAGTGTCTTGATTTCTGACTTTCTTTGTTCTGTATTCTAGGTTGCTTTTCCGTGGTGATGATAAAACCCTGACCAGAATGCAGAATGTCCAGACTGAATGGAACACAAATAACATACCCACTTTTCTAAAGCAGCGGTTCTCAACCTTCCTAATGCTGTGGCCCTTTAATACAGTTCTTCATGTTGTGGTAACCCCCAACCATACAATTATTTTTGCTGCTACTTCATAACTGTCATTTCACTACTATGAATCATAATGTAAACATCTGTGTTTTTCAATGTCTTAGGTGATCCCTATGAAAGAGTCATTCAACACTCCCTTCCTGTTACTATTTCACAAGTGACTTAACGAGCCTTGACTATAATTGTTCTCTTAAGCTCAGTTCCCCCGGCCTCCACCCTTTCACTGTCTGCTCCAGGCCACCTACAAATTCAATAGTCCAATTTCAGAGCAGAAGCCTCCCCTTTCACTGACATATCTACAGTTGACTATAATGACTCTCTGCTGGATGGTTTCCTATTAGCCAACGTTTAGCACATCAAAACAGAACAATGCCCATACAAAACTCTCACTAGATACCAGCAAAAATGGCAGAGTGGAGTATTTCAGTGGGCTCTCTCCATAGAGGAATATACCAAAACAGCCATAAACTGTCAAAAGACACTTTCTCTGAATTTTAGAAATTAATAGAAAGTTTACCAAGTCACATATTTAGTCAAGAGGAAATATCAGAATCTTGATTCCAGCTTTGTGATGCTCTAAGTTTGACTTCTCATGATCTGCAGAGATGCAGAGCACTTCAAAGACACAAGCCTACACTCCAGACAGTTTCCCACTACCAGGGGAAATACAACAGACCTTATTCTCAAACAACTGAAGTTGTCTGCTCTGGCCAGTTTGTTGGCTGCATGGGGGCAGCATAAAAGGACTGCCCTTCTCTTCCTTTCTTGGAACTTTCCCAATGCTGAGGGGAACCACAGGGAAATTCTATGATAACCATGTCAGGCATATAAATGTCACTGGTGCCTGGGGCAAGGCATAACTGCTGGAAGCCTGACCAGAAATAATGGCACAAGAGCCTGCAGACCAGGAGGCTTACAGAGCATGGGCTCTGAAGCGCATCTACATGTTTCTGAGTATCTAATGTCATGCCTGCACATCTAAGAGGCTTTAAGGAGTTAAGTCCAGTGCCACTGCTTAGAAAAGACTCATAAGAAGACCACTTAAACAAGAACATCTACAATGCAGTTTTTAAGAGGACATTAATTATTTTATCATTGTATGTAGTCTCCCCTCCCCTAGCCTGAAACCTGCTTGCTCGGGGTGGAGCTTCCTGCTCATTCGTTCTGCCACGCCCACTGCTGGAACCTGAGGAGCCACACACGTGCACCTTTCTACTGGACCAGAGATTATTCGGCGGGAATCGGGTCCCCTCCCCCTTCCTTCATAACTGGTGTCGCAACAATAAAATTTGAGCCTTGATCAGAGTAACTGTCTTGGCTACATTTTTTCTTCCGCCCCGTCTAGATTCCTCTCTTACAGCTCGAGCGGCCTTCTCAGTCAAACCGTTCACGTTGCGAGCTGCTGGCGGCCGCAACATTTTGGCGCCCAACGTGGGGCCTAAAGAATGGCAGAGAGATGCTAAGAGAAACGCTGCATTGGAGCTCCACAGGAAAGGATCTTCGTATTGGACATCGGAGCAACGGACAGGTACACATGCTAGCGCTAGCTTAAAATTTCAGTTTTGTAAAGTGTTGCTGAGGATGCGGTAGGATACGAATTAAGCTTGAATCAGTGCTAACCCAACGCTGGTTCTGCTTGGGTCAGCAGCGTGTTAATCGGAACTAGAAACGGAAACAGGCAGGTTAGCCGCAGCTTTTTAGGAAGCTGCTTAGGTGGAAGAAGAAAGGGTTTAAAGTCATGGATCAGGCGGTAGGCCGTAGCTCTCCGAAGCTACATGAGGTGTGAGAAAAGAAAGGGTTTATTAAAAGGAATAGGCGTATTGCCCCAGTTAATAAAAAATGCATCATAAGGGAGGAAAATGTCCCAAAAAGCAGAGAGAAATATCTCTCTGGGCCTTATAGCAGGAGTACTCTGTTACCTTTTGTGTCTTGTCTAATGTCCGGTGCACCAATCTGTTCTCGTGTTCGATTCATGTATGTTCGTGTCCAGTCTGTATGAATGAATGTTCTATGTTTTGTGTTGGATAATAAAGATGGTATAAAAAACTTTATCTGCAAAGCCGAGAGCTGCCACATGTTTCAGCCAGGAATCAGACACGTGGCAAGAGGGCCCCTGCTGGAAAAACTGTTCGTTTTAGGAAATAAGGGCGAGTGCACAGCCTCTAAGTTTCAGAGTAAAAAAGCTAATAAATGGTTCATGATTAATGTGTTTGACAATGGTAAAGTGTTTTTTATTTTATGATTGTAGCTACAAAAATTATTATTCTCTGATTGGTCTAAATGTAACTGCTTCATTTGGTTCTTTTTTATTAGTAATGTGCTCTAAGTGTTTTCACAATCAGCTCATAAGTTGTTGGTTAAGATTAATAATTGTTACATTGCTACAGATGGTTAGTGTTAAATTTGATAACTCAAGTTTAGAGTCCTTCCGACACATGGCATAAGGCAGCCCAAGAGGCTGGGTCTCTAAAGATATTTCTAGTTTAGGTAATAATTAATGTGGTTCGTATCCTAAATAGTAAAATTTAAAATAAGATTTAAAACAATGTCCTAAATGTATTACTTTATCTCCAGTGCCACATCTAAGAGTTAATCCTAAAGGCCTTATGCCTAATCATATTTGGCAAATGGATATAACCCATTATGCAGAATTTGGAAAACTAAAATATATACATGTTTACATTGATACTTGTTCAAGATTTCTTTTTGCTTCTCTGCATACAAGAGAAGCTTCAAAAAACGTAATTGATCATTGCCTACAAGCATTTAATGCCATGAGATTGCCTAAACTTATTAAGACAGACAATGGGCCATCTTATTCCAGTAAAAACTTTATTTCATTCTGTAAAGAATTCGGTATTAAACATAAAACTAAAATTCCTTACAACCCCATGGGACAAGAAATAGTTGAACGTGCTCATCGCACCTTAAAGAATTGGCTTTTTAAGACAAAAGAGGGTCAGCTATATCCCCCAAGGTCACCAAAGGCCCACCTTGCCTTCACTTTATTTGTCCTAAATTTCTTGCACACCGATATCAAGGGCCAGTCTGCAGCGGATCGCCACTGACATCCAGTTACTTCTAATTCTTATACTTTGGTAAAATGGAAGGACCCCCTAACTAATAAATGGATGGGTCCAGATCCAGTTCTAATTTGGGGTAGGGACTCAGTTTGTGTTTTTTCACGAGATGAAGATAGAGCGCAGTGGCTGCCAGATAAATTAATTTGTTAGATGAACACAGATTCTAAATCTTCTAAAGTATCACCTTGAGGACTAAAATTCCTCTTTTGCTTAAAAGTCGGCTTGAGGACTCAGGCTCCGAAAAAAGCTACTCTCTGAGCCAGCTCCCGACAGGAGGCCGGAGACTAGCCTCAGCTTTACAGTTTACATTTAAATAAAGTACCTAGAGTTCCCCAAAAGAAGTTCTGCTTTCCTACTTTCTCACTGTCTTTCAAGATTTTGTCTTTCAAGCAGGTAAATCAACATTCTCGAGGCGGACCAGCGGATGTGCATCCCCGCCCCCCTAGAGCACACAGGTGGCTGCTGTTATCTCCTTTCCAAGGACATTTCCAGCACTTGGCCTTCAGTCTGATTTAAAAATTAAGTTTACCAAGAGGGCTAGAAAAGTAGATATTTCTATATTAATAAAAATTGGTTTTTATTTTGATAGACAGGCTTAGCCCCTTAGCTGACCTCTGGCTTTTCACCCTTGCTGTTACTGCAAGGTGTCCTTAGCTCAATAGGCTGTGAAAAAAACAGGGATGAGGAAGAACGACTTCCAGCTCCTATTTTAGCCACAAATCGTGGTGTTACTAACGACATAATTCTTGCTTAGGCTTTGCTAATTCTGAGGTTGATAATTCTCCTTTAGGAGCTGCACAGCACTCAGAACTGTGCATACTGGTTTGTGATTGTACAAATTCAGTATGGGCACCGCTTGGTGCAGAGATACTTACTGCAAGGAAAGGTCCGGCTTGACCATTTCTGAGTTTCCTGTGAGATAAACCCGGTTTGAAAGAGGTTGGTACCAAATTTTGGTTAAAAATAAAAAATATTCTCCGGCTCTACCTCGCCTCCCCAAAAGGTACCAAGAGCCACATGTGTGGGTTTTACCCACGGGAGGAATCGGGTCCATGTCCACCCAAGCCAAGGTTAAAAGCCCACTCATCTACGGATGAGAAAATCATTTGATCACCTCAGTTAAGCGTTGCCTTATTTAACTTAATTAATAGGGGGGAGAGAGATTGGAGACGTACTATTGAAAGGGCAAGCCCTTCACTGCCTCCCACCCAAATAAAAAAGCCAATTGGCCTTGTACTACAAGAGCCAGTCACTCCTTCTCCCTGTTTCCCACCTATCTTCCAAAAATGCTAAGGAATTCAACATAGTGTATTTCACATTTGTTCAGTCAAACTTAGCCAGAGTTCCAACGCCCTACTTAAAATTCAACTAGAAAGTTACCTACCAAGTACTAATTAACATTATAAAGTCAGAGCCTACAGCTCCAGGCCTTTCAGTTAGTTGTTTACTAAAAAGGACAGTCTTAAGCCAAATACAGTTTACCATAAAAAAAGTTAAAAAATCCCAGTGAAACAAGTTTTTTCTTTAGCCCTAGATTCCAGGCAGAACTATTAAACATAGATAATTTTCCCCCCTCAGGCCAGCTTTTTCTTTTTTTTTATTTTGTTAATAATAGAGAGGAGATGTAGTCTCCCCTCCCCTAGCCTGAAACCTGCTTGCTCGGGGTGGAGCTTCCTGCTCATTCGTTCTGCCACGCCCACTGCTGGAACCTGAGGAGCCACACACGTGCACCTTTCTACTGGACCAGAGATTATTCGGCGGGAATCGGGTCCCCTCCCCCTTCCTTCATAACTGGTGTCGCAACAATAAAATTTGAGCCTTGATCAGAGTAACTGTCTTGGCTACATTTTTTCTTCCGCCCCGTCTAGATTCCTCTCTTACAGCTCGAGCGGCCTTCTCAGTCAAACCGTTCACGTTGCGAGCTGCTGGCGGCCGCAACAATTGTAATCCACCCAGACATTGGAATTGTTAAAGAAGCTGAACTAGCTACATCCAAGCAAACAATCCCAAGAAACAAGCTGGAGTCGCCATTCTAATATCCAATAAAATGGACTTTGAAGCAAAATTAATCAAAAGAGATGGGGAAAGACACTTCATTCTCATCAAAGGAAAACTCCACACCAAGATGAAGTCTCAATTCTGAACATCTATGCACAAAATGCAAGAGCACCCACATTCATAAAAGAAACTTTACTAAAACTAAAAGCACACATTGCACCTCACACAATAATTGTGGGGGACTTCAACTCCCCACTCTCATCAATAGACAGATCAGGGAAACACAAACTAAACAGAGACCCAGTGAAACTAACAGAAGTTATAAACCAAATGGATTTAACAGATATATACAGGATATTTAACCCCAAAACAAAAGAATATGCCTTCTTCTCAGCATCTCATGGAACTTTCTCTAAAATTGACCATATAATAAGACACAAAAGAAACCTCAACAGATACAAGAAGATTGAGATAATTACATACATTCTATCAGACCAGCACAGACTAAGACAGGACTTCAATAACAACAAAAACAACAGAAAGCCCACATACTGATGAAAACTGAACAACTCTGTATTCAATGATAACTTGGTCAAGTAAGAAATAAAGAAATTAAAGACTTCCTAGAATTCAATGGAAAAAAAGGGGGGGGCTGGGGGTGGGGGGAAGCACAGCATTCCCAAACTTAGCACTAAGTGCCTTCATAAATTGGAGAGATACTATACTAGCAACCTAACAGCACACCTGAAAGCTCTAGAACAAAAAGAAGCAAAACAACATAGAGGGGTTGAGGGCAAGAAACAGCCAAACTCAGGGCTGAAATTAACCAGTTAGAAACAAAGATGTAACTTATTATACAATAAGTCAACAAGATAAATAAACCCTCAAGGAGACATTTTCCAAGTAAACAAAATCAGAAATGAAAGGAGAGACATAACAATAGAAAATGATGAAATTCAAAAAATCGTATCTTACTACAAAAGCATATACTTGAAAAAATTGGAAAATCTAGATGAAATCGATGATTTTTCTAGACAGATACTACATACCAAAGTTAAATCAAGATCAGGTAAACTATCTAAACAGTTCTATAACCCCTAAGCAAATAGAAGCAGTCATTAAAAAACCTCCCAAGCAAAAAAAGCCCAGGGCCAGATGGCTTTAGTACAGAATTCTAACAGACCTTAAAAGAAGAGCTAATAGCAATACTCCACAAATCATTCCACAAAACAGAAACAGAATAAACACTACCTAATTGATTCTATGAAACCACAGTTAATCTAATACCTAAACCACACAAAGACTCAACAAAGAAAGAGAACTTCAGACCAATCTCGTTTATGAATATGGATGCAAAAATACTCAATTACAGCTCTTGAAAACCGAATCCAGGAACACATCAAAACAATCATTCACCAGGATCAAGCAGGCTTCATTCTAGCGATGCAGGGTGGTCCAATATATGAAAATCCATCAACATAATCCACTATATAAACAAACACACACAAAAAAGTCACATGATCATCTCATTAGATGCTGAAAAAGCCTTTGACAAAATCCAACAGTCCTTCATGTTAAAAAGTCTTGGAAAGATCAGGAATTCATACCATATACCTAAACACAATAAAAGCAATACACAGTTAAACAATAACCAACATCAAATTAAATGGAGAGAAACTTGAAGCAATCCTACGAAAATCGGGAACAAAATAAGGCTACCCACTTTCTCCCCCATCTATTTAATATAGTTCTTGAAGTTCTAGCTGGAGAAATTAGATGACAAAAGGAGATTAAGGGGATACAAATTGAAAAGAATGAACTCAAGGTATCGCTATTTGTGTGTGACATAATAGCATAAGAGTCACCCAAAATTCCACCAGAGAACTCCTACAGCTGATAAACAACTTCAGCAAAGTGGCCAGATATAAAATTAACTCAAACAAATCAGTAGCCTTCTTTTATACAAATGTTAAAAGGGCTGAGAAAGAAATTAAGAAAACAACATCCTTCACATAGCCACAAATAATATAAAATATCCTGTTGTATCTCTAGCCAAGCAAGTGAAAGATCTGTATGATAATAACTTCAAGTCCCTGAAGAAAAAAATTTGAAGACTTCAGAAGATGGAAAGATCTCTCATGTTTATAGATTGGTAGGATTAACATATTGAAAATGGCCATCTCAACAAAAGCAATCAATGCATTCAATGCAATCCCCATCAAAACTCCAACACAATTCTTCACAGACATGGAAAGTGCAATTCTCAACTTCATATGGAAAAACAAAAATCCCAGAATAGCCAAAAAAATTCTCAACAGTAAAAGCACTTCTAGGAAAATCACCATCCTTGACCTCAAGTTGTAGTACAGAGCAATAGTGACTAAAACCACATGGTATTGATACAGAGACAAACAGGTCAATAAATGGAATAGAATCAAAGAACCCATATACCTACAGACACTTAATCTTTGGTAAAAAAAAAAAAAAAAAAAAAAAAAAAAAAAAAAAAAAAAGCATCTTCAAAAAATGGTGCTGGTCTACCTGTATGTTTGGATGTAGAAGAATGAAAATTTTTCCATATTTATTACACTGCACAAAGCTCAAGTAGATCAAAGATCTCAACACAAAACCAGATACACTGAATCAAAGAAAAAGTGGGAAATAGCCTGGAATGCATTGGGCATTGGCAAGGGGGACAGAGGGAAGTGCGGAGGAGGGCAGGGATTTCCTGAGCATACTCTATGGCTCTAAGATCAACAATTGACAAATGGGAGCTCATGAAACTGCAAAGCTTTTGTAAGGCAAGGAAGATTGTCAATAGGACAAAAAGAAAAGATCTTCACTAACCCTACATCTGATAGAAGGCTAATATCCAGAATATATAAAGAACTCAAGAAGTTAGGCTCAAAAAAAAAAAATATCCCAATTTAATAATGGGATGGAGCAGCCAGGCCTGGTGGCACACGCCTTTATCCCAGCACTTGGGAGGCAGAGGCAGGAGGATTTCTGAGTTCAAGGCCAGGCTGGTCTACAGAGTGAGTTCCAGGACAGCCAGGAGGACTACACAGAGAAACCCTGTCTCGTTAAAAAAAAAAAAAAAAAAACAAAAACAAACAAACAAAAAAAGGGATGGAGTGAAACTGAGAATTCTCAACAAAGAAATCTCAAATGGCCGAGAAGCATTTAAAGAAATGTTCAACATCCTTAGTTATCAGGGAAATACAAATCAAATGGACCCTGAGATTCCACCTTACACCAATCAGAATAGCTAACATCAAAAACTCAAGTGACAGTATATTCTGGTGAGCATGTGGAGAAAGAAGAACACCCCTCCATTACTGGTGGGATTGTAAACTGATACAGCCACTCTGGAAATCAATCTGGAGATTCCTCAAAAACTTGTGACTAGTTCTACCTGAGGACCCAGCTTTCCATTCCTGGGCATATACCCAAAAGATGCTCTACCATACCCCAAGGAAATGTGCTCCACTATGTTCATAGCAGCCTTATTTGTAATAGCCAGAAGCTAGAAACAACCCAGATGTCCCTCAACTGAAGAATGGATACAGAAAATATTGTTCATTTCTGCAATGAAATACTATTCAGTTATTAAAAATGAGGACAACATGAATTTTGCAAGCAAATGGATGTAACTAAAAAAATATAGTTGTAATCCAGGCAACCCAGACCCAAAAGAACAAACATGATATATATTCACTGATAAGTGAATATTAGCCAAAAAGTACAAAATACCCATGGTACAGACCATATTAAGTTTAATAAGAAAGAAGGCCCAAGTGAGGATGCTTTAATCCCACTTAGAAGGAGGAACAAAATAATCATGGGAGGCAGAGGGAAAGCAATGTAGGTGAGAGAGGGAGGGGAAATGGGGGACAGGATCAAGTATGGGGTTAGACAGGAGAGAGGCCCAGGGGGCCAGAAGAAATATGCAGCTCTGAGGGGTGGGGTCAGGGTCAGGAGAACCTCTAGAAAATACCAGAGACGAAGGATGTAGGAGGCTTCTAAGACTCAATGGGGATGACCTTAGCCCAAATGCCCAACAGTAGGGAGATGGAACCTGAAGAGACCACCCCCAGTAGATACACAGGGGCTCCAATGGAGGGATGGGGCCACCCACCTATCTTCAGAAAATTTGACCCAGAATTGTTCCTGTCTGAAAGATATGCAGGGACAAAAATGGAGCAAAGCCTGAAGGAAAGCCCATCCAGTGACAGGTCCAACTTGAGATCCATCCCATGGATAGGGACCAAGCCCTGACACTATTACTGATGTCATGTTGGGTCTGCAGACAGAACTCTAGCATGCCTGTCCTCTGAAAGGCTCTACCAGCAGCTGACTGAGACAGATGTACGTACTTAGAAGCAACCACTGGACTGGGGTTGGGGACCCCTATGGAGGAGTTGGCGAAGGGCTGAAGGAGCTGAAGGGGATTGCAACCCCATAGGAAGAACAACAGTGTCAACTAACTCGGACCTCTCAGAACTCCCAGAGACTAAGAACATACATGGATTAGTCCATGGCCTCCAGCACTTATGTAGCAGAGGACTGTCTTGTTTGGCCTCAGTGGGAGAAGATAAGCCTAATCCTATAGAGCTTGATGCCCCAGGGTAAGATGGGGGTGAGTGGGTTGGGGAGCACCTTCTCAGAGCCAAAGGAGAGGGAGGATGTGGTGAAGAACTCTAGGAGGGAGGACCCAGAATGTAAATAATTTTTTAAAAAAGAGGAAAAAAACATCAGCCCATTCTGAAATATTTGGAAGATTGTCAATAGGACAAAAAGGCAACCTACAGATTAAGAAAATATCTTTACTAACCCTACATCTGATAGAAGGCTAATATCCAAAATATATAAAGAACTCAAGAAGTTAGGCTCCAAAAAAACCCAAATATCCCAATTTACTTTCACTATTGTTAATAACTTACCTTGAGAGGATATTGATCTTTGATATTTCAGAATTTATAAAACAATAAATGTTCACACAAATGATATATGCTTTAAAAGTATGGAGATCATAACTCTTTAAATAATAATAGTCACCATAAAAAAAAAAAAAACAAAGAGAAGGGTGCTATTGCCCATACATCAACAATTCTTTATTGTGTGTACTCTCAATGTCAGAATGAGGGACAGAAAATTATCTCACAACTTATTGTTCAAAGCAGCTTATAATTTAGTGGTGCAGCAGATAAGGGGGGAAAGTAATTACCACCAAGGAATAATGAAAAGGAATGAGTATATAATAATTTCCATAAATAGAAATGAACACAAAGTTCAACGGGAACACTTTGACTGAGAGATGAGACACAGAGCAGAAAAGGTCACCAGAACAAAGTGCCATCTAACCTAAGTCTAATGGAAATCAGGAGAGGAAATAAAGGGAATGGGAGAAAGGTGGGTGGAGGGCCTGGACTGGGGTGTGTAGCCTGGGAGGGAACAAATGATAACAAAGCTAAATGACACATGTGAAGTATCATAGTGAAATACTTTGCTGTATGTATGCTAGCCTAAAAAAGATTAATTTAAAATTAAAAGATATGGAGTTGGCCTGAAAACAGAGATCAGTTCATAGAGGTATTACAAGCTCCCTTGTCCAATGCAGTGCCCGTAACCCACGAGACTACTGAGCACTAACACATGATTACTGAGACAAACTGGGGACTATGACTAATTTTGTTTTGCCTTCATTTGACTTATCTCCCTACTAAGTTACAAAAGTAGCTCAGTGCAAGAGAAATCGCCTTCTCAACAGGACTGACATAACTAGACACCCGGAGGAGTAAAGCAAACCCTTAAACTTAAACCCTAAACTACACACAAATGAATTGAAAATGAACCACGTAAAATGTAAGCCATAGAACTATCCAGGGAAGAACAAGCAAATCTTCAAGGCAAATGAAATGTGGACAACTTGACACCAACAGCCTGACCCATGAGAGAAAGGCCTGATAATCCAGATCATCAGAACGAAACACCTGCTCTGAAAAGACTCCTCTTAAGAGGATGAATAAAAAACTGCAAAGACAACACACGCCCCATATACAACAGGACTGAAATTCAAAATGTAGAAACTGAACAGCGGAAAAACAATCCAGAAAAAGGGATGAAACACAGGAGCACACACTTCACCAAAGAAAACATGCAGATAGCCAATGTGTATAAAAACACACTCATCATCTTTAATATTGCACAGCAAACATCCCTGTGTGATTAATCTTGATTTCCAACTTGATGCAATGTTGAATTATTAAGACAAATCTATATATAATAAGGGTACAGCCAACATTATAATAATCAAAACAAACAACAAACAAAAAAACATATGAAACTCAAAGCAACCCCATGGAAACCAGAAACAAGAGGAGGGTAAGCATGTGAGATGCCTTGGGTCCAATACCCAGCACCCATACCAAAAAAAAAAAAAAAATGTAGTTTATGCATAAACTCATAAACTTATAGCACATATCTCTAAGAATATTGTTGTTATCGAGTGTGGAATTATATAACAATCATATTGGTTTCTAGAGAAGTCACATCACACAACATATTTGAGTTTACTATTGAGCGATATAATGAAAAGTTCTCTACACTAACCCTGTTTTAAAGTCCACTACCATCTCAAGATATGCTCCCCTCAACCCCACCGGCATATTTCCACTACTGGGATTTCACACACCTTAAGGTCCTTCCAGGGCCATGGTAATTCTAGAACCACGCCCTTGAGACTCTAGAATGTTGGTTCTCAACCTTCCTAATGCTATAACCCTTTAATACAGTTCCTCATGTGTGGGGACCCCAGAACCATAAAATTATTTCATTGCTACTTCATAACTATAATTTTGCTACTGTTATGAGTCACAATATAAACACCCATGTATTCAAATGGTCTTAGGTGTCCCCTGTGAAAGGGCCATCCCACCCCCCAGGGGTCAGGACCCACAAGCTGAAAACCACTGTTCTAGGCATTTATGCTGTAATATCGTTTGGCCTATAAAACACACAAAGCAGCTAGTAAGTGCACTGCATGGAAACATGGGAAAGTACAGGCTAGGCACATGTGAACCATGTACAGCAAACTGGGTATGCAGAAAGTAAGTACAACAAACACTGCTCCTGGAACAGCAATTTTGTCGTTTATTATATGATACAGATCTGTTAACTATTTGCTTATTGTTTGTTAATACTTTTAATTTTGTAATTCATTTGGCACTCATAATGAGCTAACATAAAAGGTTTCTCTTGAATGAAAAATATAAAATCTCTGCTAATAAACAATTTCATGGCAAATACACAACATACTGCAAAATCGCTGGTCACATGCAAATGAATATACACATATCTACTAATCGTCAGTATTTACTTTAAAAGTAATTTGGAATTATAGCTACAAGTATTGCTACTGTTTGGTGGCAAAGCATTCCCTGGGGTGATGCAATATTCACAGCTACTCATACCAGATACACAGCCTAAGATAGACCCAAAGTACAGATGCCAGGAAAGTATAGCTTGGTAAGCCATTCAGTTTTATTGGGGTTACTTACAAGAATATGGGTAAGGGATTACTTATGGGAGCAGAAATGACAAAAAGGTAGCTGCATTGCCAAAGTTCACTTAAACATGGGTGTGGCAGCTTTAGAAAGCTGGGAACCTGGCGCACACCGCACAGTCAGCCTGCAGGTAGATCACCATGTTTAAGAGTGTTCTCTTTACCTGCCTCAGTTAGTATCATTTTTTTTTTCAAGCAGCTCAGCTGATTTCTGCTCCTTCCAGGCAGCTTTGCTTATCTTCGTAACTTTTCTACTCTGAGAGTCTTTTATGCAGCTCAACTTTACTCTTCCTGAGGCAGGGACTCTGCTTTTAAGGCAGCAAGGAGCCTAGTGAATCTGGTCAGTTTCTGGGACTTCCTGAAGCTATTTTGAGTTGTTTACCTTTCTGCTTGAGGAGCTTCCCTGCAGGATGGAAGGTTTCCATCTCAGTTATTACTTAGCAGCTACACATAGTACAGTTCAGCATATAACATATTATATTATATACATATAGCATATTACCAGGAAACATACCTTTTAAGAAGCAGATCAACTTACAACTTGTCATCTAAGTTAATTTCACTCATTTTTATCCTAAATTTTTTGTGCACATATGAAAAATAAATTAATAATTGTTAAATTGACAGCAAAAAAGAGCCACTTGGCAAACATTTAAATGATATATTGTATCAGTGCTATAAAATGCTTTAAATAAAAAGCCAATTAATTAGCTCTAATAACATATCCAATATACATTTAAAGCAGAATGTCAAAGGAAGTAACAATGTTCCTACTAAAGTGAGAGCCTTTACAGAGGAATGTATTTCATCTGAGTTGCAGCATATGTATAATTCATACTGTGCTCAAACAATCTGTTGTCAAACTGAGACTTTCCTAAAAATCTGTCCTCTATTACAGCACAAGGAATCTGACAACATCTTGCAGTAACAAATTAGACACTCTCTCCCTACCTATTCAACATTGTACTTGAAGTCCTAGCCAGAGCAATTCGACAACAAAAGGAGATCAAGGGGATACAAATTGGACAGGAGAAGTCAAAATATCACTTTTTGCAGATGATATGATAGTATATATAAGTGACCCTAAAAATTCCACCAGAGAACTCCTAAGCCTGATAAACAGCTTCAATGAAGTAGCTAGATATAAAATTAACTCAAACAAGTCAATGGCCTTTCTGTACACAAAGGATAAACAGGCTGAGAAAGAAATTAGGGAAACAACACCCTTCTCAATAGTCACAAATAATATAAAATTCCTTGGCGTGACTCTAACTAAGGAACTGGAAAATCTGTATGATAAGAACTTCAAGTCTCTGAAGAAAGAAATTAAAGAAGATCTCAGAAGATGGAAAGATCTCCCATACTCATGAATTGAAAGGATCAATATAGTAAAAATGGCTATCTTGCCAAAAGCAATCAACAGATTCAATGCAATCCCCATCAAAATTCCAACTCAATTCTTCAACGAATTAGAAAGGACAATAAGCAGATTCATCTGGAATAACAAAAAACCTAGGATAGCAAAAACTATTCTCAAGGATAAAATCACCATGCCTGATCTAAAGTTGTACTACAGAGCAATTGTGATCAAAACTGCATGGTACTGGTATAGTGACAGACAAGTAGACCAATGGAACAGAATTGAAGACCCAGAGATGAACCCACACACCTATGTTCACTTGATCTTTGACAAGGGAGCTAAAACCATCCAGTGGAAAAAAAGACAGCATTTTCAATATATGGTGCTGGCAAAACTGGCAGTTATCATGTAGAAGAATGGGAATTGATCCATTCCTATCTCCTTGTACTAAGGTCAAATCTAAGTGGATCAAGGAACTCCACATAAAGCCAGAGACACTGAAACTTATAGAGGAGGAAGTAGGGGAAAGCCTCGAATATATGGGTACAGGGGAAAAATTCCTGAACAGAACAGCAATGGCTTGTGCTGTAAGATCGAGAATTGATAAACGGGACTTCATAAAGTTGAAAAGCTTCTGCAAGGCAAAAGACACCGTCAATAAGACAAAAAGGCCACCAACAGATTGGGAAAAGATCTTTACCTATCCTAAATCAGATAGGGGACTAATATCCAACATATATAAAGAAATCAAAAAGGTGGACTTCAGAAAATCAAATAACCCCATTAAAAAATGGGGCTCAGAACTGAACAAAGAATTCTCACCTGAGGAATACCGAATGGCAGAGAAGCACCTGAAAAAATGTTCAACATCCTTAATCATCAGGGAAATGCAAATCAAAACAACCCTGAGATTCCACCTCATACCAGTCAGAATGGCTAAGATCAAAAAATTCAGGTGACAGCAGATACTGGCGAGGATGTGGAGAAAGAGGAACACTCCTTCATTGTTGGTGGGATTGCAAGTTTGTACAACCACTCTGGAAATCAGTTTGGCGGTTCCTCAGAAAATTGGACATAATACTACCAGAGGATCCAGCAATACCTCTTCTGGGCATATATCCAGATGTTACAACCGGTAAGAAGGACACATGCTCCACTATGTTCATAGCAGCCTTATTTATAATAGCCAGAAGCTGGAAAGAACCCAGATGCCCCTCAACAGAGGAATGGATACAGAAAATGTGGTACATCTAGACAATGGAGTACTACTCAGCTATTAAAAGGAATGAATTTATGAAATTCCCAAGGCAAATGGATGGACCTGGAGGGCATCATGCTGAGTGAGGTAACCCAATCACAAAGGAACTCACACAATATGTACTCACTGATAAGTGGATATTAGCCCAGAAACTTAGGATAACCAAGATATAAGATACAATTTGCTAAACGCATGAAACTGCAAGAAGAACGAAGACCAAAGTGTGGACACTTTGCCCCTTCTTAGAATTGGGAACAAAACACCCATGGAAGGAGTTACAGAGATAAAGTTTGGAGCTTTGATGAAAGGATGGACCATCTAGATACTGCCATATCTGGGGATCCATCCCATAATCAGCTTCCAAACGCTGACACCATTGCATACACTAGCTGAAAGGACCCAGATATAGCTGTCTCTTGTGAGACTATGCCGGGGCCTAGCAAACACAGAAGTGGATGCTCACAGTCAGCTAATGGATGGATCACAGGGCTCCCAATGGAGGAGCTAGAGAAAGTACCCAAGGAGCTAAAGGGATCTGCAACCCTATAGGTGGAACAACATTATGAACTAACCAGTACCCCGGAGCTCTTGACTCTAGCTGCATATGTATCAAAAGATGGCCTAGATGGCCATCACTGGAAAGAGAGGCCCATTGGACTTGTAAATTTTATATGCCCCAGTACAGGGGAACACCAGGGCCAGAAGGTGGGAGTGGGTGGGTAGGGGAGTGGGGGGGGGGGAGGGTGGGAGGGACTTTTGGGATAGCATTGGAAATGTGAATGAGGAAGGTACCTAATAAAAAATATTAAAAAAAAAAAAGAATGCAGTGGGGTGTTAGCTCTTCATCATGGTGGTGGATCCACAGCATCTGCACAATTCATGTGTGAATCCACCCAAATGACCTACAATGAGACTGGGCTTCTTTTGTAATCTAGCACCCTAAATTTTAGTTGCACTTTGTTCATATCAGTCACCATTAATCAAAGTATTGATCAAAGAAAGAAACGAAAGCTGGTGATTTCAATAGTGTTTAAGAGGTAGCTTATAAACTGGTCACCAGGAAGTCATGAAAGCACAGTTTATGAGGCTTCATCTTGACTGTGGGAAGCCACATGTGCCGTTGCTGAGTGGCACTGACTACTGATGGCCACCACGCATAAGATTGGACAAACAACCAATGTGTACATATGCAGTAAAGTTTTTTGCAAAGACACTGCCTGGCCCAGGCATGATAATGAGGTTCTGTAAGGTACTGAGAGTATAACCAATCAGATGTGAGACATGCAAATGAGGTATGATAATGAGGTTCTGTAAGGTACTGAGAGTATAACCAATCAGATGTGAGACATGCAAATGAGGTATGATAATGAGGTTCTGTAAGGTACTGAGAGAGAGTAGCCAATCAGATGAGGAACACGCAAATGAGGCTTAGTGCATAACCAATCCGGATGTGAGACACACCCCTCCTAGGCCTATAAAAGCAGCACCAGTTCTGGGCTCGAAGTTTTTTCGCCTCTACAATCAAGCTCTCCCAATAAACGTGTGCAGAAGGATCCTGTTGCTCTTCCTGGCCAGTCGAGCGCGCGCAAGAAGTGGTGCCGAAAACCCGGGACAAGAAACATCTTCAGGCATGAGCGAAGACCCCCTGCTACAGGGAGGATTCAGAACTGCATCACGGGGAAGGAGCAGTTAATAAAGGTTCCCGCAAAACAGACTGCTGAGAAGGATCTGGCGTGGATTCAGAACTCTTCAGCTGGGGAACGGTGGTAATGAAGTGTTCCTGCAAAACAGACTGCTGAGAAGGATCCGGAGTGGATTAAGAACTCTTCAGCTGAGGAACGGCGGTACCGGTAAGTAGAAAGAAATTAATGTGAGAGGCATGCTCTCCTACGAAATAGATCTGATAATTGTTGCTGGGGTTGCTATCTTTCTTGCCTTGATCTTATATCATGGCTTTAATTGTCAACTCCCAAAATGTAAAGATACAAAAAATAGTATAAAAAATAGTAAAAAGCAGAAAATTAAGTCAATTTACCCTCCTCTCGAGGACTCTGAGTCGTTAGAATTGTCTAGCTCAGAGAATTCCGAATTATCAACAGGAGAGGAGGAAGATTTGAAGGAGGCTGCTGCGGAGTATGAGGCAGAAAGATCTGGTCCAATAGGGAGGAGTTTCAGTGCTCCCCCACCTACTCCGCCTTATGCAGATAAGAAAGCAATTGGCAATGGTCACTCTTTTTGCACTCCTAAAGGGTTGCAAAAAATATGTCAGGCTTTTCCTGTTTTTCAGGATCATGCTCAACAGCGATATTATGAGCCAATATCGCATAAACAAGTAAAAGAGCTAGCAGAGTCAGTAAGGACCTATGGAGTTAATGCCTCATTTACTCAGTCCCAAATTGATAGATTGGCTCACAATGTCATGACTCCTTTTGACTGGATGAGTGTGGTAAAGGCATGTCTTACGATGGGACAGTATCTAGATTGGAAGTCTATATGGCATGATCTGTGTTTGAGTCAGGCCTGTGCTAATGCTACTGCAGGGCAACAAGCATGGAGCTTTGAAATGCTTACAGGTCAGAGTATATGGACAAACAATCAATTAGGATACCCAGTGCAGGTCTATGATCAAATTAATCAGGCAGCGGTGAAAGCTTGGAAAGCATTGCCTAATCGAGGAGAGGTATCTGGTAACTTGACAAAAATTATTCAGGGAACTAATGAGCCGTTCTCTGAATTTGTGGCTCACATGATGGAAGCGGCAGGACGTATATTTGGTGATGCTGAGGCCGCAATGCCATTAATTGAACAATTAGTTTATGAGCAATGTACCAAAGAATGCAGAAATGCTATCACACCATGGAAAGGGAAAGGGCTACAAGCATGGATGAAAGCCTGTAGAGAAATAGGAGGACCTCTTTCAAATGTAGGGCTGGCTGCCGCAGTTTTGATGGCACAAGCAAAAGAAATAACCTGCTATAATTGTGGACAAACAGGTCATATGCAAAAGCAGTGTACAAAGGGTAGAAAGAGTAGGTTTGAAAAGACAGAACCAGGTATTTGCCCAAAATTGGGAAAGGAAGACATTGGGCAAATGAATGTAGATCAGTCAGAGATATAAAAGGAAGGCCAATACCTCAGTTTAAAGTGCAACAGCCAAAA
The DNA here is from genome assembly GCF_000001635.26 of Mus musculus. Taxonomy (NCBI): domain Eukaryota; kingdom Metazoa; phylum Chordata; class Mammalia; order Rodentia; family Muridae; genus Mus; species Mus musculus. The sequence goes on along the minus strand of NC_000072.6, from coordinate 7,010,280 downwards.
AACAGGGTGAAGGGCCCCCGTCCCCAGGGCCCCCAAATGTATGGGGCATTTCAGACCACAGTGTCCATGAGGCCACCCAGAGACCGAGGAGAGCCACTCCGGGTTCAGCAGGATTGGACATCTGTGCCACCTCCAGAGTAATTCTTACACCTCAAATGGGGTGCCAACCTATTTCATCAGATTTTAGAGGTCCCTTACCAAAGGATACAGTGGGCCTACTGTTGGGTAGGTCCTCTTCTGCTTTGAAAGGATTGATGATACATCCCGGAGTTATAGACTCAGATTATGAGGGACAAGTTAAGATTATGTGTTCTGCACCCCGAGGTATTGTAGCCATTTCTCCTGGAGATCGCATTGCTCAATTACTGATTCTTCCTAGTTTGCATAACATGTTCCCTAGTAGCCAGGATTCCCGAGGAGATAAGGGACTCGGTTCTACAGGAACTAATGTGGCCTACATATCTTTAGATTTGGATAATCGTCCCACTTTACAATTACAAATAGAAGGAAAAACCTTTCAAGGTATAATGGATACAGGAGCAGATAAAAGCATTATATCCAGTAATTGGTGGCCCACTTCTTGGCCTGTTAATCAATCGTCACATAGCTTACAAGGATTAGGATATGAGGCTACCCCAACTATAAGTGCAAAATCCTTACAATGGAAAGATAAAGAAGGAAGAACAGGGCTTTTTCAACCTTATGTACTCCCTTTACCTGTAAACTTATGGGGAAGAGATGTGTTGTCAGCCATGAACTTTATATTGACTAATGATTACTCTCAGAAAAGCAAGGAAATGATGAAAGGAATGGGATATATACCTGGACTAGGTCTTGGAAAAAACTTACAAGGTAGAATTTCACCAGTTAAAGCCACAGAAAAAGTAGATAAGAAAGGGCTGAGTTTTTTCTAGGGGCCACTGAGGAGCCTTTGCCCATTCCATGGCGTACGGAGGACACGGTGTGGGTGCCTCAGTGGCCTTTACCCTCTGAGAAGTTAAAAGCAGCTAAAGAATTAGTACAGAAACAATTAGACCTGGGACATGTGGAAACCACTCAATCACCCTGGAACACCCCTATTTTCGTTGTAAAGAAGAAGTCAGGTAAATGGAGATTGTTACATGACCAAAGAGCCATTAATGCACAAATGCAAGTTATGGGTCCTGTACAAAGAGGACTCCCCCTACTCTCAGCTCTACCTAAGGATTGGAGAATTATAGTAGTAGATATTAAGGATTGTTTCTTTTCCATTCCATTAAATAAGAAAGATAAACCTAGATTTGCATTTACCTTGCCTTCTATTAATCATATGGAGCCTGATAAAAGGTACCAATGGCGGGTATTACCCCAAGGAATGGCAAATAGCCCTACAATATGTCAGTTATATGTAGGAAAAGCCTTGCAACTGGTTAGGGATGGTTTCCCCTCCTTAAAAATGTGTCATTATATGGACGATATAGTGATTTGTGGACCTGAAGAAGAAAGTATACAGCAAGCTTATGGCTTGCTTAATGAAACTTTAAAAAATAATGGCTTGATTATTGCACCAGAAAAAGTACAGCAGTCTAATGTTAGTCATTTTTTAGGAGCCACTATTACTTTACGATGTGTCACCCCACAAAAGATTAGTATAAGAAAAGATCATCTAAAGACACTAAATGATTTTCAAAAATTATTAGGAAATATTGTCCTACAGTGTGGTAAATGTGTAGAATTTATTAATGCACCTTCCGTGGGTATTAATCCTCGCAGATTGCGACCCCTATATGTTTGGCAAATAGATGTCACACATATCCCATCTTTTGGGAAATTACAATATGTACATGTATCCATCGATACCAGTTCTGGTGTCCTACATGCCTCTCCCTTGACAGGGGAAAAAGCAGTTCATGTCATATCTCACTGCTTAGAGGCTTGGGCTGCATGGGGCAAGCCCCTAGTGTTAAAGACAGATAATGGTCCTGCATATACTTCTTCTAAATTTAGCCAATTTTGCAAACAAATGCAAGTGAAACATATTACTGGATTGCCCTATAATCCACAGGACCAAGGAAGGCATCATTGAGAGAGCCCACCGCACTCTGAAACAATATTTGCAAAAACAGAAAGGGGGAATAGAGGCTATGACGCCAAAGATGGCTCTATCCCTTGCAATATTTACTCTTAATTTTTTAAAATTGGATGATGCTGGAAGATCACCAGCTGAAAGGCATGGACAATGGCCTCAATCGCCCAATGAAATGGTCAAATGGAAAAATGTCCTTGATCATAAATGGTATGGCCCGGATCCTATCTTAATCAGATCCCGGGGAGCTATTTGTGTTTTTCCACAGGGTGAAGAAAATCCACTTTGGGTCCCGACACGACTGACAAGGACCGTGAAAGAGCAAGATGAACCCCAAGATGATTCTCCTGCTCCTGATGATTGAAACCAGGATAAGTATACTTTATGGGCCATAGTAAGATCATGGCCAGTACCTTTACCGGTACATTCCAATTCTTCTACCTAGCCTTTGTTTTTTGCAAAGGAATGTTTTTTGGATGTGCCTTATGCACGACAAACTCCTCAAGAGCCACGGGTGTATAAGAGTACTAGTTTTCATTTAAATTATACATTATGCTTTGTGCATAATGTGGATAAACCTTTTACACCCTGTATATTTTTAAGAAAAAGATTATCTCTAATTGGGCAGATCAAATTAATACTGCTGACACTATAAGTCAGATAGCAGAAAAAACGTCTGAGGCATTGCTTACCTTGCAAAGGGTGGATTCTCATATCAACTCAGGGTTAATGTTAGTGAATCAGAGAGTGGATATTTTACAACATGACATGGAACAGATGATGGATGTCATACAAATGAGTTGTGTGGCATCCACTTTGCATGTGTGCATTACTCCCAATAGGTACATTAATAATTCTTTTATTAAAAGTACAGACCTATCGAATTACCTGAAGGGGAACTGGTCGCAGGAGCTGGAAAGGTTGCAGACGAGGCTGCAGATACAGATCCTGAACCTTAATGGGACCAGAGTGGAACCAGTGACCCTCGGAGACTTTACTTCTTGGCTTACCTCTGCTTTTTCTTACTTTAAGGAATGGGTGGGAGTGATTTTGTTTGGTGCTGCCATATGCTGTGGACTGGTGTTCATGCTGATTGGTATGCAAATTCAGAACTCAACAAAAACGTGACAAGGTGATTATAACTCAGGCACTTTTAGCTATTGAAAACGGCTCCTCCCCTGAAATTTGGTTATCTATGCTCAAGAATTAGTCAGCATGAGATTAGATGAGAGAGACTCAACAATCATTGATCAGCCCTTGCTCATCAATAGGGTGATCATGATTTCCCCACTAATTCATTTTTTGGCTGGCCTCTTTTGCAGAGTTCGCCCTAGGTCATTTAGCTAGCAGTTATTGTCACACAGCACTGCAGTATCCAGAGACGGGCAACTTTCCTCGTGCACAGTCCAACCTAAGACATGGGGCCCGGTGGCGATAGGGTTACCCTATGACGGGTAAGGCTGTGACATTAGAGGAACGACCTAAAACAGGAGCCACGGCGGATGGGCATAATTGCACAGGCCTAGTCCAGCCTCATTTTATTAAAACAAACAGGGGGAGATGTGGGAAGCCACATGTGCCGTTGCTGAGTGGCACTGACTACTGCTGGCCACCACGCATAAGATTGGACAAACAACCAATGTGTACATATGCAGTAAAGTTTTTTGCAAAGACACTGCCTGGCCCAGGCATGATAATGAGGTTCTGTAAGGTACTGAGAGTATAACCAATCAGATGTGAGACATGCAAATGAGGTATGATAATGAGGTTCTGTAAGGTACTGAGAGTATAACCAATCAGATGTGAGACATGCAAATGAGGTATGATAATGAGGTTCTGTAAGGTACTGCGAGAGAGTAGCCAATCAGATGAGGAACATGCAAATGAGGCTTAGTGCATAACAGATCCGGGTGTGAGACACGCCCCTCCTAGGCCTATAAAAGCAGCACCAGTTCTGGGCTCGGGGTCTTTTCGCCTCTACAATCAAGCTCTCCCAATAAACGTGTGCAGAAGGATCCTGTTGCAACGTCGTTCTTCCTGGCCAGTCGAGCGCGCGCAAGACTTGACAAAACTCTGTAAGTGAGCACCCAGCCTCTGGAGTGGTATTAGGGGCACAGGGGTCTCCTGTTTAATGGGACCTGCTCACACTTATGCCAAAATGGAAAAGAAGGTACATGATTTGGAGCATCTGACTCTGTCAAAGCACTCATAATAATCTGAAACAAGGACAACTGATGGGACAAATGGTTTCACAAAACTTCCAAAGTAAGCTCATCCAACTGGAGACAAAAAGACAGTGCCTATAAAACATTTAGGTTTAAATGTTTAATGCACGGAAACACATCGAACACACCAAAGATGCTGATCTAAGAGCATCTTCTATTGAGCAGAATTCACCCTGAGATTCTCTGCCTGTCTCCGCACTCACATGGAGGTCAATTTTCCCAAAAACGTACCTTCAAAAAGGACTGCAGGCAATTCTAAGAAATTTTTAAAAACAAAACCATAAGTATATTCTTTAGGGAAACAAAGAAAAAGCTTTAGAGATACGAACAGCTAAAAGGCAGAGGTGTGGCCTATCACTAGTTATTTTATGTTCTTTTTTACAATGGTCATGTAAATGGAATTGTTTTTGCCATAAAGTACCCAGATATGTTTTCATAACTTGAAAACTTATCTTCACAGCAACATCCATTCTAAATAATTATATTACAGTTCTAACAATGAAGCCCAGTTTTCTAAGTCAATTAATTGGTATTTCAAACATATACGGAGACGGTGCCTTTGTACTTCTTTCATTCCCTACATGCACCACAGCCTGATATCAAATTATGCAAAAACATGACAGAAAGGGTAGAAGAGATGGCCGGAGGGTAGAGGGGACAGTTAGGAAAGCAGTTAGGGGCTGTGGTGATTTTAGTGAGAATGGCTCCCATAGGCTTGGTCACCAGATTAGGAGGTGTGACCTTGTTGGAGGAGGTAGATCACTGGGGCTGGGCTTTGAGGTTTCAAAAGCCCAGAGTCTCTCTATCTCCAGATCAGCATGGATCTTTCAGCTACTTCTCCAGAAGTATCCGCCTACATGCTGCCATGCTCCCACCATGATTAAACCTCTAGAACTTCAAGCAAGCCCCAATGACATGCTTTCTTGTATAAGTGTTGCAGTAGTTATGATGTTTCTTAAGAGCAATAACACTGGGTCAGACAGTGGGTGAATATGTTCAAAATACATAATATAAAATTTTCAAAAACTAAAAAATACAAATACTGCTTTAAAAAAGAAAAACATTTAAGCTCACTGAAAAATGTCAAAATGTTACAGACAGAAAGTAACCAGTGTCCTTTTAGTCATTACCATCTACTCTTCAAAAACAGAGGGAAAAGAAGAGTTTGACTTTTTTCAGCAGTTTTCTAAATGTCTAACTTGACATTTTAGGTCATCACATCACTCTTAGCCCCACACTCCAACCGTCTGTTCTGCCCATGGAAAAGCTGCATGCTCTTAAGAAGGTCACAGACAGTGTATTCTGTTCTAGAAACATGACGAACACTAACTCAAATACATTTTATACTTGGTGCATATGAACACTATGACTGGAAAGGCTGAAAGGTGTGCCAGGGACTGAGGGCTCTAAATGCTCTCCAGTCTCCAGCACGCATGCCAGACAGCTTACAACTTCCTGCACCTCAAGTTGCAAGAGATCTGACATCCTCTTCTGATACTCCAAAGGCACCTGTACATTCATACACAGAGACACATACACAAATAAATCTAAAACAAACAAAAACCCCTATCATGTCACAGTTTGCTTGTCTTGTATTTTGTTTAGTTAATTTCTTATTAAGAGTGTGTGTGTGTGTGTGTGTGTGTGTGTGTGTGTGTGTGTCTATGTATGTGTGTGTCTATGTGTGTGTGTGTCTGTGTGTTGGGCATGTGTAGGTCAAAGAACAGCTCTCAGAAACTGGTTCTCTCCTGCCCTCTTGTGGATCCAATATTAAATACAGTCTGACCACAGGCACCTTGGCCCACCGAGAAATTCTGCCAGCCTCCTTGGATTTTTTTGTTTGCTACTACCTATGGTCATCAGTACGTAGAATGGTACCTAACACATAATGGACATTTACATAAAATATACTGCATGAATTAATTTCCTCAGTTAAGAATAGGAAAATATAGAGAAGACTTTGAAAACAGTGAAAAAAAGGCAAAAAAAATAACTTAATACAAAAAATCTTAGTGAATCAATTATTAATTTTTTCATGTCACACATTAGTTTTTTAAATTTTTTATGAGATATTTTCTTCATTTACATTTCAAATGCTATTCCAAAACTCCCCTATGCCCTCCCCGACCCTGCTCCCCTACCCACTCACTCCCACTTCTTGGCCCTGGCATTCCCTTGTACTGGGGCATATAAATTTTGCTAGACCAAGGGGCCTCTCTTCCCAGTGATGGCTGACTAGACCATCTTCTGCTACATATGGAGCTAGAGACACGAGCTCTGGAGGTACTGGTTAGTTCATATTGTTTTTCCACCTATAGGGCTGCAGACCCCTTCAGCTCCTTGGGTGCTTTCTCTAGCTCACACATTAGTTTTTACACTGGAGCTAACATAACTCTTCTCAATTTCTCCTAAGAAAACACAATTACATAAATGCTATTCAGAAACATTCAATGACCCCTTCAAAATGGATTAAAACTTCATAGAAAGATGGGTAGGGGAGTGGGGGGTGGGGGGAGAGAGCATAGGGGACTTTCCGGATAGCATACCCAAAAATACCTAATAAAAAATTGGAAAAAAAGAAAAAAAAAGAAAAAAAACTTCATAGAAAACATAGGAAGAACAACTTTATTTTAAACTCAGTATGCACGTAAGATATGTAGGATGGCAACAACATACCTAACTTAAATAATTTATGAATGTTGATGCTTGGACTAAAAGTTTTCTGGCTGTAAAGTCTTTCTATACATAAGGATTTTCTGCCACCAAGTGGAAGGTTGTGAAATTACACAAAATTTTTAAAATTTTTTTTATTATTACGTATTTTCCTCAATTACATTTAGAATGCTATCCCAAAAGTCCCCCATACCCTCCCCGCCACTTCCCTACCCACCCATTCCCATTTTTTGGCCCTGGCATTCCCCTGTACTGGGGCATATAAAGTTTGCGTGTCCAATGGGCCTCTCTTTCCAGTGATGGCCGACTAGGCCATCTTTTGATACATATGCAGCTAGAGTCAAGAGCTCCCGGGTACTGATTAGTTCATAATGTTGTTGCACCTACAGGGTTGCAGATCTCTTTAGCTCCTTGGATACTTTCTCTAGCTCCTCCATTGGGGGCGCTGTGCTCCATCCAATAGCTGACTGTGAGCATCTACTTATGTGTTTGCTAGGCCCCTGCCTAGTCTCACAAGAGACAGCTATATCAGGGTCCTTTCAGCAAAATCTTTCTAGTGTATGCAATGGTGTCATCGCTTGGAGGCTAATTATGGGATGGATCCCTGGATATGGCAGTCTCTAGATGGTCCATCCTTTGGTCTCAGCTCCGAACTTTGCCTCTGTAACTCCTTCCATGGGTGATTGTTTCCAATTCTAAGAAGGGGCAAAGTGTCCACACTTTGGTCTTCGTTCTTCTTCAGTTTCATGTGTTTTGCAAATTGTATCTTATATCTCGGGTATACTAAGTTTCTGGGCTAATATCCACTTATCAGTGAGTACATATCATTTGAGTTCTTTTGTGATTGTGTTACCTCACTCATATGCCTAGGGCAATTAGGTTAGCCTCAGGTTCAAATACAAATAACGAAATCCACTTGTAAACCACTTCAAAGCAAATGTTAAATTCTGTGTAACATGTGGGCATGCTCCTTCTCTCTTCTTCCTGAAGAAAATGGCACTCACTGCAGCCTAAGGAAACCACATGGCTAGCACTCAGTTTCAGGTTTCTTCCACATTACTCTTAAAACATTCTTAGCCAGGCGTGGTGGCACACGCCTTTAATCCCAGCACTCGGGAGGTAGAGGCAGGTGGATTTCTGAGTTCAAGGCCAGCCTCGTCTACAGAGTGAGTTCCAGGATAGCCCTGAGGGGGGAAAAAAATTCTTTGCTTTGTTTTTGTTTTGTTTTGTTTTTTGAGACAGGGTTTCTCTGTAGCTCTGGCTGTCCTGGAACTCACTTTGTAGACCAGGCTGGCCTCTAACTCAGAAATCCACCTGCCTCTGCCTCGTGAGTGCTGGGATTAAAGGCGTATGCCATATCTCTCCCTGCATCAGGCACTTAAAATACTACATGAAACAAATGAAAAGGATATTATACTATTCAAACTTGTTCTGAATACTTGGAAACCTCAGATCTCTGGTAGCAGGTCTTTTTTTAATTAGGTTTATTTTATTTTAGGTGTATGAGTGTGTGTGTGTGAGTGTGTGTGTGTGTGTGTGTGTGTGTGTGTGTGTGTGTGTGTGCACTGTCTGTATTTCTGGTTTCCTCAAAGAATCAGAAGCAACATTATATTCCTTAGAACTTAGTTACCTGGGTGCTGAGAATCAAACCTGGATCCTCTGGAAGAGCTACCAATGTTCTTAACCACTAAGCCATCTCTCCAGTCCCTGGGGTACCAGTTTCTATAAAGACCAAACATGTATCGGTTGCCACATAGCAAGACAACAACACTGACCAAACCAGGAATTGAAGTGTCCTGCATTCTCATATCATGAAGTACCATTTAAGAAGATAAGCCTTATCTTGCTGAAGCAATCTACAGATTCAGTGCAATCTCCACCAAAATTCCAATTCAATTTTTCACAGAGTTAGAAAGGGCAATTTGAAAATTCATCTGGAATAACAAAAAACCTAGGATAGCAAAAACTCTTCTCAAGGATAAAAGAACCTCTGGTGGATTCACCATGCCTGACCTCAAGCTGTACTACAGAGCAATTGTGATTAAAAACTGTATGGTACTGGTACAGTGACAGACAGGTAGATCGATGGAATAGAATTGAAGACCCAGAAATGAACCCACACACCTATGGTCATTTGATCTTTGACAAAGAAGCTAAAACCATCCCGTGGAAAAAAGACAGCATTTTTAACAAATGGTGCTGCCTCAACAGTTGATTAGCATGTTGAAGAATGCAAATTGATCCATTCTTATCTCCTTGTACAAAGTTCAAGTCTAAGTGGATCAAGGAACTCCACAAAAGACCAGAGACACTGAATCTTATAGAGGAGTAAGTGGGGAAAAGCCTCAAAGATATGGGCACAGGGGGAAAAATTCCTAAACAGAACACCAATGGCTTGTGCTGTAAGATCAAGAATTAACAAATGGGACCTCATAAAATTGCAAAGCTTCTGTAAGGCAAAGGACACTGTCAATAACACAAAAAGGCCACCAACAGATTGGGAAAATATCTTTACCAATCCTAAATCCAATAGAGGGTTAAAATTCAATATATACAAAGAACTCAAGAAGTTTGACTCCAGAAAACCAAATAACCCTATAAAAAAAGTGGGGTACAGAGCTAAACAAAGAATTCTCAACTGAGGAATAGCACATGGCTGAGAAGCACCTAAAAAAATGTTCAACATTATTAATCATCAAGGAAATGCAAATCAAAACAACCCTGAGATTCCACCTCACACTAGTCAGAATGGCTAAGATCAAATATTCAGGTGACAGCAGATGCTGGTGAGGATGTGGAGAAAGAGGAACTCTCCTCCATTGTTGGTGGGATTGCAAGCTTGTACAACCACTCTGGAAATCAGTTTGGCAGTTCCTCAGAAAGTAGGACATAGTACTACTTGAGGACTCAGCTATACCACTCCTGGGCCTATACCCAGAAGATGCTCCAATATGTAATAAGGACACATGCTCTACTATATTCACAGCAGCCTTATTTATAATGGCCAGAAGCTGTAAAGAACCCTGATATCCTTCAACAGAGGAATGGATACAGAAAATGTTGTACATTTACTCAATGGAGTACTACTCAGCTATTAAAAATGATGACGATATTAACAATGAATTCATAAAATTCTTAGGCAAATGGAGAGATCTGGAAGGATATCATTCTAAGTGAGATAACCCAATCACAAAAGAACACACATGGTATGCACTCACTGATAAGTGGATATTAGCCCAGAAGCTCGGAGTACCCAAGACACAATTTGCAAAACACATGAAACTCAAGAAGAAGTGTGGATACTTCAATCCTTCTTAGAGGGGGAACAAAATACCCATGGAAGGAGATACATAGACAAAGTTGGAGCAGAGACTGAAGGAATGACTGAAGAGACAGTCCCACCTTGGGATCCATCCCATAAACAACCACCAAACCCAGACACTATTGTGGAGGCCAACATGAGCTTCCTGACAGGAGCCTGATATAGCTGTCTCCTGAGAGGCTCTGCCAGTGCCTGACAAATACAGAAGTGGATGCTCACAGCCATCCATTGGACAGAGCACAGAGTTCCCAATGAAGGAGCTAGAGAAAGTATCCAAGGAGCTGAAGGGTTTTGCAGCCCCATAGGAGGAACAACAATATGAAGTAACCAGTACCCCCAGAGCTCCCTGGGACTAAACCACCAATCAAAAAAACATACTGTGGGACTCGTGGCTCTAGCTGTATATGTAGCAGAGGATGGGCTAGTTGGTGATCAACGGGAGGAGAGGCCCTTGGTCCTGTGAAGGTTCTATGCCTCAGTATAGGGAAATGCCAGGGCCAGGAAGCAGGAGTGGGTGGGTTGGTGAGCAGTAGGAAGGGAGAAGGGATAGGGGATTTTTGGAGGGGGAAACTAGGAAAGGGGATAACATTTGAAATGTAAATAAAGAAAATATCAAAAAAAGAAAAAGAAAAGAAAGAAGGGAAAAGAAAAATGCTGGGGTTAAAAACATGCACTCATTTTAAAGGACTAGGTGTTGGTTCCCAGTATTCACAGAGCAACTTACAACCACTTAGGTGACTTAGCACCAGTACCAGGGTGTCTTCTGCCCTCTAGCGGCCACTATAGGAACAATATGCATATGGTGCATATGCAGACAGACACACACACACATAAACATAAAAACAAATTTATAAAAATAAATCTGAAATTTTGTCATATAAAGTAAATTGTGATTAACTTTCTAGGCCGCCAGTTTTTATTCAGCATAGTCACCGTCCAAGTTGTTGCTTGGGTGTATTTTCATTATTTAATAGCATCCCATGGAATGAACTAGTTTGTTTAAACATCTACCTTTGAAGGTCATGTCAGTTAATGTCTAATTTCTAAATATAACAAATAAATATATAAACATTTGTGTACAATTTTCTGTGTTAACACAAGTGTTCAAGGTAAACACAAAATAAAGATTACAATTGCTAAAATGTAGTTATTTCATGCTTAGTTTTGTATTAATAATCTGTATACTGCTTTGCATTTGATATTATCGTACATTATACTCTGTCAGTTCTGTTAAATGTGTTCTGATAATTTCATTGTGGTTTTAATTTGTGTCTCTTTCGTACAAATTCCATCCACCTCTTTATACTCTATTTGTTTCAAAGTTTGTTTAAACTAGTCTGAAACCTGTACTTTTCCATATAATTTGTCAGAATAAGTTTATCTTGTAGGAATTTTATTAAACTTAAGATCCAATTGTGGAGAATTGTCCTCTTCCAATCCCTAAACATGAAATTCTTTTGTGTTTATTAAAAAAAATAAGTTAAGCCTTGATGGGGCTCTCAATTTTTATAAACACTACAGTAAGTCCACTTGTTTAGTTAGCTTTTGTGCAACTTGGACATCAGTATAGTCACTGACTTTTCTCCTAAGGCAGTGATTAACTTGTGGCCAAGACCCCTTGAGGGTTAAACAACCCTTTCACTGGGATTGCACATGTCCTGCATATCAGATATTTATATTAAGATCCATAACTGTGCCATAATTTACAGTTATAAAAATAATTTTATGGTTGGGGTCACCACAACATGAGGAACTGCATTAAAGTGTCGCAGCATCAGGAAGGATGAGGCCCTAGGGAAGAATGGTTTGCTGAGTGTGTGCTATAGATGACTTCAAAGCACAAACACAAGCAAAACACTGCTCTTGTCCTCACAGAACCACCAGATCCTGATAACAAAGCATACACAAAACTACAACACAACATTGGAAGCAGTAAAGACCAAAGAAAAGTATTCCTTCAGAAATTAGATGACAGAGGTATTTGATGGTCACTGGAAGATGTAATAAAGGCAGCATAGGATCATAGGATTGGGGCTGTTTTGAAACCACTTTAGACTCCAATCATGTAGAAGAGTCATATTATCCAATTGAACAAATGAGAAACAAAACTACCAGGTCAATTTCAGAGCACAGTTCTCAAATGAATGACTACAGCACAGAATTTATGACAGCAATTACTCAATTGAGATAAGACTTTGCATACTTTTGTATTCCAGGGTCCAGAGAGGTCAACGGGAAAACAGAAGCAGTTTTCAAAAAGGCAGGAATATGATCAAAGTCACACTGGTAAAACAGAGTATTACAGGTTCCTTATCAACTTATCACCAACCCTAGCAGATGACAGCAGCTGGGACAAGAGTGACAGGTCAGATGTCTGACAACATAAAAGGAAAGGGAGTCAATGGGATTTTAGCTGGATATGGAAGAGAAGAAAACATGGGTAATAAAATTATAACTTGCTTTCCTTTCAGGACCCTCAAATCTCTTATTTGTAAACCCTATCTTCTTATTAACCTTCCCACTCCTTATGAGAGCCAAAATCAATAATGCTCACGACACACTGTGCTCAGGGCATGCAAATAATAACCTACTTAATCTTTAACCTTAGATACTACGTTGAGAGGAACACTGTGGGTTGGAATGGTCTAATTATCCAAAAACATACACTAAGTGGCTGTTAACCAATGTCTCCCATCCAAGTACTAACCAGGCCAGAAACTGCTTAATTTCCAAGATCAGACTCAATCTGCTGTGTTCGGTGTAGTCTGCCCATAGACTGTTAAACAATGTCAATCAATGTTTAATGTCAATCAACGTTAATCACTGACCTTGAGATTCTCCTCCTCTGCCTTGCAAGTGGCTAAGATAACAGGCTAACAACATATACATATAAATTTAAGGCACATGTTAATGGACATTTATGATATTTTAAGACTTCCAGTTAATAGTAAACCATTAGTAATTTGGTGTGCGAAAATCTAGTTGTATGAAGAGTTTTGGCCATAGGAAGGTAGTGTACTGGCTGGTTTTGTGTGTCAACTTGACACAGGCTGGACACAGAGAAAGGAGCTTCAGTTGGGGAAATGCCTCCATGAGATCCAGCTGTAAGGCATTTTCTCAATGAGTGATCAAGGGGGAAAGGCCCCTTGTGGGTGGTGCCATCTCTGGGCTGGTAGTCTTGGGTTTATAAGAGAGCAGGCTGAGCAAGCCAGGGGAAGCAAGCCAGTAAAGAACATCCCTCCATGGCCTCTGCATCAGCTCCTGCTTGAGTTCCAGTCCTGACTTCCTTGGTGATGAACAACATTATGGAAGCATAAGCTGAATAAACCCTTTCCTCCCCAACTGCTTCTTGGTTATGATGTTTGTGCAAGAATAGAAACCCTGACTAAGACAGGTAGTGCCCCTATAGTGCCTTGTTCAAGGATTAACAATCTATACTTTAAAGGGGAAGTAGAAGATAATAGAGTCCAATAAGTAAGAAATGGTAGGCTCCTTGATGAGCCTACAAAAATAAATAAATAAATAAATAAATAAATAAGACTACAACCAAAAACCAAAATTCTATTTTAATGCACAGTAGTTCAAAATTTACCATGAGAGTTATATTTTAATCCTTTTTAATTATATATCTATCATATTTATGCTACATAACCAAACAGTTGTAGCTCTCATGGTGGTGGATGCCTTTAATCCCAGCACTTGGGAGCCAAGGGCAGGCTGATCTCTCCAAGTTCAAGGCCAGCCAGGTTAACACATCAAGTTCCTTTTATTTATTTATTTATTTATTTATTTATTTATTTATTTATTTATTTATTTAATGTATTGAAGATAGGGTCTCACTATGTATGCTCTGTACCTATAGACTTATTATATAGACCACGTTGGTCTCAGACTCAAAGAGAGATCCTTGCTTCTGGCTTCTGAGTGCTGGGGTTAAAGATGTGCACTACCAACCAACACACCCAGTACAACTCTTTCTTTCTTCCCCCTTCCCTCTTTCTTTCTTTTCTTTTTCTTCCTTCCTTCCCTCCTTCCTTCCCTCCTTCCCTCCCTCCCTCCCTCCCTCCTTTCTTCTTCTTCTTCTTCTTCTTCTTCTTCTTCTTCTTCTTCTTCTTCTTCTTCTTCTTCTTCTTCTTCTTCTTCTTCTTCTCCTCCTCCTCCTCCTCCTCCTCCTCCTCCTCCTCCTCCTCTCCTCCTTCTCCTTCTCCTCCTCCTCCTCCTCCTCCTTCTCCTCTCCTCCTTCTCCTCCTCCTCCTCCTCCTCCTCCTCCTCCTCCTCCTCCTCCTCCTCCTCCTCCTCCTCCTCCTCCTTCTCCTCCTTCTCCTTCTCCTCCTCCTCCTCCTCCTCCTTCTCCTTCACCACCACCACCACCACCACCACTTCTTCTTCTTCTTCTTCTTCTTCTTCTTCTTCTTCTTCTTCTTCTTCTTCTTCTTCTTCTTCTTCTTCTTCTTCTTCATGCTTAGTTTTGTATTAATAATCTGTACACTGCTTTGCATTTGATATTATTGTACATTTTACTCTGTCATTTCTGTTAAATGTGTTCTGATAATTTCATTGTGGCTTTAATTTGTGTCTCTTTCATACAAATTCCATCCACCTCTTTATACTCTATTTGTTTCAAAGTTTGTTTAAACTAGTCTGAAACCTGTACTTTTCCATATAATTTATCAGAATAAGTTTTTCTTGTAGGAATTTTATTAAACTTAAGATCCAATTGTGGAGAATTGTCCTCTTCCAATCCCTAAACATGAAATTGAAATAAGCTTTTTTTTTTTTAATTTATTTATTTATTATATGTAAGTATACACTGTATATGTCTTCAGACACTCCAGAAGAGGGAGTCAGATTTCGTTACGGATGGTTGTAAACCGCCATGTGGTTGCTGGGATTTGAACTCCGGACCTTCAGAAGAGCAGTCAGGTGCTCTTACCCACTGAGCCATCTCACCAGCCCGAAATAAGCTTTTAAAGGGAACATGAATAAGCTTTTAAAGGGAACATGAATAAATTTCTCTAAAAAAATACAGGAAAGTACAATCAAACATAAAGGAAATGAATAAAAACATTCACGACCTGAAACAGAAGCAATAACAAAACAAAACAAAACAAAACAAAACAAAACAAAACAGCACAAACTGAGTAAATCCTGGAGATGGAAAACCTAAGTAAGCAAACAGGAAGTATAGATACAAGTATCACCAACAGAATACAAGTGATTAAAGAGAAATCTCAGTTTAAATATGATAGAAGAAATTGAAAGTTCCTGACATAAAACATCCAGGGAATCTGAGACACTATGAAAAAAACAAACCTAAAAATAATAGGAATAAAAGAAGAAGATTCCCAACTCAAAGGACCAAAAAATATTTTCAACTAAATCATAGAAGAAAATTTCCCTAACCTAAAGAAAGAGATGCCTATAAGCATACAAGAAGTTTAGAAGCACATACTAGCAGCTTGACAACACATCTAAAAGCTCTAGAAAAAAAGGAGGTAAATTCACCCAAGAGGAGTAGACAGCAGGAAATAATCAAACTCAGGGGTGAAATCAACCAAGTGGTAACAAGAAGAACTATTCAAAGAATTAACCAAACGAGGAGTTGGTTCTTTGAAAAAATCAACAAGATAGATAAACCCTTAGCTAGACTCACTAGAGGGCACAGGGACAAAATCCTAATTAACAAAATCAGAACTGAAAAGGGAGACATAACAACAGATCCTGAAGAAATCCAAAACACCATCAGATCCTTCTACAAAAGGCTATACTCAACAAAACTGGAAAACCTGGACGAAATGGACAAATTTCTGGACAGATACCAGGTACCAAAGTTAAATCAGGATCAGGTTAATCGTATAAACAATCCTATATCCCCTAAAGAAATAGAAGCAGTTATTAATAGTCTCCCAACCAAAATAAGCCCAGGACCAGACGGGTTTAGTGCAGAGTTCTATCAGACCTTCAAAGAAGATCTAATCCCAGTTCTGCACAAACTTTTTCACAAGATAGAAGTAGAAGGTACTCTACCCAACTCATTTTATGAAGCCACTATTACTCTGATACCTAAACCACAGGAAGATCCAACAAAGATAGAGAACTTCAGACCAATTTCTCTTATGAATATCGATGCAAAAATCCTCAATAAAATTCTCGCTAACCGAATCCAAGAACACATTAAAGCAATCATCCATCCTGACCAAGTAGGTTTTATTCCAGGGATGCAGGGATGGTTTAATATACGAAAATCCATCAATGTAATCCATTATATAAACAATCTCAAAGACAAAAACCACATGATCATCTCGTTAGATGCAGAAAAAGCATTTGACAAGATCCAACACCCATTCATGATAAAAGTTCTGGAAAGATCAGGAATTCAAGGCCCATACCTAAACATGATAAAAGCAATCTACAGCAAACCAGTAGCCAACATCAAAGTAAATGGAGAGAAGCTGGAAGCAATCCCACTAAAATCAGGGACTAGACAAGGCTGCCCACTTTCTCCCTACCTTTTCAACATTGTACTTGAAGTATTAGCCAGAGCAATTCGACAACAAAAGGAGATCAAGGGGATACAAATTGGAAAGGAGGAAGTCAAAATATCACTTTTTGCAGATGATATGATAGTATATATAAGTGACCCTAAAAATTCCACCAGAGAACTCCTAAACCTGATAAACAGCTTCGGTGAAGTAGCTGGATATAAAATTAACTCAAACAAGTCAATGGCCTTTCTCTACACAAAGAATAAACAGGCTGAGAAAGAAATTGGGGAAACAACACCCTTCTCAATAGTCACAAATAATATAAAATATCTCGGCGTGACTCTAACTAAGGAAGTGAAAGATCTGTATGATAAAAACTTCAAAGAAAGAAATTAAAGAAGATCTCAGAAGATGGAAAGATCTCCCATGCTCATGGATTGGCAGGATCAACATTGTAATAATGGCTATCTTGCCAAAAGCAATCTACAGATTCAATGCAATCCCCATCAAAATTCCAACTCAATTCTTCAACGAATTAGAAGGAGCAATTTGCAAATTCATCTAAAATAACAAAAAACCTAGGATAGCAAAAACTCTTCTCAAGGATAAAATAACCTCTGGTGGAATCACCATGCCTGACCTAAAGCTTTACTACAGAGCAATTGTGATAAAAACTGCATGGTACTGGTATAGAGACAGACAAGTAGACCAATGGAATAGAATTGAAGACCCAGAAATGAACCCACACACCTATGGTCACTTGATCTTCCACAAGGGAGCTAAAACCATCCAGTGGAAGAAAGACTGCATTTTCAACAATTGGTGCTGGCACAACTGGTTGTTATCATGTAGAAGAATGCGAATCGATCCATACTTATCTCCTTGTACTAAGGTCAAATCTAAGTGGATCAAAGAACTTCACATAAAACCAGAGACACTGAAACTTATAGAGGAGAAAGTGGGGAAAAGCCTGGAAGATATGGGCACAGGGGAAAAATTCCTGAACAGAACAGCAATGGCTTGTGCTGTAAGATCGAGAATTGCCAAATGGGACCTAATGAAACTCCAAAGTTTCTGCAAGGCAAAAGACACCGTCAATAAGACAAAAAGACCACCAACAGATTGGGAAAGGATCTTTACCTATCCTAAATCAGATAGGGGACTAATATCCAACATATATAAAGAACTCAAGAAGGTGGACTTCAGAAAATCAAATAACCCCATTAAAAAATGGGGCTCAGAACTGAACAAAGAATTCTCACCTGAGGAATACCAAATGGCAGAGAAGCACCTGAAAAAATGTTCAACATCCTTAATCATCAGGGAAATGCAAATCAAAACAACCCTGAGATTCCACCTCACACCAGTCAGAATGGCTAAGATCAAAAATTCAGGTGACAGTAGATGCTGGCGTGGATGTGGAGAAAGAGGAACACTCCTCCATTGTTGGTGGGATTGCAGGCTTGTACAACCACTCTGGAAATCAGTCTGGTGGTTCCTCAGAAAATTGGACATAGTACTACCGGAGGATCCAGCAATACCTCTCCTGGGCATATATCCAGAAGATTCCCCAACTGGTAAGAAGGACACATGCTCCACTATGTTCATAGCAGCCTTATTTAAAATAGCCAGAAGCTGGAAAGAACCCAGATGCCCCTCAACAGAGGAATGGATACAGAAAATGTGGTACATCTACACAATGGAGTACTACTCAGCTATTAAAAAGAATGAATTTATGAAATTCCTAGCCAAATGGATGGACCTGGAGGGCATCATCCTGAGTGAGGTAACACATTCACAAAGGAACTCTCACAATATGTACTCACTGATAAGTGGATATTAGCCCAAAACCTAGGATACCCAAGATATAAGATACAATTTCCTAAACACATGAAACTCAAGAAAAATGAAGACTGAAGTGTGGACACTATGCCCCTCCTTAGAAGTGGGAACAAAACACCCATGGAAGGAGTTACAGAGACAAAGTTTGGAGCTGAGATGAAAGGATGGTCCATGTAGAGACTGCCATATCCAGGGATCCACCCCATAATCAGCATCCAAACGCTGACACCATTGTATACCCTAGCAAGATTTTATCGAAAGGACCCAGATGTAGCTGTCTCTTGTGAGACTATGCCGGGGACTAGCAAACACAAAAGTGGATGCTCACAGTCAGCTAATGGATGGATCACAGGGCTCCCAATGGAGGAGCTAGAGAAAGTACCCAAGGAGCTAAAGGGATCTGCAACCCTATAGGTGGATCAACATTATGAACTAACCAGTACCCCGGAGCTCTTGACTCTAGCTGCATATGTATCAAAAGATGGCCTAGTCGGCCATCACTGGAAAGAGAGGCCCATTGGACACGCAAACTTTATATGCCCCAGTACAGGGGAACGCCAGGGCCAAAAAGGGGGAGTGGGTGGGTAGGGGAAGGGGGGTGGGTGGGTATGGGGGACTTTTGGTATAGCATTGGAAATGTAAATGAGCTAAATACCTAATAAAAATGGAAAAGGAAAAAAAATACAACTATCCCAATATATTACACAAAAATAAAAAAAAAATTAAAAAAATAAAAAAGAAGTTTAGAGAACATCAAAGAGATTGGACCAGAAACGAAAGTCCTCCTGCCAGAAGGGCCTGGGCAGATGTCCTGGAGACTCTTAAGAGACTATGAATGCCAGCCAAGACTACTATTTCCATCAAAACTTTCAATCATCATAAATGAAGAAAACAAGATACGCCATGCAATGATCAGGTCTACCCATAAAGCCAGCCCTACAGAAAATAGTAGAAGGAAAAACTCCAACCCAAAGAAGTTAACTATATCCCCCCAAAACATAGGAAATATTTTCATACCAGAAAATCCAAAAGAAGGGAAACACTGACACACACACAAAACCACCAATACTGAAAAAAACAGGAATTAACAATTATTGGTCATTAATATCTCTCAACTTCAGTGGACTCAATTCCCAAATACAAAGACACAGGCTAACAGAGTGGATGTATAAACAGGATCCATCATTCCGCTGCATAAAAGTAACACAACTCAACTTAAAACTTAGACATTACCTCAGAGTAAATGGCTGGAAAAAGATTTTCCAGGCAAAGAGACCCAAGAATCAAACTGGTGTAGCCATTCTAATACCTAACAAAATAGATGTTAAAGTAAAATTAATCAAAAGAAATGGGGAAGAACACTTCATACTCTCCAAAGGGAAAATCCAAGATTGCATCTCAATTCTGAGTATTTATGCCCCAGATAGAAGAGCACCGTCATGTGTAAAAGAAAGATCACTAAGGTTTAAACCACTTATCAAACCTCACACATTAATAGTGGGAGACTACAACACCACACTCTTACCAATGGACAGTTCATCCAGACAGAAACTAAACAGAAAAATAATGGAACTAACAGACATTATGATTCAAAAGGACCTAACTAGGACAGCTTCTGGAACAGGCGGAAGCACAGAGGCGCTGAGGCAGCACCCTTTGTGGGCCGGGGACAGCCAGCCACCGTCCGGACCGGAGGACAGGTGCCCGCCCGGCTGGGGAGGCGGCCTAGGCCACAGCAGCAGCGGTCGCCATCTTGGTCCGAGACCCGCCGAACTTAGGAAATTAGTCTGAACAGGTGAGAGGGTGCGCCAGAGAACCTGACAGCTTCTGGAACAGGCAGAAGCACAGAGGCGCTGAGGCAGCACCCTGTGTGGGCCGGGGACAGCCAGCCACCGTCCGGACCGGAGGACAGGTGCCCGCCCGGCTGGGGAGGCGACCTAAGCCACAGCAGCAGCGGTCGCCATCTTGGTCTGGGACTCGCCGAACTTAGGAAATTAGTCTGAACAGGTGAGAGGGTGCGCCAAAGAACCTGACAGCCTCTGGAACAGGCAGAAGCACAGAGGGGCTGAGGCAGCACCCTGTGTGGGCCGGGGACAGCCGGCCACCTTCCGGACCGGAGGACAGGTGCCCGCCCGGCTGGGGAGGCGACCTAAGCCACAGCAGCAGCGGTCGCCATCTTGGTCCGGGACCCGCCGAACTTAGGAAATTAGTCTGAACAGGTGAGAGGGTGCGCCAGAGAACCTGACAGCTTCTGGAACAGGCAGAAGCACAGAGGCGCTGAGGCAGCACCCTGTGTGGGCCGGGGACAGCCGGCCACCTTCCGGACCGGAGGACGGGTGCCCGCCCGGCTGGGGAGGCGGCCTAAGCCACAGCAGCATCTTGGTCCCGGGACTCCAAGGAACTTAGGAATTTAGTCTGCTTAGGTGAGAGTCTGTACCACCTGGGAACTGCCAAAGCAACACAGTGTCTGAGAAAGGTCCTGTTTTGGGCCTTCTTCTTCGGCCAGGAGGAGGTCCAAATACAAGATATCTGCGCACCTTCCCTGTAAGAGAGCTTGCCAGCAGAGAGTGCTCTGAGCACTGAAACTCAGAGGAGAGAATCTGTCTCCCAGGTCTGCTGATAGACGGTAACAGAATCACCAGAAGAACAATCTCTAAACAGAGTCAACTATAACTACTAACTCCAGAGATTACCAGATGGCGAAAGGTAAACGGAGGAATCTTACTAACAGGAACCAAGACCACTCACCATCACCAGAACCCAGCACACCCACTTCGCCCAGTCCAGGGAAACCCAACACACCTGAGAACCTAGACCTAGATTTAAAAGCATATCTCATGATGATGGTAGAGGACATCAAGAAGGACTTTAATAAATCACTTAAAGAAATACAGGAGAACACTGCTAAAGAGTTACAAGTCCTTAAAGAAAAACAGGAAAACACAATCAAACAGGTAGAAGTCCTTACAGAAAAAGAGGAAAAAACATACAAACAGGTGATGGAAATGAACAAAACCATACTAGACCTAAAAGGGGAAGTAGACACAATAAAGAAAACTCAAAGCGAGGCAACACTAGAGATAGAAACCCTAGGAAAGAAATCTGGAACCATAGATTTGAGCATCAGCAACAGAATACAAGAGATGGAAGAGAGAATCTCAGGTGCAGAAGATTCCATAGAGAACATCGGCACAACAATCAAAGAAAATGGAAAATGCAAAAAGATCCTAACTCAAAATATCCAGGAAATCCAGGACACAATAAGAAGACCAAACGTACGGATAATAGGAGTGGATGAGAATGAAGATTTTCAACTCAAAGGTCCAGCAAACATCTTCAACAAAATTATTGAAGAAAACTTCCCAAATCTAAAGAATGAGATGCATATGAACATACAAGAGGCCTACAGAACTCCAAATAGACTGGACCAGAAAAGAAATTCCTCCCGACACATAATAATCAGAACATCAAATGGGCTAAATAAAGATAGAATACTAAAAGCAGTAAGGGAAAAAGGTCAAGTAACATATAAAGGCAAGCCTATCAGAATTACACCAGATTTTTCACCAGAGACTATGAAAGCCAGAAGAGCCTGGACAGATGTTATACAGACACTAAGAGAACACAAACTGCAGCCCAGGCTACTATACCCAGCCAAACTCTCAATTATCATAGAGGGAGAAACCAAAGTATTCCACGACAAAACCAAATTCACGCATTATCTCTCCACGAATCCAGCCCTTCAAAGGATAATAAGAGAAAAAAACCAATACAAGAACGGGAACATCGCCCTAGAAAAAACAAGAAGGCAATCCCTCAACAAACCTAAAAGAAGACAGCCACAAGAACAGAATGCCACCTTTAACAACTAAAATAACAGGAAGCAACAATTACTTTTCCTTAATATCTCTTAACATCAATGGTCTCAACTCGCCAATAAAAAGACATAGACTAACAAACTGGCTACACAAACAAGACCCAACATTTTGCTGCTTACAGGAAACTCATCTCAGAGAAAAAGATAGACACTACCTCAGAATGAAAGGCTGGAAAACAATTTTCCAAGCAAATGGTATGAAGAAACAAGCAGGAGTAGCCATCCTAATATCTGATAAGATTGACTTCCAACCCAAAGTCATCAAAAAAGACAAGGAGGGACACTTCATTCTCATCAAAGGTAAAATCCTCCAAGAGGAACTCTCAATTCTGAATATCTATGCTCCAAATACAAGAGCAGCCACATTCACTAAAGAAACTTTAGTAAAGCTCAAAGCACACATTGCGCCTCACACAATAATAGTGGGAGACTTCAACACACCACTTTCACCAATGGACAGATCATGGAAACAGAAACTAAACAGGGACACACTGAAACTAACAGAAGTGATGAAACAAATGGATCTAACAGATATCTACAGAACATTTTATCCTAAAACAAAAGGATATACCTTCTTCTCAGCACCTCATGGTACCTTCTCCAAAATTGACCACATAATAGGTCACAAATCAGGCCTCAACAGATTCAAAAATATTGAAATTGTCCCATGTATCCTATCAGATCACCATGCACTAAGGCTGATCTTCAATAACAAAATAAATAACAGAAAGCCAACATTCACATGGAAACTGAACAACACTCTTCTCAATGATACCTTGGTCAAGGAAGGAATAAAGAAAGAAATTAAAGACTTTTTAGAGTTTAATGAAAATGAAGCCACAACGTACCCAAACCTTTGGGACACAATGAAAGCATTTCTAAGAGGGAAACTCATAGCTATGAGTGCCTTCAAGAAAAAACGGGAGAGAGCACATACTAGCAGCTTGACAACACATCTAAAAGCTCTAGAAAAAAAGGAAGCAAATTCACCCAAGAGGAGTAGACGGCAGGAAATAATCAAACTCAGGGGTGAAATCAACCAAGTGGAAACAAGAAGAACTATTCAAAGAATTAACCAAACGAGGAGTTGGTTCTTTGAGAAAATCAACAAGATAGATAAACCCTTAGCTAGACTCACTAAAGGGCACAGGGACGAAATCCTAATTAACAAAATCAGAAATGAAAAGGGAGACATAACAACAGATCCTGAAGAAATCCAAAACACCATCAGATCCTTCTACAAAAGGCTATACTCAACAAAACTGGAAAACCTGGACGAAATGGACAAATTTCTGGACAGATACCAGGTACCAAAGTTGAATCAGGATCAAGTTGACCTTCTAAACAGTCCCATATCCCCTAAAGAAATAGAAGCAGTTATTAATAGTCTCCCAGCCAAAAAAAGCCCAGGACCAGACGGGTTTAGTGCAGAGTTCTATCAGACCTTCAAAGAAGATCTAACTCCAGTTCTGCACAAACTTTTTCACAAGATAGAAGTAGAAGGTATTCTACCCAACTCATTTTATGAAGCCACTATTACTCTGATACCTAAACCACAGAAAGATCCAACAAAGATAGAGAACTTCAGACCAATTTCTCTTATGAACATCGATGCAAAAATCCTTAATAAAATTCTCGCTAACCGAATCCAAGAACACATTAAAGCAATCATCCATCCTGACCAAGTAGGTTTTATTCCAGGGATGCAGGGATGGTTTAATATACGAAAATCCATCAATGTAATCCATTATATAAACAAACTCAAAGACAAAAACCACATGATCATCTCGTTAGATGCAGAAAAAGCATTTGACAAGATCCAACACCCATTCATGATAAAAGTTCTGGAAAGATCAGGAATTCAAGGCCAATACCTAAACATGATAAAAGCAATCTACAGCAAACCAGTAGCCAACATCAAAGTAAATGGAGAGAAGCTGGAAGCAATCCCACTAAAATCAGGGACTAGACAAGGCTGCCCACTTTCTCCCTACCTTTTCAACATAGTACTTGAAGTATTAGCCAGAGCAATTCGACAACAAAAGGAGATCAAGGGGATACAAATTGGAAAAGAGGAAGTCAAAATATCACTTTTTGCAGATGATATGATAGTATATATAAGTGACCCTAAAAATTCCAACAGAGAACTCCTAAACCTGATAAACAGCTTCAGTGAAGTAGCTGGATATAAAATTAACTCAAACAAGTCAATGGCCTTTCTCTACACAAAGAATAAACAGGCTGAGAAAGAAATTAGGGAAACAACACCCTTCTCAATAGCCACAAATAATATAAAATATCTCGGCGTGACTCTAACGAAGGAAGTGAAAGATCTGTATGATAAAAACTTCAAGTCCCTGAAGAAAGAAATTAAAGAAGATCTCAGAAGATGGAAAGATCTCCCATGCTCATGGATTGGCAGGACCAACATTGTAAAAATGGCTATCTTGCCAAAAGCAATCTACAGATTCAATGCAATCCCCATTAAAATTCCAACTCAATTCTTCAATGAATTAGAAGGAGCAATTTGCAAATTCATCTGGAATAACAAAAAACCGAGGATAGCAAAAACTCTTCTCAAGGATAAAAGAACCTCTGGTGGAATCACCATGCCTGACCTAAAGCTTTACTACAGAGCAATTGTGATAAAAACTGCATGGTACTGGTATAGAGACAGACAAGTAGACCAATGGAATAGAATTGAAGACCCAGAAATGAACCCACACACCTATGGTCACTTGATCTTCGACAAGGGAGCTAAAACCATCCAGTGGAAGAAAGACAGCATTTTCAACAATTGGTGCTGGCACAACTGGTTGTTATCGTGTAGAAGAATGCGAATCGATCCATACTTATCTCCTTGTACTAAGGTCAAATCTAAGTGGATCAAGGATCTTCACATAAAACCAGAGACACTGAAACTTATAGAGGAGAAAGTGGGGAAAAGCCTTGAAGATATGGGCACAGGGGAAAAATTCCTGAACAGAACAGCAATGGCTTGTGCTGTAAGATCGAGAATTGACAAATGGGACCTAATGAAACTCCAAAGTTTCTGCAAGGCAAAAGACACTGTCTATAAGACAAAAAGACCACCAACAGACTGGGAAAGGATCTTTACCTATCCTAAATCAGATAGGGGACTAATATCCAACATATATAAAGAACTCAAGAAGGTGGACCTCAGAAAATCAAATAACCCCCTTAAAAAATGGGGCTCAGAACTGAACAAAGAATTCTCACCTGAGGAATACCGAATGGCAGAGAAGCACCTGAAAAAATGTTCAACATCCTTAATCATCAGGGAAATGCAAATCAAAACAACCCTGAGATTCCACCTCACACCAGTGAGAATGGCTAAGATCAAAAATTCAGGTGACAGCAGATGCTGGCGAGGATGTGGAGAAAGAGGAACACTCCTCCATTGTTGGTGGGATTGCAGGCTTGTACAACCACTCTGGAAATCAGTCTGGCGGTTCCTCAGAAAATTGGACATAGTACTACCGGAGGATCCAGCAATACCTCTCCTGGGCATATATCCAGAAGAAGCCCCAACTGGTAAGAAGGACACATGCTCCACTATGTTCATAGCAGCCTTATTTATAATAGCCAGAAACTGGAAAGAACCCAGATGCCCCTCAACAGAGGAATGGATACAGAAAATGTGGTACATCTACACAATGGAGTACTACTCAGCTATTAAAAAGAATGAATTTATGAAATTCCTAGCCAAATGGATGGACCTGGAGAGCATCATCCTGAGTGAGGTAACACAATCACAAAGGAACTCACACAATATGTACTCACTGATAAGTGGATACTAGCCCAAAACCTAGGATACCCACGATATAAGATACAATTTCCTAAACACATGAAACTCAAGAAAAATGAAGACTGAAGTGTGGACACTATGCCCCTCCTTAGAAGTGGGAACAAAACACCCATGGAAGGAGTTACAGAAACAAAGTATGGAGCTGAGATGAAAGGATGGACCATGTAGAGACTGCCATATCCAGGGATCCACTCCATAATCAGCTTCCAAATGCTGACACCATTGCATACACTAGCAAGATTTTACTGAAAGGACCCAGATGTAGCTGTCTCTTGTGAGACTATGCCGGGGCCTAGCAAACACAGAAGTGGATGCTCACAGTCAGCTAATGGATGGATCACAGGGCTCCCAATGGAGGAGCTAGAGAAAGTACCCAAGGAGCTAAAGGGATCTTCAACCCTATAGGTGGAACAACATTATGAACTAACCAGTACCCCTGAGCTCTTGACTCTAGCTGCATATGTATCAAAAGATGGCCTAGTCGGCCATCACTGGAAAGAGAGGCCCATTGGACACGCAGACTTTGTGTGCCCCGGTACAGGGGAACGCCAGGGCCAAAGGGGGGGAGTGGGTGGGTAGGGGAGTGGGGGTGGGGGGTAAGGGGGACTTTTGGTATAGCATTGGAAATGTAAATGAGCTAAATACCTAATAAAAAATGGAAAAAAAAAAAAAAAAAAAAAAAAAAAAAAAAAAAAAGGACCTAACTATCTACAGATCATCTCACCCAAACACAAAAGAATATACCTTCTTCTCAGCACCTCACAGAACCTTCTCCAAAATTAATCACATATATTAAAGCACAAAGCAAGTCTCAACAGATACAAGAAAACTTAAATAACTCCCTGTACTGTATCAAACCACCATGGATTAAAGCTGGACTTCAAGAACAACACAAAAGCCTACAACTCATGGAAACTGAACAACTCTATTCAATGACCAACCACTGGATCAAAAAAAAAAAATTAAGAAATTAAATATTTTCTAGAATTCAATGAAAATGAATGCACGACATACACAGATTTATGGGAAACAATGAAAGCAGTGCTAAGAGGAAAGATCATAACACTGAGTGCCTTTATTAAAGAAATCAGTGTGGTCTTATATTAAGGACTTAACAGCATACTTGAAAGCTCTAGAACAAAAACAACCAAACACACTCAAGAGGTAGAGAGAGCAGGAAATAGTCAAACTAAGGGTTGAAATCAATAAAACGAACAAAGAGAACAATACAAAGAATCAAAGAAACCAAGAGTTGGTTCTTAGAGAAAATCAACATGATAGATGAAACCTTTAACCAAAATAAATAAAAGACAAGAGAGAAAATACCCAAATTAATAAAACCAGAAATGAGAAGGGAAATATAATGACAGGAACTGATGAAACCCAAAGAATTAGAGTATAATTCAAAAACCTAACATGAAAACTAAGAATTGAAAAATCTGGAAAAAAAAAAAAAGACAACTTTCTTAATAGATACCACTTAACCAAAGTTAAATGAAGATCAGATAAACAATTTAAATATACCTAATAACCCCTAAGGACAGTCATTAATTAACAGTCATTAAACGACTCCCAACCAACAAAAAGCCCAGTGCCAGATGGATTTAGCACAAAATTCTACCAGACTTTCAAAGAAAACCTAATACCAATAATCTGCAAATTATTCCACAAGACAGAAACAGAAGAAACATTGTCAAATACATTTTTATGACACCACAGTCATGCAGTTACCTAAACCACACAAAGACTCAACAAAGAAAAATATTTCAGACCAGTTTCACTTATTGAACACTGATGCAAAAATATACAATAAAACACTGGCAAACAGAATCCAAGAACACATCAAAAAGATCATCCACCATGATCAAGTAGGCTTCATTCCAAAGATGCAGAGATGGTTCAATATACAGAAATCCATCAATACAATCCACCATTTAAACAAACTGAAAGAAAAAAAAAAACACATGGTAATCTCATTAGATTCTGAAAAGGCCTTTAGAAGACTCTAATACCCCATCATGATAAAAGTCTTAGCAAGATCAGGGATATAAGCCACATACCTAGACATATTAAAGGCAATATACAGCAAGCCTATAGCCAACATCAAATTAATGGAGAGACACTTAGAAGCAATTCCACTAAAATGAGGAACAAGACAAGGTTGTCCATTTCCTCTACAATCTATTCAATATAGTTTTTGAAGTTTTACCTAGAAAAATAAGACAACTAAGGAAGACTAAGGGGATACAATTAGACTGGAAGAAGTCAAAATATCACTCTTTACAGATATGATAGTATAACTAAGTGAACCTAAAAATTCTACCAGGGGAATTCTTATAGCTGATAAACACTATGGTAGTTTGAATATGTGTGGCCCAGGGAATGGCATTATTTGGAAGTGTTGCCTTGTTGGAGGCTGTGTTTTACTGTGTGCTTGGGCTTTAAGACCCTCATCCTAGCTGCCTGGAAGCCAGTCTATTCCTCACAGCCTTCATAGAAGATATAGAACTCTCAGCTCTGACCAGGGTCACAAGTCCCTTCCAGTCGGCACCAGCACCCAGGCACCTTGGGTGCAGAGTCTGTGGACACCCACAAGGTCCCCACAGGACTCTCCACGGGATCTTAGGACCTCTGGTGAGTGGAACACAACTTCTGCCAGGAGGCAGGTTAGAACGCCAGATATCTGGGCACCTTCCCTACAAGGGGAGAGCTTCCTGCAGAAAGTACTCTGACCACTGAAACTAAGGAGAGATCTAGTCCCCAAGATCTGCTGATAGAGGCTAACAGAATCACCTGAGGAACAAGTTCTAACCACAGACAACTATAAAAACTAACTCCAGAAATTACCAGATGGCAAAAGGCAAACGTAAGAATCTTACTAACAGAAACCAAGACCACTCACCATCATTAGAATGCAGCACTCCCACCCTATCCAGTCCTGGACACCCCAATACATCCGAAGAGCTAGACCCGGATTTAAAAGGATATCTCATGATGATGGTAGAATACATCAACAAGGACTTTAATAACTCACTTAAAGAAATACAGGAGAACACTGCTAAACACGTAGAAGACCTTAAAGAGGAAGCACAAAAATCCCTTAAAAAGTTGCAGGAAAATACGACCAAACAGGTGATGGAATTAAAAAAACTATCTAAGACATAAAAAGGGAAGTAGACACAATAAAGAAAACCCAAAGTGAGGCAACACTGAAGATAGAAACCCTAGGAAAGAGATCTAGAACCATAGATGCAAGCATCAGCAACAGAATACAACAGATGGAAGACAGAATCTCGGGTGCAGAAGATTCCATAGAGAACATGGGCACAAAAATCAGAGAAAATGAAAAATGCAAAAAGATCCTAACTCAAAACGTCCAGGAAATCCAGGACACAATGAGAAGACAAAACATATGGTTAATAGGAGTAGATGAGAATTATGATTTTCAACTTAAAGGGCGAACAAATATAGTCAACAAAATTATAGAAGAAAACTTCTCAAACCTAAAGAAAGACATGCCCATGAACATACAAGAAGCCTACAGAACTCCAAATAGACTGGACCAGAAAAGAAATTCCCCCGACACATAATAATCAGAACAACAAATGCACTAAATAAAGATAGAATATTAAAAGCAGTAAGGGAAAATGATCAAGTAACATACAAAGGCAGGCCTATCAGAATTATACCAGACTTTTTACCAGAGACTATGAAAGCCAGAATCCTGGACAGATGTTATACAGACACTAAGAGAACACAAATGCCAGTCCAGGCTATTATACCCAACCAAACTTTCAATTACCATAGATGGACAAACAAAATTATTCCATGACAAAACCAAATTCACACATTATCTTTCCACCAATCCAGCCCTTCAAAGGATAATAACAGAAAAAAAAAAAATACAAGGACAGAAATCATGCCCTAGAAAAAACAAGAAGATAATCCCTCAACAAAACTAAAAGAAGACAGCCACAAGAAAAGAATGCCAACTCTAACAACAAAATTAAAGGAAGCAACAATTACTTTTTCTTAATATCTCTTAATATCAATGGACTCAATTCCCCAATAAAAAGACATAGACTAACAGACTGGCTACACAAACAGGACCCAACAATTTGCAGCTTACAGGAAACCCATCTCAGGGAAAAAGACAGACACTACCTCAGAGTGAAAGGCTGGAAAACAATTTTCCAAGCAAACGGTCTGAAGAAACAAGCTGGAATAGCCATTTTAATATTGAATAAAATCGACTTCCAACCCAAAGTTATCAAAAAAGACAAAAAGGGACACTTCATACTCATCAAAGATAATATCCTTGAAGAGGAACTCTCAATTCTGAATATCTATGCTCCAAATGCAAGGGCAGCCAAATTCATTAAAGAAACTTTAGTAAAGCTCAAAGCACACATTGCACCTCACACAATAATAGTGGGAGACTTCAACACACCACTTTCATCAATGGACAGATCGTGGAAACAGAAACTAAACAGGGACACAGAGAAACTAACAGAAGTGATGAAACAAATGGACTTAACAGATGTCTACAGAACATTTTATCCTAAAACAAAAGGATATACCTTCTTCTCAGCACTCATGGTACCTTCTCCAAAATTGACCATATAATTGGTCACAAAACAAGCCACAACAGATACAAAAATATTGAAATTGTCCCACGCATGCTATCAGACCACCATGGACTAAGGCTGATCTTCAATAACAACATAAATAATGTAAAGTCAACATTCACGTGGAAACTGAACAAGACTCTTCTCAATGATAACTTGGTCAAGGAAGGAATAAAGAAAGGAATTAAAGACTTTTTAGAGTTTAATGAAAATGGAGCCACAACATACCCAAAATTAGGGACACAATGAAAGCATTTCTAAGAGGGAAACTCATAGCTCTGAGTACCACGAAAAAGAAACTAGAGAGAGCACACACTAGCAGCTTGACAACACACCTAAAAGCTCTAGAAAAAAAGGAAGCAAATTCACTAAAGAGGAGTAGACTGGAGGAAATAATCAAACTCAGGGGAGAAATCAAACAAGTGGAAACAAGAAGAACTATTCAAAGAATCAACCAAACGAAGAGCTGGTTCTTTGAGAAAATCAACAAGATAGACAAACCCTTAGCCAGACTCATTAGAGGGCACAGGGACAGCATCCTAATTAACAAAATCAGAAATGAAAAGGGAGACATAACAACAGATCCTGAAGAAATCCAAAACACCATTAGATCCTTTTACAAAAGGCTATACTCAGCAAAACTGGAGGACCTGGATGAAATGGACAAGTTTCTAGATAGATACCAAGTACCAAAGTTAAATCAAGATCAGGATAATGATCTAAACAGTCCCATATCCGCTAAAGGAATAGAAGCAGTCATTAATAGTCTCCCAACCAAAAAAAAGCCAAGTACCAGATGGGTTTAGTGCAGAGTTCTATCAGACCTTCAAAGAAGATATGATTCCAGTTCTGCACAAACTATTCCACAAAATAGAAGTAGAAGGTACTCTAACCAACTCATTCTATGAAGCCACAATTACTCTGATACCTAAACCACAGAAAGACCCAACAAAGATAGAGAACTTCAGACCAATTTCCCCTATGAATATCGATGCAAAAATCCTCAATAAAGTCCTTGCTAACCGAATACAAGAACACATCAAAACAATCATCCGTCCTGACCAAGTAGGTTTCATCCCAGGAATGCAGGGATGGTTCAATATATGGAAACCCATCAACGTAATCCAGTATATAAACAAACTCAAAGACAAAAACCACATGATCATCTCGTTAGATGATGAGAAAGCATTTGACAAAATCCAACACCCATTCATGATAAAAGTCTTGGAAAGATCAGGAATTCAAGGCCCATACCTATACATGATAAAAGCAATCTACAGTAAACCAGTAGCCAGCATCAAAGTAAATGGTGAGAAGCTTGAAGCAATCCCACTAAAATCAGGGACTAGACAAAGCTGTCCACTCTCTCCCTACCTATTCAACATTGTACTTGAAGTCCTAGCCAGAGCAATTCGACAACAAAAGATCAAGGGGATACAAATTGGAAAGGAGGAAGTCAAAATATCACTTTTTGCAGATGATATGATAGTATATATACATGACCCTAAAAATTCCACCAGAGAACTCCTAAGCCTGATAAACAGCTTCAGTGAAGTAGCTGGATATAAAATTAACTCAAACAAGTCAATGGCCTTTCTCTACACAAAGGACAAACAGGCTGAGAAAGAAATTAGGGAAACAACATCCTTCTCAATAGCCACAAATAATATAAAATAGCTAGGCGTAACTCTAACTAAGGAAGTGAAAGATCTGTATGACAAGAACTTCATGTCTCTAAAGAAAGAAATTAAAGAAGATCTCAGAAGATGGAAAGATCTCCAATGCTCATGGATTGGCAGGATCAATATAGTAAAAATGGCTATCTTGCCAAAAGCAATCTATAGATTCAATGCAATCCCCATCAAAATTCCAATTCAATTCTTCAACGAATTACAAAGAGCAATCTGCAAATTCATCTGGAATAACAAAAAACCTAGGATAGCAAAAACTCTTCCCAAGGATAAATGAAGCTCTGGTGAAATCACCATGCCCTACCTAAAGCTGTACTACAGAGCAATTGTGATAAAAACTGCATGGTACTGGTATAGCAACAGACAAGTAGACCAATGGAACAGAATTGAAGACCCAGAGATGAACTGACACACCTATGGTCACTTGATCTTTGACAAGGGAGCTAAAACCATCCAGTGGAAAAAAGACAGCATTTTCAACATATGGTGCTGGCACAACTGGCTGTTATTATGGAGAAGATTGGGAATTGACCCATTACTATCTCCTTGTACTAAGGTCAAATCTAAGTGGATTAAAGAACTCCACATAAAACCAGAGACACTGAAACTTATAGAGGAGAAAGTAGGGAAAAGCCTCGAAGATATGGGCACAGGGGAAAAATTCCTGAATAGAAGAGGAATGGCTTGTGCTGTAAGATCAAGAATCGATAAATGGGACCTCATAAAATTGCAAAGCTTCTGCAAGGCAAAAGGACCATCAATAAGACAAAAAGACCACCAACAGATTGGGAAAGGATCTTTACCTATCCCAAATCAGATAGGGGACTAATATCCAATATATATAAAGAACTCAAGAAGGTAGACTCCATTAAATCAAAAATAAAATCAAATAACCCCATTAAAAAATGGGGCTCAGAACTGAACAAAGATTTCTCACCCGAGGAATACCGAATGGCAGAGAAGCACCTGAAAAAATGTTCAACATCCTTAATCATCAGGGAAATGCAAATCAAAACAATCCTGAGATTCCACCTCACACCAGTCACAATGGCTAAGATCAAAAATTCAGGTGACAGTAGATGCTGGCGTGGATGTGGAGAAAGAGAAACACTCCTCCATTGTTGGTGGGATTGCAGGCTTGTACAACCACTCTGGAAATCAGCCTGGCGGTTCCTCAGAAAATTGGACATAGTACTACCAGAGGATCCCGCAATACCTCTCCAGGGCATATATCCAGAAGATGCCCCAACCGGTAAGAAGGACACATGCTCCACTATGTTCATAGCAGCCTTATTTATAATAGCCAGAAGCTGGAAAGAACCCAGATGCCCCTCAACAGAGGAATGGATACAGAAAATGTGGTACATTTACACAATGGAGTACTACTCAGCTATTAAAAAGAATGAATTTATGAAATTCCTAGGCAAATGGATGGACCTGGAGGGCATCATCCTGAGTGAGGTAACCCAATCACAAAGGAACTCTCACAATATGTACTCACTGATAAGTGGATATTAGCCCAGAAACTTAGGATACCCAAGATATAAGAAACAATTTGCTAAACACATTAAACTCAAGAGAACGAAGACCACAGTGTGGACACTTTGTCCCTTCTTAGAATAGGAAACAAAACACCCATTGAAGGAGTTACAGAGACAAACTTTGGAAGTGTGACGAAAGGATGGACCATCTAGTGATTGCCATATCCAGAGATCCATCCCATGATCAGCTTCCAAACGCTGACACCATTGCATACACTAGCAAGATTTTGCTGAAAGGACCCAGATATAGCTGTCTCTTGTGAGACTATGCCAGAGCCTAGCAAACACAGAAGTGGTTGCTCACAGTCAGCTATTGAATGGACCACAGGGATGCCAATGGAGGAACTAGAGAAAGCACCCAAGGAACTAAAGGGAACTGCAACCCTATAGGTGGAACAACAATATGAACTAACCAGTACCCCGGAGCTCTTGTCTCTAGCTGCATATGTATCAAATGATCGCCTAATAGGCCATCACTTGAAAGAGAGGCCCATTGGACTTGTAAACTTTATATGCCCCAGTACAGGGGAACGCCAGGGCCAAAATAGGGGGAATGGGTGGGTAGTGGAGTGGGGGGGTGGGTATGGGGGACTTTTGGTATAGCACTGGAAATGTAAACGAGCTAAATACCTAATAAAAAATGGAAAAAAATTTAAAAATTAAAAACAAAACAAAACAAAACAATCCTCAATAAAATTCTCGGTAACCGAATCCAAGAACACATTCCAACAATCCTCCATCCTGAAGAAGTAGGTTTTATTCCAGGGATGCAGGGATGGTTTAATATACCAAAATCCATAGACATAATCCATTATATAAACAAACTCAAAGACAAAAACCACATGATCATCTCCTTAGATGCAGAGAAAGCATTTGACAAAATCCAACGCCCATTCATGATAAAAATCTTGGAAAGATCAGGAATTCAAGGCCCATACGGAAACATGATGGAAGCAATCTACAGCAAACCAGTAGCCAACATCAAAGTAAATGATGGGAAGCTGGAAGCAATCCCACTAAAATCAGGGACTAGACAAGGCTGCCCACTTTCTCCCTACCTATTCAACATTGTACTTGAAGTCCTAGCCAGAGCAATTCGACAACAAAAGGAGATCAAAGGGATACAAATTGGAAAGGAAGAAGTCAAAATATCACTCATTGCAGATGATATGATAGTATATATAAGTGACCCTAAAAATTCCACCTGGGAACTCCTAAACCTGGATAAACAGCTTTTCTGAAGTAGCTGGATATAAAATTAACTCAAACAAGTCAATGGCCTTTCTCTACACAAAGAATAAACAGGCTGAGAAATAAATTAGGAAAACAACACCCTTCTCAATAGTCACAAATAATATAAAATACCTTGCCATGGCTCTAACTGTGGAAGTGAAAGATCTGTATGATAAGAACTTCAAGTCTCTGAAGAAAAATTAAAGAAGATCTCAGAAGATGGAAAGATCTCCAATGCTCATGGATTGGCAGGATCAACACTGTAAAAATGGCTATCTTGCCAAAAGCAATCTACAGATTCAATGCAATCCCTATCAAAATTCCAATTCAATTCTTCAACGAATTAGAAAGA
This sequence comes from Mus musculus, assembly GCF_000001635.26. Classification (NCBI taxonomy): domain Eukaryota; kingdom Metazoa; phylum Chordata; class Mammalia; order Rodentia; family Muridae; genus Mus; species Mus musculus. The sequence continues at coordinate 6,974,517 of NC_000072.6, read as the reverse complement.
GCAATCTGCAAATTCATCTGGAATAACAAAAAACCTAGGATAGCAAAAACTCTTCTCAAGGATAAAAGAACCTCTGGAGGAATCACCATGCCTGACCTAAAGCTGTACTACAGAGCAATTGTGATAAAAACTGCATGGTACTGGTATATCGACAGACAAGTAGACCAATGGAATAGAATTGAAGACCCAGAGATGAACTGACACACCTATGGTCACTTGATCTTTGACAAGGGAGCTAAAACCATCCAGTGGAAAAAAGACAGCATTTTCAACAAATGGTGCTGGCACAACTGGTGGTTATCATGTAGAAGAATGCGAATTGATCCATTCCTATCTCCCTGAACTAAGGTCAAATCTAAGTGGATTAAGAAACTCCACATAAAACCAGAGACACTGAAACTTATAGAGGCGAAAGTGGGGAAAAGCCTCAAAGATATGGGCACAGGGGAAAAATTCCTGAATAGAACAGCAATGGCTTGTGCTGTAAGATCGAGAATAGACAAATGGGACCTCATAAAACTGCAAAGCTTATACAAGGCAAAAGACACCGTCAATAAGACAAAAAGGCCAACAGATTGGGAAAGGATCTTTACCTATCCTAAATCAGATAGGGGACTAATATCCAATATATATAAAGAACTCAAGAAGGTGGACTCCAGAAAATCAAATAACCCCATTTAAAAATGGGGCTTGGAGCTAAACAAAGAATGCTCACCTGAGGAATACCGAATGGCAGAGAAGCACCTGAAAAAATGTTCAACATCCTTAATCATCAGGAAAATGCAAATCAAAACAACCCTGAGATTTCACCTCACACCAGTCAGAATGGCTACAATCAAAAATTCAGGTGACAGCAGATGCTGGCAAGGATGTGGAGAAAGAGGAACACTCCTCCATTGTTGGTAGGATTGCAAGCTTGTACAACCACTATGGAAATCAGTCTGTCAGTTTCTCAGGAAATTGGACATAGCACTACTGGAGGATCCAGCAATACCTCTCCTAGGCATATATCCAGAAGATGTTCTAACCGGTAAGGACACATGCTCCACTATGTTCATAGCACCCTTATTTATAATAGCCAGAAGCTGGAAAGAACCCAGATGCCCCTCAACAGAGGAACGGATACAAAAAATGTGGTACATTTACACTATAGAGTACTACTCAGCTATTAAAAAGAATGAATTTATTAAATTCCTAGGCAAATGTTTGGACCTGAAGGGCATCATCCTGAGTGAGGTAACCCAATCACAAAAGAACTCAAATGATATGTACTCACTGATAAGTGGATATTAGCCCAGAAATTTAGAATACCCAAGATATAAAATACAATTTACCAAACACATGAAACTCAAGAAGAATGAAAACCAAAGTGTGGACACTTTGCCCTTTCTTAGAATTGGGAACAAAACAACCATGGAAGGAGTTACAGAGACAAAGTTTGGAGCAGAGACAAAAGGATGGACCATCTAGAGGCTGCCATACCTGGAGATCCATCCCATAATCAGCCTCCAAACGCTGACACCATTGCATACACTAGCAAGATTTTGTTGAAAAGACCCTGATATAGTCTTGTGTGCGCTGGACTGGCCAGCAGTAACGATGCTGCAACAGGATCCTTCTGACCACGTTTATTGGGAGAGCTTGATTGCAGAGGCGAAGAGACCCCAAGCCCAGAACTGGTGCTGCTTATATAAGCCTAGGAGAGGCGTGTCTCACACCCGGATTGGTTATGCACTAAGCCTCATTTGCATGTTCCTCATCTGATTGGCTGCTCGCTCTCTCTGTACCTCACAGAGCCTCATTATCATACCTCATTTGCATGTCTCACATCTGATTGGTTATACTCTCAGAGCCTCATTATCATGCCCGGGCCAGGCAGTGTCTTTGCAAAAAACTTTACTGCATATGTACACATTGGTTGTTTGTCCAAACTTATGTATGGTGGCCAGCTGTAGTCAGCGCCACTCTGCAACGGCACATGTGGCTTCCCACAATATAGCTGTCTCTTGTGAGACTATGCTGGGGCCTAGCAAACACAGAAGTGGATGCTCACAGTCAGCTATTGGATGGATCACAGGGCCCCCAATGGAGGAAATACCCAAGGAGCTAAAGGGATCTGCAACCCTATAGGTGGAACAACAATATGAACTAACCAGTACCCCGGAGCTCTTATCTCTAGCTGCATATGTATCAAAAGATGGCCTAGTAGGCCATCAGTGGAAAGAGAGGCCCATTGGTCATGCAAACTTCATATGCCCCAGTACACGGGAACGCCAGGACCAAAAATTGGGAATGGGTGGGTAGGGGAGTGGGGGGAAGGATATGGGGGACTTTTGGGATAGCATTGGAAATGTAAATGAGGAAAATACCTAATAAAAATATTAAAAAAGAAAAAAAAAAAAAGAACTCTTAGCTCCTCCTGCACCATGCCTGCCTGGATCCTGCCATGCTCATGTTTGATGATAATGGACTGAACTTCTGAACCTGTAAGCCAGCCCCAATTAAATGTTGTCCTTATAAGAGTTGCCTGGCTCATGATGACTGTTCACAGCAGTAAAACCCCAAAATAAACACCATCATTGAAGTGGCTGGACACAAAATTAACTCAAAAGAAATAATCAGTAGCTTTCCTATATACAAATGATAAAAGGCTTGAGAAAGAAACTAGGGAAACCACACCCCCTTCACAATAGCCACAAATAATATAAAATATCTTGGTTTAACTCTAACCAAGCAAGTGAAAGCCTATATGAAAAAAACTTCAAATCACTTAAGAAAGAAATTAAGGAAGATATTAGAAGATGGAAAGATTTCCCCATGCTCATGGATTGGTAGGATTAACATAGTAAAAATGGCCATCTTCCAAAAGCAATCTACACATTCAATGCAATTCCCATCAAAATTCCAACACAATTCTTTACACACCTTGAAAGAACAATTCTTAATTTCATATGGAAAAAGAAAAAAAATCCAGGATAACTGAAACAATCCTGTACAATAAAAGAGAACTTCCATCCCTGTTCTCAAGCTGGACTGCAGAGCAATAACAACAAAAATCAAAACCAAACAAAGCAAGCAAACAAACACAACAACAACAACAAACATGCATGGTATTCCACTAAAAAGAGACAGGTTAACAAATGCAATTGAATTGAAGACCCAGAAGTAAATCCACACACCTATGGACACTTGATTTTTGACAAAGAAGCTAAAACTATACAATGGAAAAATGAAAACATCGTCAACAAATGTTGCTGGTCTAACTGGATATTTGCATGTAGAAGAATATAAATCTATCATCCTGCACAAAACTCAAGTTCAAGTGGACTAAAGACCTCAACATAAAACTAGATACACTAAACCTTATAGAAGAAACAGTGGAGAATAGCCTTGAATGCATTGACACAGGAGGCATCTTCCTGAACTGAACAACAGCTCGGGCACTAAGATCAACAGTTAATCAAATGGGACCTCACAAATCTGAAACGCTTCTGTAACACAAAGAGTACTGTCAAGATAAAATCACAACCTACACCTACATCTGACAGAGATCTAATATCCAAGATTTATAAAGAACTCAGACATCAACAACACAAGTAATCCAATTTTTAAAAATGGGGTACAGATCTAAACAGAGTACTGTCAACAAAGGAGTCTCTATTGGCTAAGAAGCACTTAAAGGAATGTTCAACAGCCTTAGCCATCAAGGAAATGCAAATCAAAACAACTCCGAGATTCCATCTTACACGAATCAGAATAGCTAAGATCAAAAACTCAAGCTACAGATCATGCTGGCAAGGATATGGAGCAAGGGGGATACTCCTGGGAATGCAAACTTGTACAGCCACTTTGGAAATCAATTTGACAGTTTCTCAGAAAACTGGGAATAGATCTACCTCGAGATCCAGCTATACCACTCCTGGGCATATACCCAAAAGATGTTCCATCCTACCACAAGGACACTTGTTCAACTATGTTTATAGCAGCCTTATTCATAATAGCCAGAAACTGAAAACAACCCATATGTCCCTCAACTGAAGAATGGATACAGAAAATATGATTCATTTACACAATGGAATGCTTGCAACTATTAAAAACAAAACCATCATGAATTTTGCAGGCAAATGGAACTAGAAAGGACTATCCTGAATAAGGTAACCCAAACCCAGAAAGGCAAACATAGCATTACTCATTTATAAGTGGTATTTATCTGTAAAGGATAACCATGCTACAATCCACAAATCCAAAGATGCTAAGTAATAAGGAGGGCTCAAGGGGAAATGTGTGACTCTCACTGAGAAGGAGAAATAAAATAGACATCATGTGTGGTTTTGGGGGGGTGGGGACTGAACGTGTGAGGTGGGATTAGGAACAGGAGGGAGCAGATGTGGGGAGGATGGAGAGAGAGGGGAAGAGAGAGAGAGAGAGAGAGAGAGAGAGAGAGAGAGAGAGAGAGAGAGAGAGAGAGAGAGAAAGAGAGAGAGAACACGAACTAGTAGAGACAACAGAAATGGGTTGGGGCAAGGGGGGAGAACTCTCTGGGACAAGCTAGAAATCTAGAGCAAAGGAAACTCCCAGCAATCTATGGGGATGACCCTAGCTAAAACTCCTAACAATGGGGAATATGGAACCTAAAGGGACCAGCTCCTGTTACCAAGCAAGACTCCCAATGGAGAGACTGGGACTCAAAACTAGTCACAGAACCTTCAAACTACATTTTGTCCTGCCTACAAGATGTGCAGGAGTAAAAATAGAACAGAAATTAAGGGAATGGCCAACCAAGGACTTGTCCAACTTGAGACCCATGACATGAGAGGGAGCCCACCCCTGACATTATTAATAATATTCTGCTACACTTGCAGATAGCAACTAGCATAACTGTCATCAGAGAGGCTTGAACCAATGTCTTAGTTACAGTTTTATTTCTGTGAAGCTACACACCGGGACCAAGACAACTCTTATAAAGGACAACATTTAATTGGGGCTAGATTACAGGTTCAGAGGTTCATTGCAGGTACATTATCATCATGGTGGGAAGCATGGCAGTGTCTAGACAGGCATGGCACTGGAGGAGTTGACAGTTTTATATCTTGATCTGAAGGCTGCTAGAAAACTGACTTCCAGTCAACTAGGAGGAAGGTCTCAAAACCTACCCCCACAGTGACACACTTCCTACAACAAGGTCACACCTTCTCCAACAAGGTCACACCTCCTAATAGCGCCACTCTTGGGGCCAAGCATATTCAAACCACCACACCCAGCAACTGATGAAAGCAGATGCAGAGACTCATAGGCAACATTAGTCAGAGCTTGTGGAATCCCACGAAATAGGGGTGGAAGAAGGATCATAGGAACCAGAGGGGTCAAGGACACTACAAGAAAACCTATGGAATCAACTAACCTGGGCCCATAGGGGTTCACTGAGACTGAACCACAAACCAAGGAGCCAGCATGAGACAGACCTAGGCCCTCTGCACATATGTAAGAGTTGTACAGCTTGGTCTTCATGTGGGACTCCTAACAACAGGAACAAAGGCTGTTTCTGCCTCTGTTGCCAGTCTTTGGATCCCTTTCTCCTGAGCTGCCTCTTCCAGGCTCAACAGGAGAAGATGAGCCTAGTCTTACTGCAACTTACTGCAGCTAGGGCTGGTTGATATCCATGGGAAGCCTCCCATTTTCTGAAGAGAAGGGGAGAAGAAGTGGATGGGGACAAGGGGAAGTGGAAAAGAAGGACTGGGAGGAGGGGAAGGAGGGAAACTGTGGCCTAGATCTAAAGTAAATTAATTAACTAATTAAAACTCAGGGAAAGGAGGATGGAGTTAAAATAATGTGGTGTGTCTTGTCAGCTGCCAAATCTTAACTTGTTCATTGCATCAAACAGAAATTAAATTTTCTTCTTTCTAGACACATGCATCAACATTTGGAGGCATACCTTCTTTAAGACAATTCTGATATATGTAAATGACCTTTACACAAAGAAAGAAAGAATAGGTTGATTATTCATTTTAAAAAGAATTCACCATCAGGGAAATGGAAATCAAAACAACCTTGAGATTCCACCTCACACCAGTCAGAATGGCTACAATCAAAAATTCAGGTGACAGCAGATGCTGGCGAGGATGTGGAGAAAGAGGAACACTCCTCCATTGTTGGTGGGATTGCAAGCTTGTACAACCACTATGGAAATCAGTCTGGCGGTTCCTCAGAAAATTGGACATAGTACTACCGGAGGATCCCGCAATACCTCTCCTGGGCATATATCCAGAAGATGTCCCAACGGGTAAGAAGGACACATGCTCCACTATGTTCATAGCAGCCTTATTTATAATAGCCAGAAGCTGGAAAGAACACAGATGCCCCTCAACAGAGGAATGGATACAGAAAATGTGGTACATCTACACAATGGAGTACTACTCAGCTATTAAAAGGAATGAATTTATGAAATTCCTAGGCAAATGGATGGACCTGGAGGGCATCATCCTGAGTGAGGTAACTCAATCACAAAAGATCTCACATGATATGTACTCACTGATAAGTGGATATTAGCCCAGAAATTTAGAATACCCAAGATATAAGATACAATTTGTGAAACACATGAAGCTCGGGAAGAATGAAGACCAAGGTGTGGATACTTTGCCCCTTCTTGGAATTGGGAGCAAGGCACCCATGGAAGGAGCTACAGAGACAGAGTTTGGAGCTGAGACGAAAGGATGGACCATCTAGAGGCTGCCATACCTGGAGATCCATCCCATAATCAGCCTCCAAACGCTGACACCATTGCATACACTAGCCAGATGTTGTTGAAATGACCCTGATATAGCTGTCTCATGTGAGACTATGCCGGGGCCTAGCAAACACAGAAGTGGATGCTCACAGTCAGCTATTGGATGGATCACAGGGCCCCCAATGGAGGAGCTGGAGGAAGTACCCAGGGAGCTGGGGGGATCTGCAACCCTATAGGTGGAACAACAATATGAACTAACCAGTAACCCCTCCCCTCCCCAGAGCTCATGTCTCTAGCTGCATATGTATCAGAAGATGGCCTGGTCGGCTATCAGTGGAAAGAGAGGCCCATTTGTCGTGCAGACTTTATATGCCTCAGTACAGGGGAAAGCCAGGGCCAAGAGGTGGGAGTGGGTGGGTGGGGGAGTGGGTGTGGGAGGGTCTGGGGGACTTTTGGGATAGCATTGGAAATGTAAATGAAATAAATACCCAATAATAAAAATAAATAAATAAATAAATAAATAAATAAATAAAATAAAAAGGATTCGCAAACAACTTGCTTAAACAGTAATTATTCTAGTATACCTAAAATCTCTATTCCCCTCCAGAGAATAGTTTATCATCCTTGAATAAATACACTCCAGCTTAAGTTACTTACATGCATATCAAGCTTCAAACACTCCTACTTGATAGTCTTAGTCCCAATATGGTGAGAAAGGTAGCAGCAGAAACTAATGGATTAAATACAATGGCTGAAATGGCATAAAAATCGACATTTAGGATGGCTTAGTCCACACTCAGGTGACTATCCTATAGTCATCTTTAGCAACCTATAAAATTCATCTTTAAAATACAGGAATTTCAAAGAGTGGAGTCAATGTGGAAATTTGACCCCACAAAAGCAGGAAATACAGAAAAGAGAAACTTAGACATCTCCCCATTTACTGTTTTTAAGAAAAACTCTTAAGAGGTAGAAGGCTATGCCTAGAAAAATAATCCATATTTGATGACTTAGAAATGAAGTATTGTGAACCGACCAGGTAAAGAGAGACAAGAAGGAGGATCCTGAGGACCCAGATCACTACTCCGGACTCCTTCCTGTTCTTTTCAGAGTTCCAACCGCAGAACAGATGCACAATCCCTGCCATCTCCAACACACACCAAAGAGTTAGCAACATGAATGAATGACAGTAAAACATGGCCGTACAATAAGGAGGTGACATTGGAAAACAAGTATGTCAAGAACAAAACCACTGCAAGCATAGATGCTGCGAGGACAACAGTGATGACAAGGACCAGCAAACACCACGGCTGCTGTAGCCTGAAAACCAGGATGACAAAGATGAAGAAAAGACAAGGAAGGTCTGGAGAATAGTTGTAAAGAAATAAAATAAATACCTGTTTCCGTGTAAGTCCACGGAGTGGACACTTTGAAAAGGTGTTTTTGCTCACCTTAACTTCATAATGTAAGTATGAGATCACACTGCAGTTTCTAGACGTGTTCTAGAAATCAGCAATTTGTATAAAATGTGCCAGGTGTTATGAGCACCTGAACTACCCTCAAAGGTGCACATCTATCCAACCATTTTACAGTAAGAAGTTCTTCTGGCGTGTGGACCTTTCTCTTAGCCTTCTAAAAGCACTGGAAAACCATTACAGAGCTCCTTTAAAAGTGTTAGCCACTGTTACTACCCACAAGTTCTGAAGTTACCAATGCAATGTATGATTTTCAGCTAAGAGTGTTAGTTGTTGTTACTGCCTAATTGTTCTAAAGTTACCAATTGCATGTGTGTTGCATGTGTGTATCTGCAGTTAAAATGCTGTTAAGCATTGTTAAGGCCTGCAAGTTCTGAAATTACCAATGGTGTGTGTGTGTGTGTGTGTGCGCGCGCGCTTGTGTATCTGTAGGGTATCGAATGTCTAAGTAGCACAGACAAACTCCACAGGCTGTGCTTAAATGATCCGCTAAATGTCTTTTAGAGAGTTCACAGTTCAAACTGTACTGTATGAAGCTGGACAAGGATTCATGACATTCCTGTGACCACTGTGGCTGTTTTTAGAAATATGTGTTTGCTATGCCATCTACCACCATTCTGAGTTTTGTATACAAAACTATATACAGGATACAAAGTATATGATTTGTTCTTTATTATGCGGGATAGTTTTTAAGCAATCTATAGACCTGTTCACTGGCAGCAATGTGAACAGGCCTGAAGTGACCAAAGTCCTGAAACTTCTGCTATTTTTAAAACCAATGCAAATAAAGCATAAACACTTCAGTATTTCAGAACTTAAAAAACAAAGCACGCCTTTTCTTTAGACACGCCTCAATTACAGGGATTTAGGAGTACAGAAGAGCGCAAACTTGTAAACAAGGCAAATACGATCCTCCCTTAGGAATTAAGCTAATTAAATGTGCACACCAAGAGAAAAAGCTGATACCTCTCAGACCCAGAAGGCTGAGTTAACTGGCTTAATCTATTAACAGATATAGCAATAATGGCAAGCAAAAGTGGCTGAGATTAACACACAGGATTGAGAGAAAACATCAGTATTCGTCCAGAACTGCATAGGGAAAAGAGGGCACTGAAGCCTCAGGACCTTTGGCTACGGCAGACGCAGTGAGGCCTGACAGGAACGTCCTCCTGCCCACTCCGCTTCTCTTACTTCAATTTCTTGCTCATTAGGCAACTGTGTGGATACTAATCCAGTCTCCCAGGAAGCTTAACAGAGGTCCACAACCCCTCTTTAACAAACTTCAAGTCAAAGAAATCCTGAAAAACAAAGATGCTTTTAGATACAGCAGTAAATTCTGACATAACTGAACATGAGGTCTTTATTCACTACACTTAATGTGAATAGTCAATTTTTTACCAGCAAACATATTAATGTATTTGGTTACAGGTAACAGGTACAGGCCCAGATCCCAAAGGGCTGTTTTGTAACATTCACTGTATACTCCTTATTAGTCTTTAGAAATCTAAAATAATACTTTGTTTTGAGACCCCTCTGAGAAAGGGTCCCCTGGAAGTGAAGGCAAACATTCTGATTCTAGATAAGGATACACTCTTCACAAGTCCCCCAGCAGAAAGAGACAATTAGCAAGTCAGTGTACTTCTCATTATTGTATATGCCTGACTAGAATGAGGCTAAGACCAACAATCCGACATGATTGAGTATCTTGGCAAAGTCCAATCTAGAATATAAGATCATTACTGGGCCTTGTAACCAGATCTTCTAGGTGACATATGCCCACCTCAAGTCTCTCCCTAAGCCTACTACCAGTTTTCATGCCACACAGGGAGCATGTTAACACATCTTCACAAGACAAAACAAGTATTAATGGACACCCCCGCCCACTCTACCTTACTGCTATCCTACAAAACTTTTTAAAAAGTAAATCAACTAAATGCACTTATTACTAAACTAAGTTATTGGAAGATCATGGAATACTTAATATTACCAATATACTTTAAATATTTATTCTAATGATTAGGTAAACATAAAACAGTTTAATTTGAAGATTCACATATTTAGAATTCTGCTTCATTTCTAAAACCCAGCAAGAAATCATAAAACTATATAGCTGTCACCAATGTGTATACAAAATGAAAACTCCAAGATTAGCATATAAAATAAGAGGACAAAAGCAAGAAATATCTTGTTGAATGTTGGTATTTGGTATTTAAAAAATCAAAACTGGTTACAAAATTGAGTATGTTTGACTGCATTTTAAATCTCTCTGTATACTCTTGACTGTCTTGGAACTAGCTCTGTAGACCAGACTGGCCTTGAACTCAGAGATCCTGCTCCACTTCCTGAGGGCTGGGACTAAAGGAACGCACCACCAGCACCATCTGGGTCAAGTAACACTTTCTCATGATTACCAAAGAATTATACTATTTGGAAACTCTAAAATTCAAAGAAAAAAATTACAAGCCTCCTTCCTCTTATCAACCAGAGATAAACATTGTTCACACCCAGTTATACAGTGAGGAGTTCCACATTATCCATTCTTCAAAACCTTTTCTTAATAGCTGTCTTCTAACACACGCAGCTTATAGCTATGTTAGAGTTCTTTTCTCCTGTTGGACATCTGTGTGCTTTCAATGTCTTACTTGTACTACATCCATGCAATACAATTTACATATTTGTATAGAAATAAAAATGATCTTTTAGACTCCCCTTTGCTCAATTTTTTACATTGAAACTGTGTTTTTTCTAATAAGTTAAATAAGCCTTTTTTTAATATTAATGCCATCAACTACATATATTAACTTCAACTATGTTCCACTTCCCTTATTTTTAAATTCAAGAGTTACAAAATTATATTATATCTGATTGTGTTTTAAAATATATTTTATTGTCAATCTATTGATATAAAACATGACCTCAAAATTAATATAAACATGAAAGAAAATTAAAACAACAAATCTGCCTATGAAGAATGTACAATAGATTGTCATTTGACTAAGCAGGATAGTCCTAACACCTCATGGTACTTAGAGGGTAGTCCTAACACTTCATGGTACTTAGAGGATAGTCCTAACACCTCATGGTACTTAGAGGATAGTCTTAACACCTCATGGTACTTAGAGGGTAGTCCTAACACCTCATGGCACTTAGAGGATAGTCTTAACACCTCATGGTACCTAGAGGGTAGTCTTAACACCTCATGGCACTTAGAGGATAGTCCTAACACCTCATGGCACTTAGAGGATAGTCCTAACACCTCATGGCACTTAGAGGATAGTCCTAACACCTCACGGTACTTAGAGGATAGTCCTAACACCTCATGGTACTTAGAGGATAGTCCTAACACCTCATGGTACTTAGAGGATAGTCTTAACACCTCATGGTACTTAGAGAATAGTCCTAACACCTCATGGCACTTAGAGGATAGTCCTAACACCTCATGGTACTTAGAGGGTAGTCCTAACACCTCATGGTACTTAGAGGATAGTCCTAACACCTCATAGTACTTAGAGGATAGTCTTAACACCTCATGGTACTTAGAGGGTAGTCCTAACACCTCATGGTACTTAGAGGATAGTCCTAACACCTCATGGTACTTAGAGGATAGTCTTAACACCTCATGGTACTTAGAGGGTAGTCCTAACACCTCATGGCACTTAGAGGATAGTCTTAACACCTCATGGTACCTAGAGGGTAGTCTTAACACCTCATGGCACTTAGAGGATAGTCCTAACACCTCATGGTACTTAGAAGATAGTCTTAATACCTCATGGTACTTAGAGGATAGTCCTAACACCTCATGGTACTTAGAGGGTAGTCTTAACACCTCATGGCACTTAGAGGATAGTCCTAACACCTCATGGTACTTAGAGGGTAGTCCTAACACCTCATGGCACTTAGAGGATAGTCTTAATACCTCATGGTACTTAGAGGGTAGTCTTAACACCTCATGGCACTTAGAGGATAGTCCTAACACTTCATGGTACTTAGAGGGTAATCTTAACACCTCATGGCACTTAGAGGATAGTCCTAACACCTCATGGCACTTAGAGGATAGTCCTAACACCTCATGGTACTTAGAGGGTAGTCCTAACACCTCATGATACTTAGAGGACAGTCTTAACACCTCATGGTACTTAGAGGATAGTCTTAATATCTCATGGTACTTAGAGGATAGTCCTAACACCTCATGATACTTAGAGGATAGTCCTAACACCTCATGGCACTTAGAGGATAGTCCTAACACCTCATGGTACTTAGAGGGTAGTCTTAACACCTCATGGTACTTAGAGGATAGTCTTAATACCTCATGGTACTTAGAAGGTAGTCTTAACACCTCATGGTACTTAGTATTCCATAAGGAAAAAAAACACACTTTCTGGCTTGCCATGAATTTCAAGCATAAAATATATTGTTTTTTTCTACTGGGACAAGAGAGGTTTTAAAAAGCTATTCAAAAATTTACACAAAAAATATACAGTCAATATGACCGTTTAACATTTATTTATACACCAGCAATTTCTCTTTCCATTAATGAAAATACACCTTTAAAATGCAAATGTGAGGAAAAATCAACTCACAATACACACAAATAAAAAATATTAAAGTATAAAGAGTCAAGGAAAAAACTCATCATTTTATACTGCAAAAGTTCAATAATTTCTGAAAATATTAATTTCCAAAATCCAAGGTAGGCTTTCTTGAGGTTAAAACACAGCTCTTCATCATTAAGTTATCTTATTTCTATAAGCCATACCATCTTCTTAAATAAAGCTTCTCTTCTTCACCATTAAAATGAAGAATCAACATCTCTAGGGGAAAATGGCAGGCTGGAGCAAAGACAGGTTCGTATTTCTCTTCTCTTTTCCAAAATGACATGGAACCAGAAAGAAGAAAATGTTTTAAGGAAAATAAATAGTGACTGCGAACAAAAATAAACTCACTCAGCCAAGGGAATTCACAAGCTGGAAGGCAGAAGACAGATTGGGTGGTGAAGACAAGCAGAGGGAGCCATGTCAGAGACAGCAGAGAAGAATGCAGCTTAGGAAAAAGTCACCATATCATAACCACCTCAACTCAAACACCACACTGGTAACTGAATATCAAGAGTAAAGCCAACAGAAATGAGGTTCACCAAACTCTGTAATCCACAAAGTAATTCCTGGTCAACCATGACTGCACACGTGGAGAGTCCTACAGCCTTCCTACTGCTTTACTCAAAAATAGGAACAGATTACCAAAACTCACAAGACACTGGACAGACAAAATAATACAAATAATGTCTTCAAAAAGGTGTGTGGTCTTGGATATTAAAGCATTAACACACACTCTATACTGCAAGGATGTCCGGATGCACACCTTCTTCTTATCCCTTTTACATGGCACTTAGGGCCATGATTGCCTAAAACAGCTTTTTTGTTTTGTTTTGTTCTTTGATATAGAATTTCTCCATGTAGCTCTGGCTATCCTTGAACTCACTCTGTAGACCAAGCTGGTCTTGAACTCAAGAGATCCAACAGCTTCTGCCTCCCCAGAGCTGGAATTAAAGGTGTGTGTTGCCACCATCTGGCCCTAAAACGTCTTAAAAGATATAACTTACAGTCATCACTATCATATAAGCCATCACCATTCAAGAAGCCACCACACATAGAGGCTGCCATGAGTCACATACAGAATAAAGCAGGAACCCAAACACCCTGCTGACACTTGAGACATCCCCTATTTGTCCCATCCATGTAGTATTATGGAACATAATACATATTGTATTTGTCCCATCCATATTGTATTAGTATTATGGAACACTAATTCATTCCTCTTCTCCCAGAAGCTAAAACAAACTACAAGTGATACTCAAAAGCAACCAACTGAGGTCTTCAAGTTAGGTGAGGCATGAAATTATTGAAAATAGCAGGGAGGCAGAGGCACTCGGATTTCTGAGTTCAAGGCCAGCCTGGTCTACAAAGTGAGTTCCAGGACAGCCAGGGCTATACAGAGAAACCCTGTCTTGAAGAACCAAAAAAAAAAGAAAAGAAAGAAAGAAAGGGAAAATAGCAAAATGCCATCCAACTCCAATTATACTAAGTTAAAAAAAAAACTTTAAATATACATGACAGTCTAGTCATTTCTTTTTATCCGATGATCCACTTAAAAGTCACAAATAAAAAATAATACCTCAGATGAGTTACAAAGGTTACATGAACTCCTGATAGTTAAAATATGAGGTTTAACTATGCCCCTCCTTAGAAGTGGGAACAAAACACCCTTGGAAGGAGTTACAGAGACAAAGTTTGGAGCTGAGATGAAAGGATGGACCATGTAGAGACTGCCTTATCCAGGGATTCACCCCATAATCAGCATCCAAACGCTGACACCATTGCATACACTAGCAAGATTTTATCAAAAGGACCCAGATGTAGCTGTCTCTTGTGAGACTATGCCGGGGCCTAGCAAACACAGAAGTGGATGCCCACAGTCAGCTAATGGATGGATTACAGGGCTCCCAATGGAGGAGCTAGAGAAAGTACCCAAGGAGCTAAAGGGATCTGCAACCCTATAGGTGGATCAACATTATGAACTAACCAGTACCCCGGAGCTCTTGACTCTAGCTGCATATGTATCAAAAGATGGCCTAGTCGGCCATCACTGGAAAGAGAGGCCCATTGGACACACAAACTTTATATGCCCCAGAACAGGGGAACGCCAGGGCCAAAAAGGGGGAGTGGGCGGGTAGGGGAGTGGGGGTGGGTGGGTATGGGGGACTTTTGGTATAGCATTGGAAATGTAAATGAGCTAAATACCTAATAAAAAATGGAAAGAAAAAAAAATATGAGGTTTAAATTTCTGCTGACTCATCAACTACAGGGCCCCAATTCCATAGAACACTTTTTTCTTTATTCCAAAATATGTTAAACTACTAGACCAGTAGAGAAGATGAAAACCGTTTCTATTGGAAACAGAAAGTTAGCATGGGGACACAATCACAGTATATAGCCATGCGTGCCAAATCAGGGCAAGTTGACAGAGAAAAAAGGCTTGTATAGCCTCAGAGTTCCTGACCCAAAATATTTAGTGATTTCAAAAGGAAAAATACTGACCCTGGGTAGTAGATAGAGGCACTTACTTAGCTCTCAATTTGGAATTCCATGACACTAGCAACTACTTGGCACTGGCAGAAGTCTTCTGACTACATCACAGTGGGAGTGTATGTAAGAAGGAATGATCATATGTCAAATGGCTAGACAGGAAGTAAGTGAGGTTTGGTATGAGAGTATGTGTGTGTTGTTTTGTGTATGTCTATGTCTGTGTCTGTGTGTGTGTGCGCGTGCTCGCACATACAAGACAAGTACTCCATCACTAAACTACCTATCCATTGCCCCACCCTCCTGTTTTATTTTGAGATGAAATCTTGATAAAGTGCATTGGCTACTCTTAAACTTTCGATCCCTGTTTTTGGCCTTCCGATACATAGGATTTCAAGCATGTGTCACTGCACTGAGCTCAGGCTATGGATTTTCTTTGTGTTTATTTTTATTACAACAACCAGCTCCAACAGGAATTTCCAGGATTCCTAAAATGACATCAATCTCCCCCCTCAGTGATGCTCTTAATGAGCTGATGGCCTTACACTGGGGCCCACCTCTTAAAAGTTTCTATTTGCTCTCTCAGCACACCACATTAGGGATCAAACCGTCAGCATATGAAGTGCAGAGAGATAACCTTTCCCTAAAACACAGCTTTGACTTAACACTAAAGACATCCAGCAGGTATCACCTTAACCAAATTATCATCACACTTATGACTTGATAATGTGTTGACAACACTTCACCTCATGAGATTCTTTCAAGAATGTAATCAATCCAATCATCAGTAAAGATCAAATAAACCCAAACCGATGCACTGTCCTAAGTGACAGAAGAGCACTTCTCAAAAAAGCGTCAAGGAAAGACTGAACAACTGTCACTGAGCTCCAGGACATCAAAGAGGGCAAAAAAGAATGATCCCAGCACTCGGGAAGCAGAGGCAGGCGGATTTCTGAGTTCGAGCCCAGTCTGGTCTATAAAGTGAGTTCCAGGACAGCCAGGGCTATACGGAGAAACCCTGTCTCGAAAAACAAACAAACAAATAAACAAAAAAAGCCAAGTGCAGAGTGGGATCCAGCTCTGATCCTGAAACCGAGACGGGATAGTCTTGAAAGCAGCAGCATGGTGTGAAGTAAGTCCTGTAATGAAAAGTTCCCGAGCAATGGTAACTTTCTACATTTTGATAAATGTTCTGGTTATATATTAACAAAGGGGGAAGCAGAGTATTGAATGTATGTGAACTCTAAATTGTCTTTGCAACTCTACTGTAAGTCTAAAGCTATTTTAAAATATTTTTTAAAAAAGTGATATTGCTGTCACTAAGCCTCCTGTGATCATCAACACATTTCCCAGTTTTCTCGTATCCTTTCCTTCAGCTTTTTATAAACTTATTCTAAGTTCTATCCTTTCCTACATTTTCCTTAAACTTTCTAGTCCTTAGACTTTAGGACTTTCAAACTAGAAGTCTTTCTTCTCAGCACAGATAAAGTCTTCCTGTCTGGCTTCAAACTTACTTAATAGACATGACTTTACAAACACTTATTATAGCTTTGATATGATTAACAATATAAATAGTACTTTTTAAATATACTAGCATTATCCATTGCAGATCTCTGAGTTGCAGGCCAGCCTGGTCCACAGATTGAGTTCCAGGACAGCCAAGAACACAGGAAAACACTGACTCAAACAAACTGAATAAAATAAAGTAATAAATACACTAACATTGAGATGCCTGTTGTAAATACCGTTATTTTACAGACCGAAAGACTAGAAAAATTAACTGATGTAATGTTTAGTAAATGCTGAGGTCTGAATTTAAATCTAGTTTTCTGATTTCAATACCAACTACATATTTAAAGAAAGTGTTTTGCATTTAAAAATATTAAACCTCCCCAGCTCCTGGCAACCAAATTATATCTAATAAACCAAGACTTTTAAGAAAGTTATACATTTCATTATTATAAAGTTCTCTCTTCAATAATTCTACAATCAAGAATTATAGAATTCAATGAAAATGCTTTTCCCTAGCCTAATCTTTATGTTGTTTTAAAGGTAAATATCACTTCAGCCACTATCAGCATGAAAAATCTTTTTTACTTTACCAGAGCAGTTTCTTTAAAATACCTAGATGCACTCTAGAAATGCCCAACTCCTTTCACCTCCTGATATTTTCAAGATGGGAGGAGATCCTGCAAGACTCTTCAGCATCATGCAATACTCTTTCTCCCCCTTCATTCTTAAGAGAAAAAAAAAAAAAAAAAAGGTATTAGGGTCGTGGAGATGGCTCACTGAGAAAGGTGTCTGCTGCCAAGCTGTGCAGCCCGCGGTTTGATCCCCAGGAGCCATGTGGTGGAAGGAGAGACCATTCCCTTGGGTTAGCCTCTGACCTCCAGCACACACACACACACACACACACACCCGTATACACACAAATAAATAAATATGTACCTAAAATAAATAATAAGAAAGAAAAGAGAAAAGTCAAACACTGAATCCAAACGCGTGCCCCCGCCAGCATTACCCCTTTAACAAATTGCAATCCTTAGGTCTTTTCTAGGTTATATAATTTATCTGTCAAGTGGAAAGCTTACTAAGGCCCTACAATTACAAATTAACAAATGATCGAAATGATCTAATTCTGGCAGCTAAGTAATGACATCATGTTAATTACACGGCTGTCACCTAAACAGCCTAAAGGCAACGCAAAGGACAAACGCCGACGAACTTTTGGAGCACTAAACAGTCAGGAGTGCAGTAACGTCTGAGACACGCCACCCTTCTCTCTCCAGCACCTGGCACCCTCAGCACTCTCAGAAAGTTCTTCTGAATGCGGGGGAAACTGCTCAAGCACAGAGCCTGTGCGGGAAGCTGGGGGATTCGCGACGGAGCTTGAAAGAAGTGCTGTTTGACCACTTTAGTCTGTCTATTCCAGACGCCCTGTTTGGCCGTGCACGGACCCTGGGAAGCAGCTAGGAAGGTGGGGTCTGAACTGAAAACCCAAGGTCCGGGACGAGGGGGCGGGGAGGGGGCGTCACTTGCCTCCCATTCCTTCAAGAATCGCTGGGCCTCGCCAGGACCAACAGTCTTATGTCTCCTAAATTCGTCCTTCACGTACTGGTCACCCAGGGCTTTGAGGTCCGGGGGCAGAGCCCGATGTAGCAGCAAGATTCGCCTATATAAAGCCCGGACTCTCGAGACATGCTTCCCCGGCATCGCGCCGCGCCTGCGCAGAAGGTGGGCGTAGCTCCGCCCCCGCTAGGAAGTCGCCTATGGGTGAACCCCAAAGCGGGCGGAAGAGAGCGCGCGACCTTCATCCGGTTTGGTCCGTCATAGAATCTTGTCCTTCCGGAAACCCGGATTTGGGGCGGGCGGACAGAAACGCTCTGCCAAAGGCGCGGCTGTTGAGGAGTAGTTGTAATTTCTTGAGTTTCCTAGAGAGGTGCTGCTGTGTAAGACAAAAAGTCTTGTGTGAGCGACTTGTTACCTTCAGAGTTAACTCATCTTCTCCATTTGCTAGTTTCTTCTTATTAAATATTTGAGAAAGACTTCATCGAACTGAAGTCTTCTCCAGAAAGCCTTGCGTGGTTAATCCAAAGTGTTATGGCTTCTGAAATAGTGTGGCATTCGCCGGTCCCTCGCAACAGCCCTCGTCCTTTGCAGTGCTGTACTTGGAGTTTATGCAGTAGGCATAGCTTCTTCCAGGTAGTTATCACAAGTGAGCCCTGAAGGGCAGACTTTGTTGGTCTAGGTCAAGTGCACTATGAAAGAATCTTGGGAGTTATTTTATGTGTATTTTTTTTCCAAGACCAAGATTCTGAGAATTTTTATTAAACAATGTGAGATGAAAATGTGAGACCCTGACTTAGAGCGTTTCTCCCTGGAAGATAAAGCCCCTGGATGTTTCCCAAGCTTGTTTTCCCTGATCTTTAAAAAATACAGCTAGAAAGAAGCTCTTTGTTCTCTATAGCCAGCAAAAAGCCTTTTTGTTTCTATACTGTACAACCAGAGATGCCTGCCTTCCTGTGCCAAGGACACAGAGATAAAAATTCAGAAAGAACTCACTCCCCACTCCTGCCTTGTAAATTTCACCAAGGACACCCGGAAGAGAAGAACTCTTCCCAAGTCCTCCCAACTCTCCTCCCAACTCCTCCCAAGTCTCCTCCCAACTCCTCCTAACTCCTCAGCTAGCTGTTAAAAGCTCCCTACTGTCACCGGGTCGAACTCCCCTGCCCTGCACCAGCAAAGGGACTTCATCCTCAGCTAGCTGATAATAAAACCTCTTGCAGTTTGCATCAGGTATGGTTTTCTCTCAGGACGTTGGGGTGTTGGCCAGCTCACCTGGGGACTTGCAGAGGCCCAGCATCGGGGGTCTTACAAAAACAAGAAATCTAGATGTTCACAAGTCCAAACTTGTGTAGAGGTGGGGAAAAAAAAAGTAACTATTTCAAAAGCTGATAGCTTCTTGTCCTTATTCTTTCGTTCCAATTAAATTTTAATCCTTCAGCAAATCCTAATAGCTCCACCACCAAAATCATGCAGGAATCAAACATTATTTCCATCACACCCTGTACCATAATTATCTCTTTCTACTGGATAGCTACCGTATCTGTGTTCTTGCCTCTGGCCATGTTGAACTTCAGTTATGATCTACCCAGGCTGTAATTAGATAACATCGTTCCTCTGCTTAACAAATCCTCAGTAGCACTCTGTTATTGAACAACTCAAAGTCTCTCTACCTCTAGAATTTAAATGTTCTATTTATTCACTCCCTAGTAAGTCAGTTCCACTCACACTGGCCTCCATCTTTGAACTCCTTCACTTCCAACCGGAAACCTTGTTTGGAGCACTTCCGGGGGCTGGTAGGAGGCATCACTTGCCAGAACCAGTGTGTCGGCTCACTGTCGTGTGACCTTTCCCAACAGCCTTGTTTGAAACTAACATAACCAAGCCAAACCTCCCATGGTGCTCCTGCTTTTGTTGTTTTTTCTTTTTTGTCTTCATAATACTCAGCAGGCCGTACTTTGCTTAGTTACTGATTCTAGCTTCTGACAAGAATACTTAGGGGAAGGCGTTTTTCAGGAGGAGGGAGTGTTTCCCACCGGTCTGGCTGTGCTCTAGACATGTAATAACCACATTACTGTTGCATTGGTGCAGAGCGTTTATTAGTGGTGTTGAGCACATCAGGATTTGCATGTTGGTAAAACACAAGAGGGCAAGAATGTGTGCAGTTGTCTCACAAACATAGGATTTCTGTCTGTGTAACAATTATGAAATCAAAAAAGACAATAGCCTACAATGTTTTTTGCTCATTTCGAGGTCTCACTACTGTACAGCACAAAATAAGAAGCACTCCAGTATTTATGCCCTTGAATAGAGTTTTTCCTTTAACTTTAAGGAAATTACTTGCCTAAAATACTATCTTAATAAATTTAATTTGGTATCATGACAAATCACATTAATGGCAAGGATTGAAGAGCAGTGTGGTTATTTTATTTCAGGGCATCTTTGCTACCAAATTTCATCTGTTAATATCCTTGAAAATTGAAAATTATTTTATTCTAGTTTGCTTTTTTTTTCTGGTTTCTCTTCAGGTTAAATTAACAAGTATAATAAATCCTTCTTTCAGAGCCAAAGCTCCTTATTAAAATGTGGAAAAAAACATCCTGCCAACGAACTAATAAAAGAATTGATTCAGCCTAAAAGGAACAAAAAAAAAAAAAAAAACCCACAAGGCACTAGCAAATCAATGATGGAAATGGAGTTGATGGACCAGACAGACAGATTCTAATATACAGTGGCATGATTAGACCTTGAAGAAAGAAGGCAAGTCATGATAGGGCAGATGAGCTTTGTTCCCCACACCACACACACTATGAGCAATGCACTATTAGGAGGATGAAACTTTATGTTTCTCTGACTTTTCAACTCAGCTTTCCTCTTGTGGTCAAAGTATCCATCAACTGAAAATAAGGTTTGAGTTGAATTCCTGGCTATTGATTCAGAATTGTCACACTTTGTTTTGACCACAAGAGGAATATTAGAATTGGAAGGTCATAGAAACAGGAAGGGTTTGTGCAGATCCCCTCCAACACACTAAGGTGGAAGAAGCAGGTAGAAATCTGTTTGACAAGCAGAGAGGTGTTTTGGCTGAAAAGAAATAAAAATGATGAACAAGGAAAACAGCCAAAAATAAACACACAAGATGCAGATAAAAACACCTGCTTATGGCATGCTGAATCAATATGTTATACTCCAATATTCATAATGAAATGTAAAAAACAGGTCTTGCTATCAATATCAACCCATTTTTCCAGGGCTGAAAAGATGGCGCAACAGTTTAGAGCACTGGTTGCTCTTATAGAGAATCTGGAGTCAGTTCCCAGCACCCACATAGCAGTTCACAAACATCCATTATTGCAATTCCAGCGGATCCACCTCTCCTTCTTGGTCTCCATGAGCACCAAACATACACATGTGCACAGACATGCATGCAGCAAACATCCATACAAATAAAATAAAAATCTGGCCCGGTATGGTTTTTCTTTCCCCTGAATTTGGGACCTGACTTTAAGCAAGTACTCGTCCACTAAGCTACATTTCTTTCCTCCTTTTAAACATGACACCATTGCCTACACTAGCAAGATTTTGCTGAAAGGACCCAGATATAGCTGTCGCTTGTGAGACTATGCTGGGGCCTAGCAAACACAGAAGTGGATGCTCACAGTCAGCTATTGGATGTATCACAGGGCCCCCAATGGAGGAGATAGAGAAAATACCCAAGGAGCTAAAGGGATCTGCAACCCTATTGGTGGAACAACAATATCAACTAACCAGTACCCCTGGAGCTCGTGTCTCTAGCTGCATATATATCAGAAGATGGCCTAATCGGCCATCAGTGGAAAGAGAGGCCCATTGATCGTGCAAACTTTATATGCCTCAGTACAGGGGAATGCCAGGGCCAAGAAGTGGGAGTGGGACGGTGGGGGGTGGGTGAGGGAGTGTGTGGGGGACTTTTGGGATAACATTGGAAATGTAAATGAAATAAATACCTAATAAAAATAGTTTTTCTGAGAAAAAAAAAACATGTTATATTCTGCTTGGCCTGTTGGCAGTCATCAGCAGGCCCAAGGCTGACCAACTCAGGTACCATCCAGGTCCAGAATTGGTACACCTAAACATCTACTCCATCTATGAACTGATGGAGTCCACCCTGCAGAACTAGAGCCACAAGATCTCCATAACTCTGGGCAACATCAAGAGCAGTCCAGTGATGGTCCAGTATTCATGGTGGGCAGGAGCAGTGCCAGTGCCGATCCAATACTTATTGTAGGGCAGGAGCAGTCCCAGTGACGGTCCAGTATTTATGGTGGGACAGTAGCCAGAGGCCTTGCACCAGACTGATGATTCATTGCAATGATCATATGCGTGTGAAGCTGTTTGGGAAAAAATAGATACTGCAGCTTCCGATGCTACCGTGATGAACGTATACATGCTAGAGAGGTGGGGAAGACGGAGAGGAATGGAGCAGAGGAAGAGGCAGAACTAGACACTTAACCGCTGTGACAGGTGTGAGAGAAGGCTGTGGCTGATGGAGAACAGGTTGTTACCTGGTAGGATTGGCAGGGTGGTGTGTGGCAAGCTGAAACTTGCCCAGAGTTGCCCCTCAGCACCAGCAAGCTGCCTGGCCACACAAGCACTTTGACTCTGAGCAACAACAGGATGTTCTAGATGAGAAACAGCTCATTTCCTGGACTGAACCTCCTTGAAAGACCCCCATGGTCCATACTTCTCCTAGAAGTCGTGCTAGTCCTTGGCTGTGCTTTGGCAGAGGGCCAGGTTGATGTCCAAGAGTCGTACTGCCACTTGGAGACCAAGCAGAGGTCCTTGGCATGTGCTTGGCATGTGCTTGGCATGTGCTAATGTGGAAATCCAGGTGGATGTTTGTGACCCAGGCTGTTGCCAGAAACCACTTAGAAGCCCGGGGTCTATGTTCTGCTGACTGTGAAGGGAAGGGAAACTACTTTTGTAGCAATCTTGATGATTACAGACTCACGGTTAAAACAGAGGGGCATAGAAGACTTGTGTAACAACCCCTACCTCACTCCAACCACCTCCTGCTTGCAAAGGAAAAAGACTAAAAAGAAAGCCATCAAAGAGAACTCTTGAAAATTGGAATTAGGGCCTGGAGAGATGGTTAAGAGCACTGACTGCTCTTCCAGAGGTCCTGAGTTCAATTCCCAGCAACCATATGGTGGCTCACAACCATCTGTAATGGTGATTCGATGCCCTCTTCTGGTGTGTCTAAAGACAGCGACAGTGTACTCACATACATGAAATAAATAATAAATCTTTTTAAAAAAAGAAATATTATTTTAATTGGAAATGGATCTACCTGAAGACCCAGCTATACCACTCTTGGGTATATACCCAAAAGATGCAGCACCATGCCACAACAATAAATGCTCCCCTATGTTCATAGCAGCCTTGTTTGTAATAGCCAAAAGCTGGAAATAACCCAAATGTGTCTCAAATGAAGAATGGATACAGAAAAAGTGATTCATTTACACAATGGAATACTATTCAGCTATTAAGAACAAGGACATCATGGGTTTTGCAGGCAATTGGATGGAACTAGAAATTATCATCCTGAGTCAGGTAACCCAGAACCAAAAGGACATGCATGGTATATATTCACTAATAAGTGGATATTAGCCAAAAATCACAGAATACATAAGATACAACCCACAGAATTTAAGAAGTTTAACAAGCAGAAAGGCCAAGTGAGGATGATTTAATCCCACTTACAAAGGGAAAGAAAATAATCACAGGATGCAGAGTGAGGGAGCAACTTAGGTGAGAGAGGTAGGAGGGGTAGAAAGGGGAACAGGATCAGGTATCGGGGTGGGGACAGGAGAGAAGCCCAAAGGGCCAGCAGAATGAATCAAAATATGCAGCCTCAGAAGGTGGGAGGTAGGTAAATGCTCTAGAAAGTACCAGTGACCAGGGAAGTGAGAGATTCTCTGGACTCAATGGGAGACCTTAGATGAAATGCCCAACAAAGTGGGAGAGGGAACTTGAAGAGTCCACCTCCAGTAGATAGACAGGGTCTCAAGAGGAGGGATGGTGTTACCAACCCTCAGTAAAAAATTCTGACCCAGAAGTAGTCCTGTGTAAAAGAACTTCAGAGACAAAAATGGAGAAGAAACTGAGAGGAAGGGGGGTCCAATGACTGGCCCAACTGGGGATCCATCTCATGGGGAGACAACAAGACCTGACACTATTACTGATGCTATGGTGTGCTTACAGACAGGAGTCCTCTGAGAGGCCCAACCAGCAGCTGACTGAGACAGATGCAGATACTTACACCCAACCATTGGACTGAAGTCTGAGACCCCTATGACTGAATTAGGGGAAAGATGGAAGATGCCAAGGAGGAGAGCTACCCCCGTAGGAAGGCCAGCTGTCTCAACTAACCCAGACTCCTGGTAGCACCCACCCAGACACTGAGCCACCAACCAGGTCTAAGGCCCCTGACACATATATAGCAGAGGACTGCCTGGTCTGGCCTCAGTGTGAAAAGATGCACCTAACCCTCAAGAGACTTCAGGCCCCAGGGAAGGGGGGGGGGGGGTCTGGTGTGTCGGGGAGCATCCTCTAAGGGACAAAGGAGAGGAGGAATTGGATGAGGAATGGTGGGGGGGGGGAGACCAGGAGGGGGACAACTGCTAGATTGTAAATATAATAGTAGTAGTAGTAGTAGTAGTAGTAGTAGTAGTAGTAGTAGTAGTAGTAGTAAATGTCTAAAAGCAACGATAAGGATGCTGGAGTGTATCTCTCCACTGTTGATGGCTTCAGGCAGGGGTGTGTGGGTGGGGAAGGACTCAGTTTTCTTTAGGGGGCTGGCCACTGGAAGTTTGACTATGCTCCAATGCTTCCTTTTCTCTCTCTCTCTCTCTCTCTCTCTCTCTCTCTCTCTTTCTCTCTCTCTCTCTCTCTCTCTCTCTCTCTCTCTCTCTATGTTTACTTTATGTTTATTTATTTATTTATTTATTTATTTATTTATTTATTGTTTCTTTCTTCCTTTTTTGCCAGGAGTTGGAAGTGTTGTTTTATAAAACTAAGGAGAGGAAGGAATATGTGTTTGGTGGATGTGTAGTCAGGTGTGGGGGAAGGGGGTTCCCTCTGCGGGCCCCCCTGAAGCATCCCTTCCCCTTGGAGGACCAATCATAGGAAGGTATAATATAGAATAGAGTTTATTCAGGGCATGGGGAAGGAAGTTGAGAAAGTAGAGACAGGGAAAGGCAGAGAGAGAGTGGAGGAGTAGAGGTTGGCCATGAACACGTGGAGAGAGAGGAGAGGGGAGTGGGGAGAGCAGGAGCAAGATCAAGAAAGCAAGAGAGAGAGGAGGGGCAAGCAGCCACTTTTATAGCAAGGCACACATAGCTATTGCCAGGAACTGTGGGGCAGAGCCTAGACTGACTAAATGGCAACAGGGAGTAAGTCACAAGAGTGGGGAGTGGGCATGGGAAGACCAGGAACTGAGTATGATAGGATTGCATAATGTGAAATTCCCAAATAATAAAAATATTATATTGAGTAAAGTGTTACATTCCAAAACAAAGTCTCATTAAGTTGCTCCAGACAGCCCTCCAACTCTCTCTATATTCCAGCCTGGCCCTTGCCTTTGCTTGATAAGTATCTGGAATCATGAATGTGTTACTGCTGGCAGCTACACCCTTCAGTAAAGACCAGAGAGGTGAATAAGGCTGGGCTACTCACAGAGACTCCTCATAGTCACCCTAGTCAATGCCAGAAACTTCACTGAACATTAAGTTGATAAGCACCACACTGAGGTGACAGATATGTAAAGAAAGGAACTCTTTAGATGCTTTTACTTGGCATCTGAATATTTCTAGTTACTGAAGTGCAATAATGTGGAAGTAAATAATATTTCAAATTAAACATGAAGTTCAAAGAATGAAAGAAGCAAATAATTTCATGGAAAATCTGTTCTCCAAAGCTAAGCGTAGACAATAGTCTTTTTAGTATATTCCTAAATTTCTAAAACATGTCACATAAATAATAGCAAAGAGAAGTACAAGCTATATCTGGAAGGGAAGACTCTAAGTGTGTAAGTGATGTTCTGAAATACAATTATTTGTGGATGGGGATGAGGGAGTCAGGCAAAAATCTAGGTAAAATTTTATTCTTGTTAATTTAATAACTCTGATGAGACTGTCTTGACCCACCAGTACCTGAATAATGACACAGAAACATTACTATTTATGAAAACTTGGGCCTTAGCTTAGGCCATTCTCCAACTAGCTCATATAACTTAATTAAGATATTTTTTCTAGTCTTTGCCACGTGGCCTGTTATCTCCAACTCAGTCCCAGCATATCCTACTTCCTCCTTGTCTGGCTGTTGAATGCCCTGCTTCTCAATTCTTCCCACAGTCCCTATCTCTGCTCAGAAACCTTGTCTTTGCTCTCCTGCTTTGCTATAAGCTGTTCAGCTCTTTATTAAGACAATCAGAAAGTGATGGATAAGGATATTTCTGAAACACTGAGACAGGCCAGGCTTCACAAAAATATCAATACCAAAGTCCAGACAGTACTCAGCTCTCTGCTGGTACAAAAATCAGCATTTGAATAACACAAAACAACCTCACAAGTGCACAAAAGGATTATCCCAACAAATAACAAATGATTAGCTCTAAGGATAAAATGATCATTGCCATAGACACTGATTTAAAAATTATCAAATTTGACACACTTTCCTGATAATATTTTTCCTGATAATAAGAATAAAAAAATTCCCAAAAACAGATGGATTCCATAGCATAATTGCCAGTATTTTAGTTCATAAGAAATCACCTGACAGAGGCAAGATTTTGTATAATAATAATAATAATGAAAAACTAATGTCTTTGCTTTCTTGGTTGGGCAAAAAAAGGATCACTTTAAAATACTGATTTTTAAAATGTTTCCAGTGGAGATAAAAGGAGTGAAATGCAAAGAAAGTTAAGAAAAATGAGAGATTTTTGAGTTTGTACTTTATTATTACCTTTTAAGCATAAAATGTGTTTATTAAAACAAACATTTATTTATTTTTTATTTATTTGGTTGGCTGGGCTTTAATCTTTGTTTTATTATCTTTAATGTTTTTTGTTTGTGTTTGTTTGTTTGTTTGTTTGTTTTTTACAGTCCAGGCATATCCTCCTCTTGTTCTTCCCTTCAGCAGTTCTTCCTCCCATTCCTCCTCCTCAGTCACCAAGAGGATGTCCCCACACACCCTAACACCCTGCCAGGCCTCCCTATTCCCTGGGGCCTCAAGTCTCTAAAGGGTTAGGTCCATCTTTTCTCATTAAGGCCAAACCAGGCAGTCCTCAGCTGTATATGTTGGTGGGTCTCAGACCAGCTGGTGTGTGCTGCCTGGTTGGTGGCTCAGTGTCTGAGATATCTCAGAGGTCTGGGTTAGTTGAGACTGCTGGTCTTACTACAGGGGTCTCTCTCCTCCTTAGTTTCTTCCACCCTTTCCCGAATTCAACCAAAGGGGTCTCCCAGCTTCTGTGCATCAGTTGGGAGTAAATATCTGCCAGTTTCTGTCAGCTGCTTGTTGGGCCTCTCAGAGGGCAGCCATGCTAAGGCTCCTGTCTGTAAGTACATCACAGTATTAGGAAGAGTGCCAGGCCTTGGAGCCTCCCCTTGATATGGGTCCTGATTTGAGCTGGTCACTGAACCTCCAAGACAGGGTTTCTCTGTATAGTTCTGGTTGTCTTGGAACACCCTTTGTAGACCAGACTGGCCATGAACTCAGAGATCCTCCTGCCTCTGCCTTCCAAGTTCTGGGATCAAAGGCGTGCACCGCCACTGTCCTGATTACATTTATTTTTAAAGCTTTCAATAATATTGAAAACAAATACCTAGAACTATTTCTGCCTGTTATTTTGCCCATATAATGCAAGTTTTGTTCTAAAGTTTGCTGTTACATCTGTTTTCTCCTTACCCAAAATTTATTTAGTTAACACATAATTTCTAATTTTATGGAATGATAAGTGAACAAGTCTTGCAATGTTTGAACTCATAGGTAAAAGGAATTGCTTCAGATTTCTGTTGAGATCTACTACAGAGATGCATGAGTAGCTGAAGAAGTTTTAAGCATGCTGTCTTTATTTCAGGTGTACAAAGTGCTTTACATCAGTAAACTGTGTCTTAGTGCGAGCTTAATATGTTATTCCAATTGTCTCTCTGCCTTTTTTGACTTAACCTTTTTCAGTTTAGAATGCAGAGTCTTATGGGATTGTGAATTTATCCATCATACCTATTTATGTTTTGTGTGTTTAGAAATTATAATTTGGGTATATTCTTGTACCTTTTATCAATAAAAAACAATTTCAACACCTATCAGTACTTTTGTCTTCAGTTGTATTTTATTATGTATTAACACAGTTCACAGTTGCTACAGGATCTCCATGACACGGGGAAATAACAGGATAACTGGAAAGAGACCCAATGAGGATCCAATATTAATGGCATCACAGAAGCCAGAGACCTTGAACCAGACCAATGACTCATTGCAATGAACAATAATTGCAAGATATGTGGACAGAGGGATATATTGTGGGACACAGTGTGACACACTACAGCTGAGATCTTTTCTATGCTTTGTTTTGTATAGTGTGTGTGTTTGTGTGTGTGTGTGTGTGTGTGTGTGTGTTTATAATTGGGAGGGAAGTTTGCAAGGGTGGAGGATAGATACAAAGGAACTGGAAGATAAGTAGAACGAGGGTGTATGATATGAAACTCAGAAAGGATCAATAAAAAGTTTTAAAAAGAAAAGGAAAATACTCCTTAGGAAAGCTGGTCATATACTTGTAGTGAGTTGCCAAAGTTGAATGACAGGGAAAGTTTATGAGAGTCAAGAATGGTGTTGTGCATGTGTGTGTTTTTTCAGACTTTGCTGCAAAATGTTGGTGATGAGCACATACTATACCTATATACCGGATTGAACTTATTGTCTCTTTAATGTAGACTTCTGTAAGCCATCTATAAGTTCTACTGTACATTTGAAAATAGTCCATTTTAACTGTGAGTTCATTATACAAGTAAAATCAAACCTGGTTTATGAGAACATAATTAAAAATTTTATAAGAATTCTTACTGTACTAAATTTTAAATAAAGAATATAAGAGCTTTAAAAAAAAAAAGAAGAAGGGTGTTGTGGAGAAACCTTCCCTATACCATATCTCTATGAGGAATATAAACAAACAAAGAAACAGACTATTGAATATTACAGAAAGTTATGTCCCCTGGAACTTCAGTTATAGGTATTTATGAGCTATCCATTATGGGTGCTGGGAACCAAACTTAGGTCCTTTGGAAGAGAAGCAAGGACTACTAACTGCCTAGCCATCTCTAACTATGAGTCAAAATGAATCTTTTCACTCTTAATTTATTTTTGGCAGAGTAATTATCTTAGTTATTTCTCTGTCATTGTAACAAAATATCATGACCAAGGCAACTTATAGAAGGAAGGGTTTATCTGAGGCTTACAGTTCTAGCAGGACAGGAGTCCATCTCCATCATGTCTGGGAGCATGACAACAGGCAGGCAGGCAGACAGACACTGGGAATATAAGAATCCTTTGAAATCTTATAGCCTGCCCTCAGGGACACACCTCCTCCAGCAAGGCCACACCTCCTAATCCTTCCTAAACAGTTTCATCAACTGGGGACCAAGTGCTCAACACAAGCCTGCATGGGGGAAAAGGTATCTAACAAAAACAAAAACAAAGACACTGATGAAAAGTAGTTATTAGGTGTTCTGTGTTCTCAATTCTAAAAAATTCTTACAATAAAGGGCAAAAATATTTTATGTATTTAATAATATTTTAAGTGGTAAAAAGGGTTAAGCCTAATGACATAAACCTGTAATTCTAGCTTCTCGGAAGGCTATGGCAGAAGGACTACAGTTCAAAGCTAGCCCAGGAATTATTAGCAAGACCCTTTTTCAGAATTGAAAGTTTTGTTTTGTTTTGTTTTGTTTTAAAACTGTCTGGGGTAGGGGGTGGGGCTGGAGAGATGGCTCAGCAGTTAAGAGCACTGACTACTCTTCCAGAGGTCCTGAGTTCAATTCCCAGCAACCACATGATGACTCACAACCATCTGGGACGTGATGCCCTCAGAGCAACAGTGTATTCATATATATAACATAAATGCATAAATCTTTTTTTAAAAAAACTGTCTGGGGAGACAACTCAATGATTTGCATTTTCATAGCATGCATGAGGCCCAGGTTTGATCCACCACTGCACCTAAAATTTAAAACATAAACAAAATAGAAAAGTAACCCACGTTGGGGAGAGAGAGTGCAAAGTGAAAGCAGCTGAGACTGTAACTCGGAGTTACATGCTCATCTGTAACGTGTAAGTGATTAGCATGTTAGGGGGTCTCTGGAGAGCTTACCTCATAATCTCTGTGCACACCACATGCATAATACTACATGTGTCTTGGGTAATGATTTAAGCTTTCTAAATAACTAGTGAGTATTAAAATATAGCTTAGTCTATCCAACATAGGTATTCCTTTTTAATGCCTATACTGCAAGGAGTAGAAGACTGCACAGTGATTGGGAGCACGGACCTATGAGTCAGACTTGGTACTCTCACTAAAGAGCCAGGAGATCTATCCTATTGTCCTGCATACCTTCCACAAGCAGCCTTGTTCATATCCGGACTCCTCTCATAAACACCCTTCCATCTTTGTCTCCTTCCTGTACTCTCCTCGTGTATTATTCTACTGAACTCACGTTTAATAGAATGTAAAAGTTAAAATAAATCTCTCCGTCTCCGTGCCTTCCCTGTAAATGACCATCCTGTCATCGGCTTCTTTCCATTGTCATACTTCCGATTGTGTATCCCCACATCTTCCACTTCTATACCCATTGCTCACTTATCCCCATACATGGCTCCTCAGCATCACGTTTCCAAAATCCCTAAGTGTCTCCGTCCTATTCGCCCACACCCTTGTCTTTTTCTAGAAACCTTGCGTCATTGACTTCTATACATCTGTGCGGTCGAAGTGATCCCATTACCAAGGCCCCACTATTTATGTCTCCTTAGTTGGCTATAATTCTTTCCTCTCTCAGATGTGAACACACAACAGATTCAACCCAGCTCCCAGTCAGAGCCCCTGCTGTTTCCAGCAATCGATAAGTGTCTACTGCCCCCACCTGGCCAAGTTTTCATTCAGTCACTGCAGGGCCTCAGTGCTCTGGTACCTGGAAAACAGCGGGGCTGTTTCCAAACTTCTTGTGGAAACTTCTTGGAAACTTGGCTGTTTCCAAGGCTTCTGTTCACCTTAGATTAATCTAAACACACCGGCCTGTCATTCCTTCCACACTTCTGTCTCAAGACACTCATTTTCCTCCTGTGACCTTTTTCCTCTTCCGTGTCCTCCAGCTTACTTCAATTCAAAACTTGGACAGCTTCTGTGGCATCTTTTTCTTAATATTTGATGTTGCAGAATCCTCGCTGAGACTTTCCTTGTAAACTTTCAACATTCTTTCTTTACTCCACCTGAATTCTATCCTCCATCCTTTAAATGTGAAGGAACCATAGCTGGCCTGATCGTGACAAAGATGGCTAGGGCAAGCCTTGCCGTTCCCGCATTCCCTCCCCCTTCCTGAAAACCGTTAGACTGCATTCCCATAGCTAGCTATTAAGGTTTATCCTCTTAACTGGCCACTTCCTCTTCCTGAGGCTGACTATCAAAGTACTGAAGTTTAGCAACCAAAAGTTATCATTGCCTCACCTAATTAATAGGCCCAATCAAAACAAACCAATCCGCCCTAACACAGGGCTTTTCATCTATTAACTGCCATTTGCCTATGGGCCAGTGCTATTGCCTTTCTATCCACAGTCAGCCCTTTGTGTTCCAGGGCAAATATCTATTCCCCCTCTCCCTTGTTCCTTTCTCCTTCTCCCTCATCCTCTATCTTCTGTCTCTTGTTCCCTTCCCTTTGTTCCTCTGGGACAAATAAATCTGATTTGTGCTGAGAACTTGGTCTTGAGCTGCCTTGTGCCAGTACCTTTTTTTTTCCCAAAAAGAGTCTATTATTCTTCGGGTTAGATTTTTTCCTGGCTCTAATGAGATCTATAACAGTTAATTTCATCTGTTTGACAAATGGTCTCTCTTGGCACTGAGCTGTGCCACCTTGGGGGAGAAGAGGCATAGGTAACATAAGACGGATTTTCGTAGACTGTCTTTACATTGATTTTTTTCCATTTATTAATAAGATGTAGTATCACTGCTAGACATCCAGACTCCGTTTGTGGAAATTGTTGAAGTTTGGTGCTTCTTCATGGAAACAGCTGTGGACCTCCTATTCTGTCATCTTGCTAATGCACTCAGCCATCTGGATCCTTACACGGAGGTTATACCCAAACCCTTTACTCCATAAAAGTACAGTATTTCTCTTCTAGATTCTAGAAGAGTTGGTCTAGAAACTACAATCCCATGCAAACCCCTTGGGCCTACTGAATCAAGATGAATCTTTCAGTATCTGATTGCCCATCAGCATCAACAAGGGAATGAAACTTTTGAGTCAGATTTGTCTTATGAAAACATTTGTGGTTACTCAGACTGACTGAGAAATTAAGTGAAACGCTTTTTAGTTAGTTCATGATATCAGCATGATAGCAATGAATAAAGATAACATATTTGGGGCTGAAGAGATGGCTCAGTGGTTAAGAGCACAGGCTGCTCTTTCAGAGGTTCTGAATTTAATTCCCAACAACTACAATGGTGGCTCACGACCACTGGTAATGGGATCTGATGCCCTCTTCAGTGACAGTGTATTCATGTAGATTAAATAAATAAATAAATAAATAAGTAAGTAAGTAAATCTTTAAAAAATACTTCTTTGTGGAATGAAGAAAAGACTCGAATAGTCCTGGAAACTACACCATTTTGTGCTATCTCCACCATAGTTTAACTCCTGGAACTATGGCCCTGGACAACAAGGGATGAAGCAAAGGCAGACACAGAAGAAACAGTAGACAGACAAGAAAATCTGGGGTCAGATAGTTTATCTGATGGAGTGTCACCAAGAACCACGTCAACCCAGAGCCTCACTGTATTTATTACTACAGTGCAGGGACAAGGGTCAGCTAGTCTCTGTGGAAGAGCAGTCTCCAACTGTAAGATCCTTTATTACTACAGTGCAGGGACAAGGGTTAGCTAGTCTCTGTGGAAGAGCAGTCTCCAACTGTAAGATCCTTTAGGAGGAAGCTGCCATTGATAGGTTTTGGACATACTGGGAGATCATTTGTAAACGTTGGAACTTGGACCAGAGGAAAACTCTGCTTTCCTCCCTACCATGTATTTCCTCAGCCTCAGCTATCCTAGTCTATCCCCATTCCTAAGTGACAGCTTCCAAGACCTAGAAATGCAATATACCTGGAAGCTCCAGTGGCCACACCTATAAAGCTCCTAAAAGAGTCTGCTACCTGGCAACATACAAACAACACACTCT
Source organism: Mus musculus (assembly GCF_000001635.26). Taxonomy (NCBI): domain Eukaryota; kingdom Metazoa; phylum Chordata; class Mammalia; order Rodentia; family Muridae; genus Mus; species Mus musculus. The sequence continues at coordinate 6,940,703 of NC_000072.6, read as the reverse complement.
TCTAAGAACCAGAGAGGGCAGCAATCCAGGAACAAAACACTACCCAACTGAGAGCAACAGAAACCAAGGAAAGAAAACACCCACTCAACAAGAGACAAGACCCAGATATCAGCATCTAGAATTACAATCTTCCCAAACCCAGATGCCTAGATTGTCAGCATTAAAAATGAAATCTGTAACAGGACAACATGTCTCCACTAGAGCCCAGAAATCCTGCCACAAGATCCTGAGTATTGTAACATAGCACTAGAAGGCACAGGAAAAAGACCTTAAATAAATATTTTATGAATATGATATAGGTCATTGAAGAGAAATTAATAAATCTCTTAAAATCTATGAAAACCCAAACAAGTGGTAGGAGGAAAAGAGTAAAACCATTAAAGACAAAGTGGAAATAGAATTTTAAAAAAATCCCAAACTAGGGGAAATATGGAAACAAAATTTGGGAACTTGAACAGACACCTCAGAGGCAAGCTTTGCCAAAAAATACAAGAGATGTGAGAGAGAATCTGAGGCATTAAAGGCAGGAATTCTGGGACATTAAGAAAAGATCAAACCTATGAATAATAGAAATAGAGGAAGGGAAACCCAGTTCAAAGACCCAGAAAATATTTTCAGCAAAATCATAGGAGAAATTTTTCTTAAACTTAAGAAGGAGGAGCCTATAAGGTACTTGAAATATGCAGAATACCAAATAGACTAAACCAAAACAAGAAAATAGCACATTAAAATCAAAACATTAAACATAAACAACGGGCCAGCTTGGTCTACAGAGCAAGTTCCAGGACAGCCAGGGCTACACAGCAAACCCTGTCTCAAAACAAAACAAAAACTAAAATCATGAAAATTGTAAGTAAGTGGATGGTACTAAATAAATCATCCTGAATGAGGTATCCCAGGCTCAGGAAGACACATATGGTATGTATTCATTTATATGTGGATATTATTTGTGAATTATAATGGAAGCCATAATCCATAAACCTACAGCAGGTAAGTGTATAGTAAGGAACAAGGGGGACAGATAGATTTTGTTGGAAAGTGAAATAGAACAGATAGCTATGGATGGATCAGAGGGCTGGAAGAGGAGGGTCAAGTGGAAAGAGAGAGAGAGAGGGAGAGAAGAATGGCATATGAGAGGGAATATGGAGACAGACAGCTAAGATTAACAGTGTTGAGAATTGTATCTTTGACCTCTGAAAGGGCAGCCAGTGTTCCTCCAGCCTCCATTTATTTGTTTATTTGTTTGTTTGTTTGTTTGTTCACTTATTTATTTATTTATGTGAAACTGTGTGTGTGCACATGTGTGCATGTGTACACATATGGACACTGTGGCACGTGGGGAAGTCAGAGAACAACTCTGAAGAACTCTTTCCTTTCACTGTGTCTTATATTGAACTCAGGTCATGAGGCTTATCAACACGTGATTTTACCCACTGAGCCATTTTCCTTGGCTCTGCAAATTAATACAGAGAGCCACTACTAGTCAATGGCCATAAAACAGGACACTATGGCGTGCTCAGCTCTTCCCTAAGACTTAAAGATGACTGTAGAAGAGCAGTGGGAGAAGATGTCTTTAAAGAAACACTATTTACTGGTTACAATTCTGTTGCATATATGAAGTCACAGCAGCTGTGACTATGTGCTCAAAACTGAGAAAGATCAAAAAAAAAAAAAAAAAGTCAGCATTGAAGTTAAAGGTTCATGGACTGACTCCACCCTTAGTGAATGAGCCATTGGCAGTTAACAGCAGCTGATGGACCAAGAGTCAGAAAGAGAGCTTTCCAGTTTCCCTCTGCACCTGGAGCCAATCCTTTGCCACAGGACTCCATACTCAAAGAGCTCCAGGAGGGAGCAAGCCTCCCAGGAGTGAGAACCCTCAGGACACAGGAACCTAGGAGCTGCCTGGGACAAGAGCCTTCCTGTTTAAGTCTACGCCCAGAGCTGATCCTGTGCCACAGAGCTACATATACAAATACTGCCAGGAGAGAGCTAGTCTCCCAGGAGTGCCTACACACCTATGAGCACAGATAAGACTACCACTCCTCTTCAAATTCCTGGCCCAAGAGGGACCATCTCAGAGCTATCAGGACACAGGAACCAAGGATCAGCTGGGGACTAGATCATTCTGGACTCTGTTTGCAGCCCAGAGCTGACCCTGTACCATACCTAAATCCCTCCCTGAGAGAACTGGTCTCTCTGGAGTACTGACGCACAGGCTTGCAGGATGGACAATCCACAGTCAGAGACAGCAAGGCCAGATAACACCAGAGATAACCAGATAGTGAAAGGCAAGCTCAAGAACATAAGCAACAGAAACCAAGGCTAGTTGGCGTCATCAGAACACAGTTCTCCCACCACAGCAAGCCCTGGTTACCCCCAACACAACAGAAAAGCAAGACTCTGATTTAAAATCACATTTCATCATGATGACAGAGGATTTTAAGAAGGACATGAATAACTCCCTTAAAGAAATACAAGAGAACACAGGTAAATAAGTAGAAGACCTTAAAGGGGAAACACAAAAATTCCATAAAGAAATACAGGAAAACATAACCAAACAGGTGAAGGAACTGAACAAAACAATTCAGGATCTAAAAATTGGAATAGAAACAGTAAAGAAATCACAAAGGGAGACAACATTGGCGATAGAAAACCTAGGAAAGAGATCAGGAGTCATAGATGGAAGCATTACCAATAGAATACAAGAGATAGAAGAGAGAATCTCAGGTGCAGAAGATACCATACAAAACATTGACACAACAGTCAAAGAAAATGTGAAATGCAAAAAGCTCCTAAACTAAAACATCCAGGAAATCCAGGACACAATAAGACCAAACCTAAGGATAATAGGTAAAAAAAGAGAGTGAAGATTCCCACCTTAAAGGAGGACCAGTGAATATCTTCAGCAAAATTATAGAAGAAAACTTCCCTAACCTAAAGAAAGAGATGCCCATGAACATACAAGAAGTCTACAGAACTCCAAATAGATAGGACCAGGAAAGAAATTCCTCCAGTCACATAATAATAAAAACACCAAATGCATTAAACAAAGAAAGAATATTAAAAGCAGTAAGGGAAAAATGTCAAGTAACATATAAAGTCAGGCCTATCAGATTTACACCAGATTTCTCACCAGAAACTATGAAAGCTAGAAGATACTGGGCAGATCTCATACAGACCCTCAGAGAACACAAATGCCCACCCAGACTACTATACCCAGCAACACTCTCAATTACCATAGATGGAGAAACCAAGATATTCGATGACAAAACCAAATTTACACAATATCTTTCCACAAATTTAAGCCTACAAAAGATAATAGATGGAAAACGTGAACAAAAGGAAGGAAACTACACCCTAGAAAAAAAGCAAGAAAGTAATCTTCTTTCAACAAACCCAAAAGAAGATAACCACACAAACATAAAAATGACATAAAAAATAACAAGAAGCAACGATCACTATTCCTTAACATCCATGATTCAATTCCCCAATAAAAAGACATATAGACTAACAGAATGGATACATAAACAGGACTCAATATTTTGCTGCATACAGGAAATGCACCTCAGTGTCAAAGACAGACACTACCTCAGAAAAAGTGCTGGAAAACAAATTTCCAAGCAAATGGTCCCAAGAAACAAGCTGGAGTAACCATTCTGATATTGGATAAAATCTACTTTCAACCAAAAGTCATCAGAAAAGATAAGGAAGGACACTTCATACTCATCAAAAGAAAAGTCTACCAAGATGAACTCTCAATTCTGAACATGTATGCTCCAAATGCAAGGGCACCCACATTCAAAAAAGAAACTTTACTAAAGCTAAAAGCACACATTGTACCTCACAAAATAATTGTGGAGGACTTCAACATCCCACTCTCATCAATGGACTGATCAGGAAAACACAAACTAAACAGACTCAACAGTTAAACTAATAGAAGCTATGGACCAAATGGATTTAACAGATATCTATAGAACATTTCATCCTAAATCAAAAGAATATACCTTCTTACCCAGATATAGCTGTCTATTGTAAGACTATGCCGGGGCCTAGCAAACACAGAAGTGGATGCTCACAGTCAGCTATTGGATGGATCACAGGGCCCCCAATGGAGGAGCTAGAGAAAGTACCCAAGGAGCTAAAGGGATCTGCAACCCTATAGGTGGAACAACAATATGAACTAACCAGTACCCCCCAGAGCTCGTGTCTCTAGCTGCATATGTATCAGAAGATGGCCTAGTTGGCCATCACTGTAAACAGAGGCCCATTGGACTTGCAAACTTTATATGCCCCAGTACAGGGGGACGCCAGGGCCAAAAAGTGGGAGTGGGTGGGTAGGGGAGTGGGGGGAGGGTATGGGGGACTTTTGGGATAGCATTGGAAATGTAAATGAGGAAAATACCTAATAAAAAACATAAAAAAAGGAGAATATACCTTCTTCTCAGCACCTCATGGTACCTTCTCCAAAACTGACCAAATGATTGGTCATAAAACAGTCCTCAACAGATATAACAAGATTGAAATAATCCCATGCCTTCTATCAGATCAGTACAGATGAGGCAGGTCTTCAATAGTAACAAACACAACAGAAAGCCCACATACACATAGAAGCTGAAAAACACTCTAGTTAATGATAACTTGGTTAAGGAAGAAGTAAAGAAAGAAATTGAAGACTTTTTAGAACTTAATGAAAATGAAGGTACAACATACCTAAACTTATGGGACACAATGAAAGCAGTGCTAAGAGGAAAACTCATAGCTCTGAGTGCCTCCAAAAAGAAACTGAAGAAAGCATACATTAGCAGCTTAACAGCACACCTGAAATCTCTAAAACAAAAAGAAGCAAATACACCCAAGAAGAGTAGGAGGCAGGAAATAATCAAACTCAGGGCTGAAATCAACCAAGTAGAAACAAAAAGAACTATACAAAAAATCAACGAAACCAGGAGCTGATTCTTTGAGAAAATCAACAAGATAGATAAACCCTTAGCCAGACTAACCAGAGGGCACAAAGACCATATCCAAATTAACAAAATCAGAAATGAAAATGGAGATATAACAACAGAAACTGAGGAAGCAATTGAAAGGGTGTTGAATTTTGTCAATTGCTTTTTCAGCATCTACTAAAATGATTATGTGGTTTTTTTTCTTCGAGTTTGTTTATTTAGTGGATTACATTGATGATTTCCATATATTGAACCATCTCTGAATCCCTGGATGAAGCCTATTTGATTTTTGGTTAATGATCATTTTTATGTGTTCTTGGATGCCATTGGCAAGGATTTTATTGAATATTATTGCATGGCTATTCATAAGGGAAATTGGTCTGAAGTTCTGTTTCTTTGTTGGGTCTTTGTGTTGTTTTGGTTTCCGAGTAATTGTGGCTTCATAGAATGAATTGGGTAGTGTTCTTTATGTTTCTATTTTGTGGAATAGTTTGAAGTGTATTGGTATTAAGTTTTCTTTGAAGGTCTGTTAGAATTCTACACTAAAACCACTTAGTCCTGGGCTCTTTTTGGCTGAGAGACTTTTAATGACTCCTTCTATTTGTTTTGGGGTTGCAGGACTGTTTATATGATTTATCTGATCCTGATTTAACTTTGGTATTTGGAGTCTGTCTAGAAAATTGCCCATTTCTTCCAGATTTTCCAGTTATGTTGAATATAGGCTTTTGTAGTCAGATCTGATGTGTTTTTTTTTTTTACTTCCTCAGTTTCTGTTGTTATATCTCCATTTCTTTTTACTGCCTGAGAACTTTATAAATGGACACACATGAGTTTTTATTAAACTCACCCAAATGTCCCCTCTCAACTTCATGTGCTTTGTTTTAAAACACACAGGATTTACTTTGTGCTACCTATATGGGCACAGGTGTGGAACTGTCCACTGGAACCTGAGTGGCCTCTCAATGAACATTCTTCATTCACAGATATATGATTGACTCACTGCCTTTTAAATAGCTCTCGTGGAACAAACATTCTGAAGTTCTTCTATTGTACCACTTATAAGTATCTAATATTAAAGAAAGCTTTGTTCATAGGCACTCAATTTAAATGTGTACATTTAAAATTAGCTTAGATTTTTAAAAAAAAAAATATCCATGGGCTACAAAGATAGTCCATTCAATATATCGCTTTCAGTACTAGAATAAGCCTGGGTTCAAACTATATAAAAGCCAGGCATGGCAGCATCTGTCTCAAATCTCAAGAAAGAGAGTGGCAGAGACAGGCAGATGCCTGTAAGAGTTCTGGAAAGATGCTTTAGCAACCAGTGAGCTCCGAGTTCAATAAGAAACCCTTTCTCAAAAAATATGATAGAATCCAGGTGGGTGGCACATGACTTTAGTCCCAGTACTCTGGAGGCAGATGGATCCCTGAGTTCAAGGCCAGCCTGGTCTACAGAGTGAGCTCCAGAACAGTCAGAGCTACACAGAGAAACCCTGTCTTGAAAAAATATAAATATATAAAACAATAAATATATAATATAATTTCTCTACATATATAAATTATACATATCTCCCCATGTACCCTGATACATGCTCCATGATACATGCCTTTAGTCCTCAAGAGGCAGAGACAAATGAATCTGAGTTCAAGGATAGCCTGGCATACAAAATAAGTTCCAGGGCTATCAGGGATACACAGAGAAACTCTGCCTGAAAAACTGTATACACATATGTATATGGTAGACCTGTAGACTAAACACACAGGCACACAGACACAAAGATCACACACACACACACACACACACACACACACACACACGTGCATGTACATGTGCACCGAGACATATGAACATGTGTACACAGACCTATTTGCAAACACTACGAGACTGTCTATATATAGGGAGTTACCTGTATATAGTATAAGATAAATACTGATATAATTAAAGAAGAGGGTTGAAATTTATGTTGTGATTCCATTTATTCTCTTAGCAAGCTCCCAGTAAGTCCACCAGGTTACAAAGGGCTGCTCAAGATACCTAGGTAAAAGCCATCTCTCCTGATCATATACCATGACTCCCACAGTGCTCCCGTTAGAGAATCTATGAAAAACATTATAAGGTAGCCCCGAGGGAAGAATGGTCTCTCTAGAAGGACTTCCTTGTAAACTGATGCCTCTCACCTTTGATGAGCTCATGAATCACCTGAGTTCCTTGATAAATGCAAATACCGATTCAGTTATGCCAAGAAGGGGCCTGCAGCTGCCTTCTCTGGGGCTGTTACTGTGGACGATATTCTGCAAGGAGCATAGACCCAAAGCATCCCTCACATCGTGTGCTAACAGAAGGTGGTATTTTGTGACTTTCAAAGTCAATGCATTTTATAAAATTATATGAGTAAAATGGGTATTTCACGTTCTTTGTAAACAAAGTCCCTTCAAACTGAAGTCCAGTTTAAAGTCTTCAAGGAAAAGAGCACAAGGAAAACTTCAGAATATTCTTTGGGACAAAGGTAGGAAGGAAAATCGTCTAGCAGAGTGCAGGGCACAATCAGTCCATTTGGGGGGTTGGTATTCAGTCTGGGCGCTTGCCCGTCCTGGGGAGACAGCTTTTATACCAGGGAACAGAAGATGATTACTAAGTATTTAAAGCTGAAAGTATTTCTGAAGGTCCACAATTGCTTAGTTTGAATTGCTTTTAATGTGCTTGGATCATCATTATATTACCCCAAGAGGAATTTAAACAAAACATAAACATGTATCTAAATGGACTTAGAAGAAAGCTTGTTGTCCCGTCTCCTGTTTTAATTAGATATGTCTTATATAAGAAACATATAAATGCAGACCCTGTGGTTTCCCAGCAAGGCTGCAGCACTAAGTAAATCCACCAGAGTATTATTTTGTTTGCTTTTTCTCCCTTAATTAAGTTTTTAAAGTTTCCTTAGCTCGCTGTGTGGCTGCTTCAGCTTTGGCAGCTGGGTTTGTGGTGAAGGCTGAGAGAACACACAGCAATCTCCCTCTCCTTTCCTCACTACACCTCCTATGCAGCTAGATGGGAATGCAGAATAAACAGGAGGGGGTGACATCCATCTGCACACTAGATGCCTTCATAGAAATCCCCTCATGTCATGCTTAAGAAGAACTCATTATTAATGGTAACGGGTGAGGGGTATCTATGCCAACTGTGTAGAAAGCTTTCCAAGGCTTATGAAAACCAGGGATAGTGTACAATTCTACAATGCCAACGTATTCAAGTATTTAGCTGGCCCAGTCACTATCTTCACCATAGATCTCTGGACTGGAGGCTCCTTCGGGGGCCAGCTTCAATGGCTGCAGTGCTTGGATAGCCAAATAACCCAAAGGAGGCAGCACAGGAGCCCTTGGGGTTCTCTTTCTCTTTATAAAGGCCTCAGAGAAGAAATCCTGAGTTGGCAAAAGACATACACTGTTAATGGCTCTGTAAATGAGAAAGCTGAATAATTTTAAATTTTTGTTTAATCTCACTTTGGTTTGGTTTGGTTTAGTTTCATATAAATTAATTAATTATGTAATGTAAAACTGAGAACAAACAGGAGCACATGTACAATAAAAAGTATGTTTGCTAGTGCTAGTGCTAGTGCTAGTGCTAGTATAGCCAACTCCCAATATATACACCTTAGCTAATATGAGTCACACAAGATGTAGGAATATGTATATTTGTTTGTTTTGAGACTATAGCAAGAAAGAAACCTTAGCAGACCTTATCATCCTACAATTTATGATTCTGTTCTCCAGGTTATGTATTTTATTAGATGCCTAAAAATACTCATGTGAACTAACATATACATAGAGAAAGAAGTGTCCCTAAGTGTTAACAGTAATTATTTAAGAATAAAATTACAGTTGAATTTTAAAATTCTTTTATGACTTTTCTGCTTCCTTCTTTTAAATCTCTGAGTGTTTAAAAAAACATAAATAAGGTCAGAGAGAAGACTCAGCAAGCCTGATTTTAATTCCTAGCTCTTGGATAAAAAAGCAGTGTGTGGTGGCACACATGTATGATCTCAGAGTTCCTATGGCAACACAGGAGGTTGAAACAGAATTGGCTGGAAGCTCCTGGGCCGATAAGCCTGGAAGATACAGACCAGTAGCAGAGACAACAAAAGAGACCCTGCCTCAACATGATAGAAGGCGAGAACTAACCCCAATCGGTCAATCGGTATCCTCTAACACACACACACACACACACACACACACACACACACACACTAAAATAAACAACTACAGGGGCAGAAACAATAGCTCAGAGATTAAGAGCGTTGACTGGTTTTTCCAGAGGACTTGGATCTGATTCCCAGCACAAACATGACGGCTCACAATCATCTGTAATCCCAGGTCCAGGGGATCTGACTCCCTCTTCTGGCCTCTGACAGTCTCAGGCATACATGTGGTACACAGACATGGATGAAGGCAAAACACCCACACACATGATATTAAATCTAAAAAATTTTTAACACATAAAACAATTAAAAAATTGAACCTGAAGACAATATTATAATCAAAAGCATCTGCTTTACTTGTTGATTCAAATCTCATAATTGCTTTGCACTGATTACTCAATTCAGTCATTCAGTGCAATTTATTTCTGTCATCTCTTTGGAAATCACGGATACACTTTTCATGGGTTTTGTTCGTCTTCTGGCTTGCTTGTTTTGATCTGATGACTGACCCTTGTGCCATTTGGGCTCTAGCCAAGTGCTCTACCATGAAACTACACTGAAGTCCTTGTACTACATGGCTCATCTAACAAGTGTCTCACTGAGTGTTTTCCATTCGGCTGCAAGACGGACACTAGAAACAAGGGCTCCAAGAGATTCTTGCTCCTGGAGTAGATCATCCTTGCTTTCTTTGTCCTCTTAACAAAGAATCACTCTGTCACAGTTATCATTGCTGGACCTTGAATGAAAAAGAACAATCACTTAATGGCACAGGGGTAACTACCTTAGCAAGGAAAACAGGTATATACATGTTGTACCTATTTTTTTTCAGAGCTTTCTTTCTGGGATTGCTTATAGCAGGGAAGCCTTCATACTCTTCTGGGGCATTCATTGGTAGCGTGAGGAGTTGGTGAGCCATTGCTTTCCTCCCTGTTGAAGAGCCTTGTGTCTAGGAAGCTCCAGACGTGCTTTCAGGAATGCTCTGAGAGGCAGGGCATCTCAAACACAATAAACAAAAAGTGATAAAATACTCAGATGCCAAAGGCTAACAAAGATGCTAAGGTAGGTAAACTTCTGTAGAGGCCCTGGGTTGCAGAAGAAATCACTGTGATTAACATCTTCCATCTAGCAGTTAAATTCTGGTGCTGCTAAGTGGTGGTCCTACACCACTGTCTAGGTGTGGGTTGTAATTGAAGAACAGAGCAGGTAGAATCAGAGCTGAATCCTTCTTTAATTGCTGTACACACACACACACACACACCACACACAAAGTGAAAGCTTAGAACATATCTATTATTGTTTTAAGCTACATTTGGGGCAGTTTCTTTACACAGCACAGATAATCAGGACCTATACCAAAAATACAGATCCCACTACCCAATTTTGCCTGTGATCATGAGCCTTTTGCCTGAAAAATTGGACATACACACCACAGAATTTGGAATCAAGAATCCTAGTCTTTATCCTTTCATCTATCTTGATATTAAAAGATGACTTTAAAAAATTCACTTTGAGGGACTGGAGAGGGCTCATTAGTTAAGAGCAATTTCTGTTCTTGTAGAAGACCCAGGGTTGGTTATCAGTACCCAGATGGCAGTTTTTAACTAGTCTCACTCCAGTTCCAAGGCCTCCAAGGGTACTATATGTGCCCACAATAAGCATACATACATACATACATACATACATACATACATACATACATACATGCAAAACACTCATATACATAAAATAAAATAATGAATATGTTTAAAGTAATGAAAAAAACTAATTCACTTCTTTCCTCAAATCTCATATGTACACTCTAAAAGGAGTATATCTTTCTTTTCCACATGGTTTTTAAGAAGGCTCTGTCAAGTCAGCAGGATGCAATGAGAGCAATCTTCCCAAGGAAGGTGGTTGACAAGTGCAGCCTGTCGGTCAGTGTCTATCCTTGTGTCTGCCTATCTTCATGAAAGCCTTATAAATGCTGATGCTACATGAGGGAGGTAATAATCCGACGGTTAAAGACTCCGATAATTCACCAGCCTCCCTACAACAAAGAGAAGTAGGTTGACATTCTAAGTCTCTGCCTTTTCTTCATGGGCCAGGGCCTTGCTTCTCAGTGGAGAAACCATAGAAAAAAAAATCTCTCCAAAAGGCCTGTTTGTGGTGGTAGATCGCTGTGAGACCTCAGGGGTGGTCAGGATCAGGTCTGCCAACACCACAGCCCTTTTCAAAATCTTTCCTTTGGCAGTTAATAAATCTCTTATAATCCCTTTGGAAATATATTTTCCCCGAGAATAATCATCCTGGCAAAAAGGCAGAGAAGAATATGAAGCTGTGTCCCAGGAAAGCCACGTCTGAGGTTCTCATTCAAGTCCAGTGCTAGTGTGGTACGGTGACTCCTGAGGGGAAACTTCACATTTGCTATAGAAACCAGGCTTTGTGGCTGCTCAGCGTGGGTGGCCCCACAACCAGGTGGGAAACAACCACAGGGGCCGGTCTGAGCCTTGGGTCACTCCCAGTGTTCACGAGGATGTAGAAAAGAGTGAAATGGATTCTCTTCCTGTCTGTTCAGATACTTGTCCTGCCACTAGCCAAAAATAGAATCACAACTAGCCTTTCCCCTAAAGACTTCTAAATGATGAATGCCTTCCAAAATGATGTCTAGACTTTTACGCAGATGCAGTTTGAACTGTCAGTCTGTAAAGTTTGAGTGAGAGGCTGGAGGAGGCTCATTATCAGTTAAAATGCTTAATACAGCTCAATATTTTCTAAACAAAAAGACGGACACAGGTGATTGACTCTGAGCTCGGTTGCATTCTGGAAATATAATTACATAGCTTTACTGACTTAGGGCACCAGATTTTTATTGCATCAAGATAACTAATAACATGGAAAGACATTAACTTAAATAAGTGAGTTGTGTCTCATAAGCTATGTTTCAGGTGATATTCTTCCCCAACTCTTGCTAAAGTAAGAACACAAAGACATTTTTGCTTTTGGATTTGCATAAGCTTCCTTTAATCTTTAGAAATCTACTGTGGAGGTAGCAGGGTACCTAAGTGGGTAAACACACAACTCTTTTGACCTGATTTTGATCCCTGAGAAAAAAGGTAAAAAGCCAAATGAAGTAGCACCAGCATCCTAAAACTAGGTGAGAGGTGAAGACAGGAGAATTAGCCAGATGCTTGTACACACAGTGAGGTAGTAGCAGAAATCCTAAGAGAGATCCTTCCCCGAAAACAGGTGAAAAGAGAAGTCTTTCACCAATTCCCCAAAAATAAAGTTGTTCTATGACAGCCACATGACCTCCACATGTGTACCTCACCCCCACATACTAAATAAAAAGATAAAACTTTTTAAATCTAATATATACCAAAACGTAATTCTAAAGGTGGCCTTGATTCTCCATAGTAAAAGTACTTGAAATACTAATTTGAGGACCAGAGAGGATATGCATATATTGATAGATTGATCATTTAACCTATTAGAAAAATTTAAAACAACATTTTCTACTATTATCATTTGTAAGTCCTTCAGGCCCCTTGGTGAGAGCATTCAGGGATCTAGCCTGAGCCATTTAATGTCTGTTAACAGATCTGCCCTGGCTTCTTATTGGCATGTGTTCCTGTGCCACCCACGGAGACCTCCAAATGTGGATCCAAGCTGAGCCCTGAACGCTGTTTTTGTGTAATTCTGCCAATGACCACCCCTAAACCTCAAAAGAATGAAGGGAGAGCAAAGATATGCAGAAACATATGTATTTTTAAAACCTCGAGGCTATTTACATGAATATGAGCTCTTCTATTCTGTCCCCTGCCCAGCCTGGGTCTGAAACATCCAGACCCCTTGTGTGCTGTTTGGTCTGGGTTCTGGTCATGGTCTTTGGCTAAGCTGTGCGTGCCTATGTACCAGGCTGCCAAGGGCTCACCCACTCCCCAAATCAGGACTAACCACAGCCTGAGAAAGGAAATTTTCATTTGGTGAACAGAGTGTGTGAGTTGTGAGCCCTAGATCAAAATACTTTCCTGTACTGTCTTTCCATCTTAAATAAGACTGTGCTATATACTTTGAAAAGGCATGAGGATGCCCTCCACCCCCCGCCCCCAGCCACCCCACACACACTCCCGCAACTGTGGATTAGCACACGACAAACAAGGAGAAATTATAATAGACATTTGACTCTTGACTTTCCTGTCAACGACAGCCCCAACACTGAAAGCTTTGTTCCAGGTTGTACTTTCAATTTTGTTCGGAGTTCTGAATTAAAGTGCGAGGAACACTGGTTAATTATAAGTTAATTTTGCCATAATCTGGAATAAATTAGATGATTGCTTAGTTCACAAAAAAAATTTATTATAATCACAAATTAGGATTTGAGACTTTGAAATTACTTCCCTTGCAAACCTCTTATTTTACAGATGAAAAAGGTGAGGACCCAGTGTGATTAAATGGCCTGCCCAAGTTCATACAACTAATTAAAAGCTAAGCAAGAACTAGATTCTATGTCTTCTGCTCCTCTGTCAGAGTGTTTACATTTGTTTCCATTATACCTCAGGTTTTAATTAGTTATAATAAGAGGTAGCACTGAGCTGGATTAAACAAAATGGTAAATGGACCTCCTGTCTTCTTACTTGGTTCTTTGGCTCTTTTTAAAACAGGGGGTTTGCTTTGCTTGATTTATTTCATTATTTTTATATGTGCAGTGACGTCTAATGGTGAGATGTCTCAGGAAAAATGTTTTTGAGCAAATTATATTGAACTGTTAGGAAAATTAACTGCTCTGCCTTCTGAGAAATAGCAGGTAAACGCTGACATTACTATCATGGCTAGTGAAGGCAGATGGGTATCTAGGGGGAGAATAGGAGTAGAGTTTATTGTTCTAGCTTTATACCACAGAGAACAAACCACATGGAGGCAGAAGTAACTTCACATGAAAGCACCAACCTTGGTGTTAGTCACACCATAGGGATAAGCCCGACATTCTTCATATTGTCCTTCTCAGGTTGTTCGTGAAGCAAATCTTAGAGTTTGTTCTTCTGTCTACAGTGCGACATAAACCACATCCCCATATATATGGTACATCTAGACCTGAGACTATGAGGCTTTGACTAGGCTGCAAATTACATTAAACACACTGACATCTTCAGAAAATAACTTTAGAAAAGAGATCCATGGGACCATTCATTGCTTCTAGCCTTGGGCTGTGTAGTCGCTATTCCTGGTTGTCAACTTGACTATATTTGGAATGAACTACAATCCAGAATTGGAAGGCTCACCAGTGACCCTTATCTGGAGGCTGGGAGACAGAAGTTTCTGATCTGGGTCTTGGTATGGAGATCTTGAGGCATAGTGGCTATAGATTCCAGAAGCTTAAATCTCCGAGTTCAAGGTCATCTGGGATTAAAGGTATGGTGGAACACACCTTTAATCTGAGCTACACCTTCTGCTGGAGACAATATAAGGACATTGGAAGAAGGGAGTCTCGCTCTTGCTCCCTCGCCTGTTTGCCGTGTGGGATTGAGTAACTGCTAGATCCTTGGATTTCCATTCACAGCTACTACTGAACCATTGTTGGGAATTGGACTGCAGACTGTAAATCATCAATAAATTCCTTTACTATATAGAGACTATCCATAAATTCTGTGACTCTAGAGAACCCTAACTAATACAGGTTGTGAATAATATATTTGATTTTGAAAGTTCCATGAAACCATGAATGATTCTCCATGTTTCTTTCAGCTTTAAAATCATGTGGTTCAGTGTCCCTTCTCCTTGTTTGTGTATGTTGGAGTTTTCATTGATTTTTGAGACAGAGTCTAGTTGTATTGCCTAGTATGGAGTGTTAATCCCAATCCACTCACTTTAGGTCTCCAAATGCTGGGATTACAGCATGCACACAACTCCTAGATTCATTCTTCTTTCTCAATAGAGTAAAAAATATTTATCAATTGCTTACCCAGGTGTCTGTTACTCTAAGGAAATTTGCTGTCTTGTTTGAACAAATTTAACATACCATGTGTTTTGGTCTTTTTTCCATGGCTAAAACTGTGTACCACAGATGGTGAAAATCACAAAAGCAGCGGGGAAGGAGGAGGAGGAACAGGAACAGAAGGAAGAGGAGGAGGAGGAGGAGGCTTTCCACATTATTAGAAGCTGGAAAGCCCTAGAGTGCATTCCTAGCATCTCTCCAGGAGGTTCTTAGTGCAGCACCCTAACATGGCAGGACAAGCAAGTGTTGGGAGGCTCAGGAAGCAAGCTTTACAATAAGACACCCCCTGCCTGGAGTAAATCCATCCCTCAGTCATGTCATTTTAATCTACTCATGAGTATAGATCCCTGGTGACCAGATAACCTCTGAAAGGACACATTCCCCAATTCTATCATAAAGGTGAGCTTGGGAAGGGACATCCAAGCCTTGTGCTATGTTCTTGTCATCATAAATAGAAGATCCAAATCACTATTTAGGCACCAAGAGGGGAGGGGGCATGAAAAAGAAATGTCAGGGTCTCTGCCCTTGATGACTGATTTTTCTCCTTCATTACCTAGCATTGTTTTTGATGGTGATAATGTTAACTGAAATATAGTAATGGAACTTCTTTATGGTTTAACAAATTATCTTGGGAGACAGAGCCTGCATATAAGTAATATTAGTATCATATTGATGACAAAGAACTACCTGGAAAAATAATTGGTTTTATTTTGATAATGCTTTTTAATAAGTATGAAATTTGTTAAATAAAGTATTCTCAGTGTGTATGTGTTGGTGCACATGTTTGTGAATATTAGTGTGCATGTGTGTATACATATGTATGAAGTCCAGAGGTGAACCTCTGGTGTCATTCCTCTGGAGCCATATACCTTTTAAAAAGTTCTTTTAAATTTCATAGATAGAAATAGAGAGACAGACAGACAGACAGATGTGTGTGTATACATACATATATATCACATATATACACATATGTATATACATATATCATATATACATATACATATATATACATATCTATATACATATATACACATGTGTATACGAGAGTGTTTGTGAGTGTGTATGTGAATGTATATATGTGTGAAAGAGTGTGTAATATTGTGTGAATGTGTGTGTGTGTTCATGTACACACATGTGCAAGTGTGCACTCATGCCACCATGGGCCTGTGGAAATCAAAGAATCACTGGGGGTGGGGGGTTGGTTCTTTCCTTTCACCATGTGGGTCATGGGGATTGGACTCAGGTCGTCAAGCTTGTCAACAAGTGCCTTTACTAGTTGAGTCATCTGAACTTTGTTTTTGAATACACAGTCTCACACTTACCTGGCAGGAGAGATACCATGATCACAAAGGTGGTTTTCCCAGTACAAGGCTTATCCATTGCACTCTGGATGTGCTGACCCCTGTGATTTCCCCAAATTCGGGAAACTTGACTGCATAATTTGTGGTAGTGGGGGACTGCGTTCGCATTCTCCCCTAAAAACTAAAGAAGAAGAGGAGGAGGAGGAG
Source organism: Mus musculus (assembly GCF_000001635.26). Taxonomy (NCBI): domain Eukaryota; kingdom Metazoa; phylum Chordata; class Mammalia; order Rodentia; family Muridae; genus Mus; species Mus musculus. The sequence continues at coordinate 6,924,085 of NC_000072.6, read as the reverse complement.
GAAGAGGAAGAGGAGAAGAAGAAAGAGAAGGAGAAGAGGAGGAGGAGGAAAAAGGGAAGAGGAAGAGGAAGAGGAAGAGGAAGAGGAAGAGAAAAAAGAAGGCTGCAGTTTCTAATGTGCCTGGAACTTACTGAGTGTACTAAACTGGCAGGTGCACAGCCCTAGAGATCAGCCTCTATCTGTTTTCCCCTGTGGTGGGATTATAAGCAAATTCCACCACACTCAGCTTTCCATAATCTTGAGCTCTAAGGAGGAAATTCAGGTCCTTTACTATGGCTTCTCTTCTGCCCAAGACATAGGACATTTGAATTTTATAAACACTCAGAGAGAAATAAGTGACCAAGAGTAGAATACATATTCCGAGAGAGAACAGCAAGTCAAGCTAAGCCAGTTGCCACCGCACCCCTCCAGACATTAAAACCAGTACAGTTCACAGAAACCCCATATTTGGAGTTCAATGCTTTGGGGTTTCTCTCTTGAAATTCTTACAATATCATCTTAATTTGGGGTGTCATGAGTGAGGTTGAGTGGGACAGTGAAGGGATTTTGGGGCCTCAGCTCCCATGTTTTTCTGCTTCCCCCAACCTCAAGAGGACTGGCTCCCTACTATGCATCTCCCACACTCAAGCCATCTCTTCATCTTCTGTCCCATTCAGACCATTTTCCTTGTGCCAGAAGAAACGTAGGAGCAACATGGAGGGGGTACAGATTAGACATCTTTACTTTGAGGTCTTTCTGGATGGGACATGGGGACAGCCCCAAGCCTGGGGCTGACCATATCTTGCATATTGGTTGGTCACATGATGCTGGATTGAGCTAGACTAGGGCAAGTCTCTTCCCTTCCCTCACCCAGATCCTGATCACAGCCCAGCTATGAGGTTGAAAGATCTTATGGACTCACTCCTTTCCTGTGGGTTAAGGCAGCACCCTCCTCCCCTACCCCACGGTTTCTCTAGTCTCCACTCCCCTGCTGAGTTTTATAAGTTCTGCTTGGTAGAAGGAACACAACTAGGCAACCAAAAAGCCCAAGTACATAAGCCTCTGTGTAGCTTGAGGCTCAGCACCCATGCCCAAGTGCCCCTCTCCCATTCCTGGTAGCATCTTAGGAAGACATGTGTCTGTTTCTTTTGGCCCACTAGAGGCAGGAAATTGATTATGGTGTACACTAACGTTGGCATTTACAACTAACACAGCACAGTATACAAATGAACAGGAAGATATGGAAAACACTTAAGGCTTATTTTTCTGCATCTCAGAGTGGCATTCAATAGCAAATGAAGCACCATGCACAGCCAAGGAGTGAGGGAGACCATGGGAGAAGGTACAGAAGCACATGTGCCCCCTCAGCAGCATTTTCTGCATGATTTTAGGTATTGGCTCCTACATTCTCATCTTGCAGTGAGTTCTAAAATGATATGTAGTCAGCCCCACAAAGAAAAACTAGAGTTGTGCCCTGAAGAAGTTTCGTGGTGGCCAGAAAGGTGACTTGTGGATAAAGGTACTTGCCTCCAAGCCTGCTGAGCTCAACTTAATCGCCAGGACCCAAAAGGTGGAAGGAGATAACTGCCTCTGAAATTGGTCCTCTGACTGTGCACACACGCGCGCACACACACACACACACACACACACACACGCTTCCTTGGGCCTTAGAGTCTATATCAGTGGTATAGCATATGCCTACGTTCTACATTGAGTCCAATCTCTAAGTGCATCAAAACAAATGAAAAAAGTCCATATATGTATTAGGCATTTTAATATCATTTAGAAGACTGCATTTTTTATGTCTCTTTATAAGAATAAGTAAGTAGGAGCTAGACAAATCACTCACTTGCTACTCTTACAGAGGACCTGGTATCCATTCCCTACATGGTAGCTCACAAATGTCTTTAGTTTCAGGTCTAGGGTGTCTGACTGACACTGTCTTCTGGCCTATTAAAGTTCCAGGCACACATGTGGTACAACAATTTAAATGCAAGCAAAGTGCACACATACAAAAAATAAAAATAAATAATTTTTTTATTTTAAAAAGAAACATAAGCATTGATAGCAACGTGGACAGCATAAACTGTGGGCTTACATGTTATCAGCACAACAATGTTTGCAGAAACCGCTGTTGTTCTACAAATGCCCAAATCAAATAGCTTTTATATATTCTTGAATCAGTCATGAGTGATAATAAAGGGGACCTTGCACCAGTAATATCTGGGACAACAAACATCGCTGCCAATACAACTCCTGCGTGACACACGGGAAATCAGAAGCCAAGTACATACTTCTGGGCATCTTTGTGGCTTTAACTGGTCATAAATGCTCCAATAGCCACTTTCACATGGCACAGTTTGCTTATAGGGATAGATTATCAATTACCTAGCTTCATACACAAAACAGGCAGGCTTCCTCTAACACTGCTAGCACCCGGGTATGTGTTGAATACCAATACTAGAAAAGATATGTGTCATGAATAATCATTTATGAACATCAAGGAGTATCCCTAATGAATATTCCAACAAACTTTACCTTGACACATCTGCCATTATTATCTTTTTCCGTGAGTAAACCTGTCTGGAATCAAATAGAAGACAAACCAACCAACAAACAAAAAAACCTTTGTAAAACACAATAATGAAATTTATCTCTTTTCAGAAGCATACGTAAAGCTTGCAGGATTCAGACTGGTGTAAATCATGAAAGTTGATTAAATTAAATATTGACATCTCAAGGTTCCACAATGCAAGCAAGTATATAATGAAAGATGTCTCTGAAAGTGTAAATGCATGAGTATGCTATGTGCGATTACATCTTAGCTCTTTGGCTTTCTGGCTATCACTTTCCCAGTTACATTGTGATCACAGAGAGATGGAGAATCGTGAAGCATCAGTTGGTGATGTGTTACTTATGTTTGCCCTGAAGTGGATCTGAGTATTTATATTCAGCTACTCCTCCCAATACTGGAAAAAAAAAATCATTGGGTGTAGAGAGAAACATACACAAAGAAACTAAATAGTTTGTTCAAAATCACACACACACACACACTATCAGCAGCAGAGCCAAACAACATCTTGTTTCCTCCAGTGTAACCGACTAAGTTTCTCTAGTGAAGATCTTAGCTTCAGCACATGGACTTCTCTGGGGTGCATTCCAATGGCAAGGAATCAGGCAAGCTGTAAATGCCACTGGAAGCCCTCGTATGAGATGTGAGCACCCAGACCTGAACCCACATCCCAACTTGAAAGACTCTGCAGTCATCCACTTCCCCATGTTTGCCCGAGTCCTCCTGGAAATTATTATAGCCCTGGAAGGACTTGGTTGGAAAAACCAATTGTGCAAATAAAATGAGTAAGTTTTTCTGTTAAAAGAATTTAGCTCTATAAAACATCAGTTCAGAATTTGTGAACACAGCCATGGTTAATTAAACACATGCTAAGAAGCCTCGAGTTTTGGGTAGAAGAGCCACTGCTTCTACCATCTGTTGTTTTGCCATCGTAGGACCTTTCCATAGTATATGTGACAAGAAGAAATTGTGATTGGTTTATTCCCTAACAAACACTTTTTTTGAAAATTGTCATCATCCTCACAGCTGTCAAAATGAGCAAATTATGACAAAAGAGATGTAAAAGGAGCAGAGTTTCCAGGGAGGTTTTGAAAAGGTCCTGATTTGACTGCTGTCTATTTCCTTATTCAAAACACATTATAGATGTCACCCCCACTCCAACATGAATACTATCACAGCCTGGGGCCGGCTGGTAGATAAACACATGTTCTCTGATTCTTAAGGTAGCTTGGTACCTGGAGATAGATGCCTTGGAAACCTATAAATACTAGTTAAGAACCAACACAAGAAAGGATGTTTTCTTTCCATCTCAGTTAATTGTGAGTGTGTATAGGTCTTCCTTTTATGCTCTCAGATTGGGATAATAATGTTACTTAGATTAAGATTTGTTTGGTTAGTAGAGTTGGTCCTGGATAAGGGTGTTTCCAGGCCCCAAGGTGTGAAAGTAGGAAAGCCAGCAAGTTGACCAGCTCAGAAACCTCTCAGGCCAGATCCAGTCCTTTGAAATGGTTCATTCCAACAACTACTTCATCAATGGACTGCTGGAGTGTAGGAGGAGCTGGTTCTACAGCAGGATCTCCATGACACAGGACAGCAACAAGATACCCAAGAGGAGTCTCAGTGAGGTTCCAGTATTAACTGAGCAGCAGAAGCCAAAGGCCTTGCACCAGATTAATGTCTCATTGCTATGAGCATTTGCAAGTGAAGGCACACGAGCAGAAGGGTATACTGCAGTACACGCTGACACACCACAGCTTCCACAATGAGATTGTTTTTCTCTGTTTGGGGGCAGATTGCCAAGGAGGAGGGAGGGTGTGAGGGGAGGGGAGATGAGTAGGATTGGGTTTTGTGTGGTAACAAGTTATGATGATGTTAAAAATAAACAATAACAGTCCTTACTACAGGTATCCAGATCCTGGCCTCTGGAATAACTTACAGTGTAAAAAAAAAAAAAATCATAGAAATCTGAGTTGTAAACTTCCTATTTAACCTATGTATTTCTTTTCACTAGGCTAACCTAAAATGGCAGGACCATGTAACATGGATGCTGCCAACTGTATGTGTATCCTCCCGGATTTCCACTTCACTGAATGCTCGGTGCTCACACTAGGTCCTCCAAATCATGAAAAAGCAGTGCTCTCCACCCAACTCAATCTCTTAAATAAAATTATTTTATCATTTTAGCAGATTTATTCTCCTTCTTCTGGTTGTATAAGGTAAGTCTTGTCCCATGCACATTATTTTTATCACTAATGTGGTCAAATACGCGGCAGAAACAAGAGCCAAAGGATTTATGTCACACTTGGCTTCCAGGGGTGGGCGGCTAGCTCATGCTCACTTGGGCCCATGCACTTGAGTAGAACATGGTGATAGTATGGGCATGCAGCAAAGCAGCTTCTTCATCTCCTGTGGGCAGGAAGCAGAAGGAGAAGAAGGGCCTGGGTACCAAGGATAACCTTCAAGGCCACACTCCAGGTGACCACAGATGAAAACAGGCGTTTCCCACACCACGTTGTAGAGGCAATTCATAGCCACAGTGTAACAAATTATTGTCTGAGGTAAAAGTGTTCCTTTGGCTGGTTCATCTCTCTTCATCATATTAGCGAGGACTCTAGAATTAATCTCTGGTAGATGGAGAGAGCCATGAAGGCCACAGTACAGTGTTCACAAATTGTACTTAAAATGTCAAGCTCAAGAATCTACGTTTGTGGCACTCTCTGAGAGCATATATTTGGGTTTTGCCTGTAAGCATCTGGTAACCACTCCTTCTTGTGGTTATGCCTCACCTGTTAGGAATACCTTTAACAGGATTTAAACTGATAAGATAGATGCGTGTACAGTTCAAGCTACGCCAACCAGAGGGTTTTCTTTCTGGAATATTAATCTGCACCACGTAACAAAGTCTAAAAACAAACAAACAAAAACTATATTCATTCCTGTGGCAATCACTTTACAAACTATCTTCAAATTCCTGATGCCTGTTTTTTTCTGAAATATTCTCTTTAAAAATTAAGATTAAGCTTTTCCTTTCAGCATTATAGATTAAATTGAGTTCATCATCAAATTAAATCTGATAAAGGCTCCTCATTCCTAGAGAGGTATTTGGGTATTTGTCAAACGAATCTTTATGGTTTTATCCACTCAAGACTCAGCTATGTGAATATTTCTGCTGAAGAACTCAACTTTTAAATTAATTTTATAGGTTTTATCCCTACGGGCACATAATAATTGCATGTACTTATAGGAGAGTCTCTAATGTTTCAATACATATGTGTGATGTGAAATCATGATATTTGACATATTCATTGCCTCAAATAGTTATAATTTTTCTTTTTAAATGTATTTGCTTTTATTTTATATGAGTGTGGGTGTTTTGCCTAGATGTATGTCTATGTGTGTCCTACAGAGGCCAGAAGAGGGCATCAGGTTCTTTAACACTGGAGTTACAGGTGGTTGATAGTCACCACGTGGGTGCTGGAAACAACTCAGATCCCCTGCAAGAGCAGTAAGTGCTCTGAAGCACTGAGCCAGCTCTCTAGGTGACAAATATTTATAATTTTTAATAAAATGTTTTTGTTAACTTTTGAGACTGCAGACACACATATAATGCATGACTATGAGATTCACACACCTATAATATAATGTGTGTTGATCAGATTCACTTCCTACTCATCTCCCTAACACCTACTCCATCTCCCACCCTCTCTCAACTGCACCTCCTTTGTTGCTCTTGTTTCATAATCACTGAGTCCAGTCTGTGCTGCCCATCACTCATGGATGTGGGGCCATCCCTTGGAGTATGGTCAATGTCTTAAAAAAAAAACAAACAAAAAAAAACTGATTCTCTCTCAGCAGCCATCAACTGTCAATAGCGCCTCAGCTTGGGTGGGGCTCACAAACTCCTTCCTTCTCCGTTCTGTAGTGTTGACTATATTGATCGTATATAGGACTTCTGCAGACAACCACAGCCCTGCCAGTTTACAATGCTGCAGTTTTGTCATGTCAGCAATATTTCAGATGGGCAGTGATGGCACACACCTTTAATCCCAACACTGAGGACACAGAAGCAGACAGATCTCTGAGTTCGAGGCCAGCCTGGTCTACAGAATGGTTTTCAGGACAGCCAAGGCTACACAAACCCTGTCTCTCTTTACAGGAGAAAAACATGCAATATTTTGCCACACACACACACACACACACACACACACACACACACACACACCTGCCCACCCCCCACCCCCGCCAAATCTTAAAACTAATGCCCCTGATTAGTGCATCTCTGCAGTTCTGTATATGTGTCTGTATGGGTTTGAATGGCCCTTGGTGACAGTAACTACCTTATTGGACTGGAGGGGTGAGAATTATGCTAGAGGTGAAGAAGCACACACATTTCCGCCATTATTTCCTTCCTTGAGAATTACTGTGTTGCCAGGGTTTTCTCTGCCAGTTTTTTCATGTTCGGCTGCCATCATGGCAGCTGATTTCTTTATCCCTAACTCTGAAGAGGCATTAGGCCTTGCCTGAAACGAAGGTTTTTATAATATTTAATCTTTTTTCATCTTCCTTTGCTGAAGCTTAAGTCCCATTACTCCTGGTCCTGTCCTTGTTGACTAATGAGGATAATTGGTCCTTTCCTCCTGCAAACATCCTTTTATGTGTTTCGGAGAGTTATTACGGTTCTTTCCAGTCCTCTCCTCTCTAGGCGGAGCAGGCCTGATTTTCATAACCTTCCCTCACAGGGCTGATTTTCCAAACCTTTGATCATTTCGTTCTTCCCCTCTGAACTCTCTCCAATTTGTCTGTCTCTTTCAAAATGCAGTGCCCAGGAAAGAATTCAACCCTCCTCCAGTTGAATCCTAACCGATATGGCCTTAACCTGGTCTGAGTCTCCTGCATATGTAATGATCTACACATTACTTACCAAAGTTCTTTCGCAGAAGTTCCTTTCATTAAAAAGAAAATTAGGAATCATAATTTAGCATTTAGAACAACTTAATTTGGCATTCCTCACAGAACCTACATGATAGTACATAATGGGTATTTAAAAAATGGTGAACTGTCCAACAATAGCAAACAGAATTTGAGTCAAAGAGGTAACATTTTCAGACTGGATGACCTTCCTAAAGACAGTGAAAGAAACTTTTCAGGTATGAAAGAAGAATTCCATATTATTCCATGTCATTTACCCCGTAATAGAGTATCCAGTGTATGTAAAAGAATGTCTTGTAATGCCTGGAGAATCTTTTAGGAATAAATTTTTACACCTCAAGCTGATATATGGCTTTTCACTTCAGTTTAAAATTATAGGAGCAGTTACCAAAAACTATCGTCCATAAGCTAGTCAAACAAAGAGAGTTAAGCCTTTCTGCTGAAACTTGAGAACAAATTAAGGATTGCCTAGGAGAGATTATGTTTTCCATGTTTGTACTGTTAGTATTTATGAAAATACCGAAAGCAATCTCTGATTTTGCAGTTTTTAGTCACTAGCATATGAGACCAGCATGAGACATCAGTAAAGCGGCTTCACCCTTCATTGTGTTATACCAATTGTGAATCAACAGAGTTGGGGAGTAAGATATGGCTCCATAGACTAGATGAAGATAAAACAAGCTTTGAAGACGGGCGTTAAAGAAGAGAAGAGGGACACAGCCAGGAGTGGAGAAATGGTGAGAGTTCCAGAGGGCACTGGGCAAACGGACTTGGCTGGAGTAGAGAAATGAGTTGAGGGTGGCTTGAAAGCCAGACAAGCGTGAGGGAACTTAGTGTGGTGAGGTGTCTCGGAGCTGCTGAGAGACGGATGCAAGTTCCTCTTTGGGGAGATCTGCCTGGTGGTAGCCTTCTGGTGCTGATCGTGGGGGCGGGGCTGGACAAGGCAAAAGCGGCTTGAAGCAGCTGAGAGCATTCTACTCTTCACAAATCCTGCTGGGCTGTCAGACTTGTACTTTTAAATGTGTGAGCCCAATTATCCTCTTTGGACTATCCTACAAGGAGACTTTTAGAAAAGTCAAAGAGATACTCAGACTTAAACATCTGAGTCCCAGTCCTCACGGCTTTGGAGCACACTGGAGATCCTGGGGAGCCGTTTTAAGGTGGATATTTGTAGTGTCACCTTTAAACACTTAACTCTAATAGGACTCTTTCTGAAGGGACCCTTCAAAGGAGAGGGAATGCAGTATGCACGACCACTAGATGTCACTGTTGCTAGGCTACCTCAAGTTTAGAAGTACAGTATTCAGAGAGCTTGAAGAGTCTTCAAATCAAAAGGGGGGGAAATGTAAGTTTATTATACTTGCTGCCAAAATGCTTGTCACCCCTGCTCTCTGCCACCACACACACACATCCATATTCTTCCTAAAAGGCAAATTCAAGACACTCGTCTTGAGGGTTTGTGACGATGTCTAAAACTAGTATGTTCCAATTGTCCCCTTTATCCCCTGGTGCTAGAGACTGAGACCCTAGGCTCCACCACTGAACAATAGCCTCTGCCTCTTTGTGATTTTTATCTGGAGCCAGTGGCTCACTAAATGACTGAGATTGCCCTTGAACTTTCTCTGGAGCACAGGCAGGCCTTGGACCTGTGCTGTGTGTGGTGATTACAGGCTTGCACCACCAGGGCCAGCCTGACTTTTGTCACAGAAGCACCCTCTTTTAAGTGCTGTGTTCTCTGTGGCTGTGTGAAATGAGCTCTTGCTTTTTAAGCAGTATTCTTGGCCATGTTGCCACTGTGGAGTAGTCCCTTTGCAAATGACTTCTGAAAACATTTCATATGTTCAGCTCTGACTTGGGGTACTTGGTTTAGTTGCATGTGTCCCAGGTTCATGGCTACAGTAGAATTCCTGAGTCCTCTGTGGGACTGTCTCATAATGCAGCTTTTACTACAACGGAGACCTTGAAAACCCAAGTCACATTTTATTATGTGTTTACACAGTCCTAATTACCACACCATTAAAAATATTTTAAATATTTCAATTATTTTATATGTTTAGACTATAGACTATGGTCTGAACATAACAACCTGTAATACCATGTTTGGGTACCTAATAAAAGCTCTTAAGTAGCACAGTATGTACTCTTTGTAAATAAACACTGTATAACATACCTTATGAAATATTTAAAAGCCATCTTCTCTAGTAACTAAATGTTATTAAACCAAAATTCTTTCCCCACTACTCTCCCATATTGCTTACTCTTCCCACTGCCCTAATAGAATGCTCTGACAGAAACAATTTGCAGGGAAATGGGAAGGATTTATTTTGGCTTAGAGGTCCAGGAAACACAGTCCACTGCGCTGGGGCAGGCCTGGAAATACACAGAGGCTGACCACACTGCACCCATCCTCAAGATCCAGAAGCAACCACTAGCGCTCAGCTCACCTCCCATGGGTCTTTTCCCCCCAATTAACCTAGTCTATAAACTCTCTCAGCCGTCGTGAGGCTTGGCTCCTGGACCATCCTGTCAAGTGAGCAGCCCATATTAACCATCACATCCTGTAAGATAAAGCCTTTTAGGTGGCTCAGCAGATAAAGATGCTTCTCATCAAACCTGAAGACCTGAGCTCCATCCCCAGGAATCTCATGCTGGGAAGAGAGCCCAGACTCTGCATACTCTAAGATACTAAGATACTCTAAGATACTCTTCAAAGTGATAGGCAGTCAGCTGCACACTACACTAAGAGAAAGTGAATACGCCCATGGTTTGGTTTTTCTTCCTAAGACAGGGTCACTCTGGGTAGCCTTGGTTATTCTGAAACTCAGTATGTAGGCCAGGCTGGCCTCAGACTCTGAAATCTACCTGCCTCTGCTTTTCTAGTACTTGGATTAAAAATGTGTGCCACCCCCATTGGACACACAAACTTTATACGCCCCAGTACAGGGGAACGCCAGGGCCAAAAAAATGGGACTGGGTGGGTAGGGAAGTGGGGGGGGGGAGTATGGGGGACTTTTGGGAGAGCATTGGAAATGTAATTGAGGGAAATACGTAATAAAAAAATATTAAAAAAAAAAGAAACCTCATTGAAGAGAAATACACTGCCTTAGGAGAGAAGAGCAGGTGATGTCTCAGCACAGCAGAGAAAATGCAAGATAGAGCTGGTTTCAGTTGCAGCCTCATTTCCAAGACCAGGCAAGAATCTCAACCTGACTTATTTTGTTTACCCTGGCCATTATTTAAATGACCAATGCTTAATTTTAATGAAAAAAAAATGTGCTCTATAGCTCACTATAGTCTATACCAGGGTCAGCAAACATTTTCTGTAAAGGGCTAGATAGGCAAATGTTGCAGGCTCTGGGGCCCATGTGGTCTCTGTCTCAATTTCCCTAATCCACTGTTGTAGAGAAAAGCTGCCATAGTTGTGTACTCTAATAAAGCTCACTCTGTCTGTCTATCTGTCCATAATCTGTCCGTCTGTCTGTCTGTCTGTCTGTCTATCTATCTATCCAACCATCCTCTGTCTGCATACCTGTCTATTGTCTATCTAGTCTTAATTTATACGTATGTGTGTGTTTGGTCTGCATGTATGTCCGTGTACTACACGCATGCCTGGTGCCTATGGAAGACAGGAGAGGCTCTAGGATGATCCCTTGGTATTGGGTTTACAGGTGATTATGACCTTTCATGTCAGTGTTGGGAAATGAACCTGCAAGAGCAGGTCTTGTCTGCAAGAACAACAAATGGTTTTTATTCATGAGTAATCTCTCCAGCCCAACAATAAAGCTTTATTTATTAAAAAAAAAAAATGTGTGCCACCAAGCCCAGCTTAAACCCACAATTTTAAACCCTGGGGTTTTTCTCATCCTGATTTCTTGAGATAACAGAAGCATTTTCATTTCTGATTCAGCTTCTTACTGTAACTCCTTTAAGGAGCTAAAAGAATATATATATATATATATATATGTGTGTGTGTGTATATATATATATATATATATATATATATGTATGTATGTGTGTATATACATATATGTGTATATGTATATATATGTATGTATAAATATATGTACATAGTCTTATTAGTTATGCAGATACTAACTATATGTAATAATTTCCTATATTAGTGTCTGTATATGTATGCATGAAGAGAGAGAGAATTAAGCTAGTCAAAATGGACCTGGGGAAATGTGGATAAGAGTCTGTTGACCTCAGATACAGCACCAATGACAGAACAAAGAAATGTTCCACCATCATCTAGCTTAAGAAACCAGTGAGTTTATTATGATTTGCTTATACCGCCCTGAAAAGCCCACCCCAGTGGGCGTGATGACCACAAAAGCCCCATCTCTGCAGCTCTTCCCATGCCTCGGCAGCTCAGCTGGACACAGTCTCCTTTCCACAGCAACTGTTACTGTTTACATAACCCTGGAGAAGGGTCTATGAATCCTGCAAGCTTCAGGAACTTCCTAAATCTTACAAGTTCTGTTAGCTTCTTGAACCTTGGTTCATTTTGCTTCCTGAGTCTTAACATTTAGAGGAAACAGCTACATAAAAAATAAATAAATAAGATAAAGATGAATTATTTCTTAAACTCGAGAAAACATGTAGACCTTTTTGTTTACTTCTGTACATCAGGTATAAGTTTTGTTTTTGCTTTTAATTAACTTTTTAAAAGTTTACGGATGCTCCTAAACAGAGTTGGATGTATTTCCTGAACATTGAGATACAGATATTGCTGAATCGCCACCCAATTATTATTTTCTAGGTATCTGCATCTTGAGGTGACCCATCTGTGATTTTCCCCAAAGAACAAAATCAGTGACTCTGTCTCACACCATGCCTTCAACACAGCAGACAGATTCAGTGGGATGTAGAGAAAGCAAAAGATAACAGAAAAAAGCCTTCAAGATGACAGACAGTATGTGCGGCCAGCAGAACACAAGGCTCTGCATTGGATGGTACAAGACTGTACAAGATTGCAGGGGCTGTACGAGAACATACCCTCTTCCTTCCTCTCATCCTTGTCAGAGAAAACTTTCTTTTTTCTCCATCTCACCTAAGTCACCACAAAGGACAGATTCAGGCTGATAAAGCTTTGAACTGTGCCCATGCAACAAGGAATTGAAGTTTACCTTTCTGCTCATACCATACGTTCATGTCCCAAGAGTGTGTGAGAAATAGACATCAAGAGCTGTGATAAATGCCCTCCAGATACTTTGCAAATATCATGCACTGTAATGTATTCCTATCATATATATCCCTATATTATGAATATTCAGGTATACAGACATTGGTTTAATTTTTTCCTTCCTTCTTCTCCCCCTCCTTCTCCCCTCCCCCCTCCTCCTCCTCCCCTTCCCTCTCCCTTCTACCCCCCCCCCTTCTTTTGACAGACTCTCTATATATGTAACACTGGCTGTCCTATGTACATCATGCTGACCTTGAACTCACAGAGATCCACCTGCTTCTACCTCTGCCTCCCGGGTGCTGAAATTAAAGGCACGTGCCACCACTCCAGCTCTTTCTTCCTTCATTTTCAAAATGTATGGCTATTTTGGCTGCATGTATGTTCACGTGCCATTTGAGTGCCTTGTTCCTGTGGAGATCAGAGACAGGCCTGGAGTTACAGACTGGACAGCGGTGAGCTACGCTGTGAGTTCAAAGAAGCAGACCCAGGTACTCTGCAAGAATGACAAGTCTCCCTTCTCCCCCTCCCCCTCCCCCTCCCCCTCCCCTCTCCTCTCCTCTCCTTTCCTGAGACAGACTCTCACTCTGTAGCCCTAGGTGACCCAGACACTGTATTAGACTAGGGTAGCCTCACACACACAGAGATCTGCCTCCAGAATGCTGGCATTAAAGGTATATACAACCACACCAGGCTCACCTTTCTTTTTGTAAGTGACAAATGAAACATTGAGACAATACAGGCAACTTTTACAGAACTTCTCACTCTGAAGAAAAATGAAAGGATGGTTTTGTTTGACATGAAGTAAAATCAGAGACTTATTTTTTTCACTTTTTTTTATTAGGTATTTATTTCATTTACATTTCCAATGCTATCCCAAAAGTCCCCCACACAATCCCCCACCCACTCCCACTTCTTGGCCCTGGCGTTCCCCTGTACTGAGGCATATAAACTTTGCACTTCCAATGGGCCTCTCTTTCCACTGATGGCTGACTAGGCCATCTTCTGATACATATGCAGCTAGAGGTACACAAGCTCCGGGGGGGTACTGGTTAGTTCATATTGTTGTTCCACCTATAGGGTTGCAGATCTCTTTAGCTCCTTGGGTACTTTCTCTATCTCCTCCATTGGGGGCCCTGTGATCCATCCAATAGCTGACTGTGAGCATCCACTTCTGTGTTTGTTAGGTCCCGGCATAGTCTTACAAGAGACAGCTATATCTGGGTCCTTTCAGCAAAATCTTGCCAGTGTATGCAATGGTGTTAGTGTTTGGAAGCTGATTATGGGATGGATCCCCGATATGGCAATCTCTAGATTGTCCATCCTTTCGTCTCAGCTCCAAACTTTGTCACTGTAACTCCTTCCATGGGTGTTTTGTTACCAATTCTAAGAAGGGGCAAAGTGTCCACACTTTGGTCTTCGTTCTTCTTGAGTTTCATGTGTTTAATTTTATGAAAGAAATCAGATTAATAATTTGTTGACTATTTTAACCTGAACAAAAATGTAATGTGGTTAAAACGGGAATCTCAGAGAAAGGGGAAAAGGCAATTAAAACTCTGGCAAAGAGTCCCAGGAGAGACGTGTTCTCTATGATGACGTGTCTGGCGTGAGTTTTGGAAACGCACTCTGTCCGGATACTCCCACACTTTAACCTGGGACCAGTGCCAGCTGCTTACCACGTACAAGCAAAAAGAAGCATGTGAAACCAAGCTTAGCTAGTCAGTAAGAATGGAGCTTGTGATACAAATATGCCTTGATCACAAAGAAATTCATAGTATTCAGAACTTATTGTCAAAGACACGGCTCCTCTTATTTTAGATTAGCTCAAGCTGGCCTGGGACACATGATAATGTTCCTGCCTTAGTTTCCCATGGGCCTGGAATTCCCAAGAGCAATGAACAATGAACAGCATCATATATACTGGTTCTTACATGTACAACATTTCTGTTAAGTGAAGGTTACTATATGAAAATGAGCAGAAAGTTTGCTTCAAAAATTTATCAGGCAAGGAAAATCAAGTATGGTCCAGCTGACTGCCCTGGCCAAAGTTATTGGACCTGAAGCAGATTCCTTTGTCTAGCTCAGACATGACACCATATGCACTTGTTGTAGTCTTCTAACCTAAGCCCCATCCCCTCCCTTTCTGTCTCACTCAATCAATGTACCTTAGGAGAAGAAGCAACATGGCAAGTTTGTCTACAACTGCACCACCCACCCAACCCCTACTGGTCGCAAATAAGCAAATAACTTAGTAACAAACAACTATGAGGTTGAGAGAAACTCATGCCTACCTTGAAAGTATTTTCAGACCCTGTCCTTACCTGTGAGTGCAGATTAGTATCAAAGGCAGTAATCACAGAGGCAGGAAGAGCCAGATTGTTAGGTACTGAGCCAGGGAAAGAAGACCCTACCTAGTGCAGTGCTTTGAAAGCCCTGGAATGCCTGGGAAACAGCCTAAACTACTCTACTACCTTGCTGCAGAGGGTTAAAAGTTCAGCTGCTCTTTGGGTTAGAGTACATATTCTCAGTGGGAATGTTACCCTTCCAGTCCCAAAGGGCAAAACTTGGTTCCCAAGAGCAAGAACAATATTGATAATAATCTCTCTCATTTTCTATATGACTCTGTAGTTATTTCACACACACAAAAATAGATCATCTATCTTTAGTGTTAAAATTTCGTAGGAAAGGTGATTAGCCAAAAATGACTTTAAAAGTTCCTGAGGGTGGGACACGATAGAAAGCCGACTGAAGAAAATTAGATGGAGGGATTTTTCTCAAAAATGCCCATTGAAGAAAATACTGGCAAGAAAACAGAGTCAGACAATGTGAGAGCAAGAACTGGGCAAACATACATCAGTAAGCTTAGCTGTTGTAAGAGAACCAAAAAGACACAGGCTGTTCTTCCCTTTTTAATTGTGCATAGACTAGTGATTCTAGAACACATGCTTGTGCATGCACACACACACACATGTGCACATACACACACACGCACATACACACACACACATACACACACATACACATACGCAACACGCACAGGCACACACACACACAGCATGCCGATACGGACATCAACATATGACTCTGAAAGTGACAGTTTCAAATATTTTGAATGATGCTAAACAGATCATGAGATGAAGGATGGTTAAAATAAATAAATAGATAAGTAATTAAGGATGACTCAAAGAACAGAAGATTCACGCAGGAAATGAAATTTGAACTGGATCTTGAAAGATAGGAGGGAGGGGTTTAACCCAGTAGGGAGATGATGGGAAGGCATCCAAACAAGACAGAACACTCACATCAGATCACATAACAAGGCTCTCAGACTCTTGGGGGAAATAAAGTCTCAAGGGATCCATGATTCTTCAGAGTCCTGGCTCAAAACTTGGTCCAACTGAAAGTCACACTGGAAACCTCCATGTCCCCTTGCCCCAGATTACAATTTTGTTTTGGAAATGCTGAAGGCTGAACCAAGGACTTTGAACTTTCTAAGTAAGCATTCTCCTGCTGAGCTATCCTGACTCACCTTTAAAAGTGTTTCCTTAGACTTTCACTATGCAATCCAAACTGGCTTCAAACCTGTGATTCTCCTTACTCGGACTTCTGAACGTTGGAACTATAGACATACACTACCATGCCGGTCAAAAGTGCTTCTTTTAACTTCTAAGTTTAATTGAGGCACATCTAGTGTGTGAGAACTGGAATTCTAATGTGGATTTTCAGTTTTAGGTGTTTTCATTTGGTGAAATACACACAACTTGAAATTTGCCATTTTTATGGAGCACATCAGTGACTTTAGGTACATCTAGACTGTGGTGCAGGCATCCCTACTATCCATCTGCAGAGCTGCTCACTGTTCCATATGGCAACTCGAAATGCATCCAAGCAACTCACTGCTACTCACATCCTCCAGCCTCTGCTGGCCAGTGTTTGCCTTCTGTCCCTGTATTTGACAATACTAGATAATTTGGTGAGTGTACCCGATCACTGATATCAGGCTCACTGCACTTAATATAATGTCTTCAAGGTTCTCCTACAGTGCCATAAGTAGCAAGGTGTCTTGTTTTTTAAGGCTGAATGTTATCCATTATATCATTGTTTTTACTATCCTGTTAAAGAACTAAAGGGCACAAAATTTTTGTAAAGATCTGTCTGTCTGTCTATCTATCTATCTATCTATCTATCTATCTATCTATCTATCTATCTATCTATCTATCTACCTATCTACATATCTATCTATCTATCTACCTATCTATCTACATATCTATCTATCTATCTATCTATCTATCTATCTATCTATCTATCTATCTATCTATCTATCTAGTGTGTATGTGTCTGTCTATTTAAGTGTATGGGCATGTTAGAATGGTGCGTGTGCCTGTGTGTGTGCACAGAAGATGTTGGGTGTCCTCTTGTATCATTATCTTTCTAATCCTTTGAGGCAGGGTCTTTTCCCCAAACTGGAGCTTAGATTTTGTCATGGGGAAAGCTGGTAAGCCCCGGTGATCCTCCTGCCTCCATCTTCCTCAAAAATGGCCTTACAGGCATGTACAGATGCTATGCTTGTTGAGTTAGGAGCTAGGGACTGAATTCATGTCCTCCTGATTTCAAAACAAGTCATTTAAACCATTGAGCCGTGTGTCTAGTTCCTCTTTATTGTTGTTGTTGTCCATTTGTGCGCAAATATCTGAGAGCCTTAGAGCAGTTTTGGAAGAAGGACATCAGATTACCCAAGGCTGAGCTGAAGTCACTAAAACGTTTAAGGAAAAAATAACCCTTAACACTGTCAACCTGGCACTTGATGGAATCTGGAATCACCTAAGAGACAAATCTCTGGGTGTGTCAGTGAATTAGTGTCTACATTTCCTCAATTGAGGTGGGTAGGTCCATTTCACATGTGGTCAGCATCATTCTATGTGCTGGGATCCTGAACGGAAGTGCACCTGTGTTTTAATTTTATCCTACAATATCTACAATCTTTGGGTGTTAAATTTTCTTCAGTTCTCTTGAGAATCCCATCTGTGTCAGGATTGGCTGATTGTAGGCGGGGTCATGTGTAAATCTCCTGTTATACTAGTTGTGGACAAGCTAGTCTAGAATGGCATACTGTGAGATGAGTTGGGGTTCTAAAATGCTTTGTTTCTCGAAAGAGCTAAGAAGAGTTTGTCTTCCTTTTAATAGTGGAGACCTCAGAGAGCAAGGAAAGGTCCCACGGGGGCCTTCAAAAATGAGCATGTTGTACTGGGTGGTGGTGCACGCCTTTGATACCAGCACTCAAAAGGCAGAGGCAGGTGGATCTCTGAGTTCATGGCTACACTGGTCTACAGAGTGAGTTGTAGGACAGCCAGGGCTACACTAAGAAACCCTGTCTCAAAAAACCAAATTGGGGTAAAAGGAGCAGGCTGTGATCTCCTCTGTTTTATTTTGTTCAAAGGCAGTATGTGAGACCCAGATTTAAAACATAGATCTCGCTTCTCAGGAACAGCCTCAACACACGTTGCAAACTGCAGAGAGGTATGGGGAACTTGGGCCACTCCATGCAAGCCATCTTACCCCAGGAGGAACAACGAAGCAGCAGGATTTTGGTTTTATTGCTTAAGCAATATCTTTTCACATGGGAGAAAATATTGCATTTCTACCATCTAAACCCAGTCACCTTCCTCATGAGTGTTCCCTAGGCTAGATGTGAAGCCGCGAGTAAGAAAGCTTAAAATTTCACGTCTTACTGTTTTCACGTCATAGCAGTGGCTCACACCCTCTTGAAAATTAGTTCTGCAGATTCTGTCTGCCCCGGCTGTTTCCCAGTGGTCTCCAGTGGGCTTCACGGAGGAAGGTCACGTGACCTCTCCGCAGGCTGGGCCAGAGCTGCCCATCTCTGAGCTGTGGCTGGTCGTGCCTCTGAGCTGTGGCTGGTCGTGCCTCTGAGCCTGTTGCACTAAGGCTTGTTGAGGAGTGGAGGAGGAGCCGGCAGATGCCTTGCTTCACTTGCCCCACACCTCGGGGGCTGCCCTTGCTAGTGGTGTCCCATGACTCCATGTTAGCTTATTTATGCCCTCTGTTGAAGTTGCATCTTTTTCTGCCTCTGATTCAGTCTATGGGCGGGGTCATCAAGCCCCTCCCTACTACAGCCATCACTATAAGATTACCAGTCCATCCGCGACAGTGGTGGCACTGTCCTTTAATTACAGTATTCAGGAGGCAGAGGCAGGTAAAGGCCAGCCTGGTATACAGAGTCCTGGTAGACCAGGACAGCCAGGGCAACACAGAGAAACCCTGTCTCAAACAAACAAACAAACAAACAAGATTAGCACTTCTACTCATCTTTCACGCCTAACCGTGGAGCCTATAGAAATGTTTACATTCCTCCACAGAATATGGGGACTGAGAAGAGAAATACTAACTACAGCCCTTCCTCTAACCATTCACACTGACATCTCTTCCTTAGTTGCCCTTCTGTGTTGGCATAAGGTCCCTGTTATAGTTAATCTTCGTTGTCAAAATTGACTAAATCTAGAATCAACTGAAGGAGGAGCTTCTGCGCACCTACGAGGTATTTTCTTACTTAGGCTAATTAAAGGGTAAGACCTACCCTCAATGTGGGTGGCACTTGCCATCTGCAGCCCTCCCAGAGGGAAGAGCTTTCACCTTTTGCCTGCTTGCCACCCAGTCTTGCTGGTCTGCCCTACTGTTGCTGCCGCTGCTGCTGTCACAGGCCAGCTTCTTGAACTGAAGACCTTATCTCTCCAGGGATGCTAGAGGCCCTCGGAGCCAGATTGGGACTGCTGAGCTATCCAGAGCAGCTCCTAGTAGCTTGGCCTTTCTGGTATAAGGATAGCCATTGTTGGACTATCCTGCCAATATTGTATAAGCCAGTCTTGTAATCCCCCTTTTCATGTGCATCCATTCTACTCTAGAAAACCCAGACTAATATAGTTACTATGCATGATGTCCTGTTCTGGACATTGAAACTATACTCAGAGTAAAAATGTCTCATTTTTCTCAGTCTAGCTAATACACACACACACACACACACACACACACACACACACACACACACACACACACCACCTTCAAACTTCCCTCCAGGGCCAAACCATGGGCATTCCTCTCTAAGTTTGTTCTTTCTTCTGCCTTGTTTTCCACAGTAAAGACTTTCTCTCTTCGTAGGGTAGAACTTCCTCCTCCATCATATCTGCCTTTTTTCGGTTTCATAGAGAGACCTAAATTTCATCATGATATGGATGGCTCAACTTGCCTGGTGACATAACTTCATTCCCTTCGGCTTTACAGAGTTTCTCTTTTGAGTAATTTAGTCTACTTCAAGTTTCTGCCTGAAACATTGAGACTTCCTCCTCTTGCTCCTGATGCACCTCAAGATAAGATCTGGGAATATGGAGCAAGAGTGGGAGTGGTTTATCGGGCTTGAGGGCAGGGATGGAGATAGGGTGAGAGCACACACTGAGCTGCACAGGGTGATGAGCAGGTCCTGTGCCCTTTGACAAATAAAAGATGTTTTGGGGATCTATGACTTTGGCCAAAACAAATCACACATTATCATTTCATAATACAGTTGTTACACTACCTCCACCAATCACCATTGCTTGTAGCTATGAAGTTAATACATTAATATATAAAACAGTATATGACTATACTATATGCCCTTCAACACAAGTTTCATTTTAATATTTTATGTAGTTTTTTGTTGCTTAAGAGGTTGGTTGCTGTTTATTTAATCTTTTTTTTTACTTTGTTTTATGCATGTATACAATGTGTTTTGATCAAATCCTCCATCCAGGTCCTTTCCTCTAGGTTGCCACAGATTCCCACCAGCACATCTCCCACCCAACTTCATCTATTTTATCCCCCATCTACTAAGATATGATCAACTCTGTCTTACTTTTAAAGAGGTATTTTTGACTGGACACAGAAGTATATGACCTCTCTTCAAGGACAGCCTATGTGTCTTGGCAATCTATTTCTAGTATTTTTCTTTGACTTCCTTCATTTGCTTGGCCAAAAGTTTAACATATTCTGTCATTTCTTCCATACTTTTCTTAGTGTGTTTAATGAGATGAACATGTTGGCACTGTGCTGAAGGACACGTAGAGTGACAAGATGCTGAATCTTGGGTGCTTTGGTCCTGGGATTCTTACTCTTTGTTTAAGGCTTCTGACAGTGTATTGATGGACATGATCTTCTTTGGAGAGATTGAAAAGCTTTCTGATTCTGCCAGCTCCTTTGGGTCCCAATCACTGAGGCACAGTAGTATCTGCTAGCCCAGGACTAGCCTTCTCTCCTTTTCTAATATAACCGTGGTGTTGAGATCATTTGGATTGGCAGACTTGGGCTTCCTGTCTCCATCTCTCCTTGGTCTATAACAGGAATGCCCCTTACTGAACAGCAGATGATCTCTACCATGGGCTGAGACTTTCATTTTCACCACTGATTCGGACCATATAACACTTGCATTCTTCACGCAGAGCATCAGCAGCTCGTTTCTGAACTTCTCATAGAAAATACAAAGCTTGCATTCCTTGTACATGTCAATGAGTTTCTGACAGTTGGAAGCTGGGAGGATGATATATAGTTTCCTCTCAATTATGGCCATAGGGACACCACATGGTGGGGGTGGAGGACAGGGAGCCATATGCCTATTGCTAACCAATGAATTCAGTTGGTTAACATTTTTTGTTGGTAGTTTATTAAGTTGGGGGCTATCATTCTGTAGTCATGGTTGGCTTTGAATTCACTGTGTAGAATAAACCAGACTCTAACTCAGAGAAATCCTCCTACCTCAGCCTTCTAAGTACTATTTATTGATATGAGCCACCACACCTACCTTGGTTTTACTTTATACCTTCAAACATATTGCTTGTTGGCTGGGTATAGTGCCACATGCCTTTAATCCCAGCACTTGGGAGGCATGGGCAGGTGAACTTTCATGAGTTCAAGGCCTGCCTGGTCTACATAGTAGGTTTCATGACAGCCAGAGCTACAAAGTGACACCCTGTCTCAAAGAAGCCTAACAAAAAGATATTCTTCTTGGTGATATATGCTTTTGGTAGGGTCAACCAGAATGACTGCAAACTCAAATCCAGCCCAAGTTACAAAGTAAGAACCTGCTGAGAAGGAAAGAGGGAAGGGAGAGAGGAAGGGGAAAGGAAAGAAGGGAAGAAAAGATTTTTAAAACTATAAGCTTTATCACATTCTAAGGGGGTCCATGATTGATTAACAACTGCTAAAAACACTTGTCTGAGGTCCTCAGTGTTCTTCACTGGGTTTGGAAGCAATAGGCTTACACCAAGGGTTTGAATAAGACACCCCAAAAGCAGTGAGGCCATCAGCACCACCACTTTCCATTGACAAAAACTTAAGAATATGGCTTCCTCTGGCTCCACAGGAACCCATGACATGCAAGCTGAGCATCTTGCAAGGAAAAGCTAGTTGGGAGAGCTTCTACCCATCTCTGCCTCCGAGGCAAAGCATATTTAGTTGCCCTCTAACTCCAGGGATTTAGTGTGAAGGACTCTAAGTGCTTGCTCTCCTACCACTGCTTGCTCCTTCTCTTTCTCACAGGCTCAGAATGAAGAGTATTTTCCTCCCCGCTTTCTCAATTTGAGCTCTTCTATGTTGTATCTCTCTTCTACTCTGTGATATAATGTCTCTGCTTATGAATCAAAGCCTGAGGATAGATCTTCCTCAAAGAAAGAGAGAAACTCCCGGATCTACGTTGGCAAAAATTGTCTGTAATCATGAGAGCTGTGAATTTACTATTAGGTAGAGATCGCCAAAGAGAAAACATATCAGTTACACACACACACACACACACACACACACATACACACACATACACATACACACACACAAACCAACCAACCAACACATATGGCATCCTATTATATAAGTAAGTCACAAAGTAGTAAAAGTAGATTGCCATCTTTATGACTGAAAGAACTTTGGCCTCGGTGTAGATGGTAGAGCCTGCAGTAGAATCATAGATACCATCCTGATTAAGTGAAGAACTTACAGAATAAGTAAATATGTCCACTTCATAGTGTATACCTGGTATGCAGAAAGAAGACTTGAAAAGAAAGATAGAGGGCAGTGGTAGCACATGACTTTAATCTCAGCACTTGGGAGGCAGAGGCAGGCAGATTTTTGTGAATTTGAGGCCAGCCTGGTCTTCAGAGTGTGTTCCACAACAGCTAGAGCTACACAGAGATACCCTGACTCACAGAAACAAACAAACAAAGATGGAATTAACAGTCTCGTATGGAAAATCTCAACACTGCATAATGTATTTAGAAAATATTGCCATGGGGCTACTTGTTCAGGAAGGCAGGAGAATTAGTTATATAACTACAGCATGGTCAGAAGCATAAGGGAAAAGCCACCACAAAGAAGTGAAGGCAGAGGTCACCCCTTTCTGATAATCATCACTGTAATTCATCCCAACAGCATGTCAATAGGAGAAAAGAAACGAAAAAGGCAGAAAATTTACAGGGAAAACTGGGTCAGGATGCTATCATGTCATGGATGCTGAATGTGGCAGAGGGAGTAATGGTCATCTAATAGGAACAATGTCCTACTCCTGGAATGGATAGTTAAGTTACCATGTATGGCAAAGGGAGCTCTGCAGATCTGGCTGAAGTATAGAGATGAGACTATCTTAGGTGTTTGAGTGGGACCTGTCCTAATCATTCAAAGAAGTGGGTCAAGAGATGTGAGGTCAGGACCTCAGATACTGATGCTGGTTTTAAAGATGGAGGAAGGAGTCGATGAGCTAAGGGGCATTAGGTCCTCTAGAAGATAGAAGCACTTTTCATCTGACAGCCAGCAGGAAAACTTAGTCAACACAAATCGATTTTTAAAAGTTGAATCTTGCCAACAAGCGCCCAAGCAGAAAGTACTTTCCCCAAGAGCCTTCAGGAGGAATAACATGAGTTGGGCCTCCCGAGACCTAGTCCAGACTTGTGCCTACAGACTCTACGAAGCAGTGTCATGTTTTACCAGGAAGTTCATAGTCATTTGTTTACCAGCAGTAGCTAATCGACCATGTGGAATAAGGTAAGAGGTGATCACTACGGTGAGCCTGAGGCAGTACTCATCACCTCAGGGGTTTGCAGTTGATAGTTTCTTCGGGCCCATGCCCTGAAGAGTGGAACACGGTAAGTAAAAAAACTCATGGGTCTAGGGAAACTTTCCACTGCGGCGAGCTTTAAGTGTCTTTAAAAGTGTCCTAGAAACCCAAAGAGGATAAAAAATAGATACTTGAAAACAAGTATTTTTTTCTTAAAGTTCAACATTAAGATAAAAAGCTCCACAGCCTCTAATCCTTTTCTCATAAAAAAGTGTGTGTGTGTGTGTGTGTCAGAGAGAAAGAGAGAGAGAGAGAGAGACAGAGAGACAGAGACAGAGACAGAGACAGAGACAGAGAGAGAAGCATGATGCGTACATTGGTGGTGTATATGATGTGACGTGTGTGTGGAGGTCAAGGCAACCTTGTGGAGTCATCCCACTCCTCTACATTTCTGTGGATTCTGGGATCAAATTCAGCTTACCCAGCAAGTGTTTCTGCCTCTGTGTACACCTTCCTATCCTTCTTGTACTCTTAAGCTACATGCCTGTTTACCATTTGAAATTACTTCCTTACCATGTAGAAAACAAAATAGCAAAATGAAGGAGAAAAGTCCGTTACAGAGGTTTTGTTTTATATGCTATGTCCTCTCCACAGGCCAAATAGGAATAAGGGAGATGTGATGTGGAGATACACTGTGTGTGCTGGGAGGGCAGGGCAAAGAAATGGAGCCACCAAGACTCTTTAGACCCTGGAGGACAACGAGTGGGGCTCAGATGTCAAGCATTGAATCATTCACAGTTAATTAATGTTTTATTCTGATTTGCTTGTGACAATGCCTTTTGGCATTCTTCCCTCTTGGACTAAGAAAGCATTTCATGTTTTTAACAGAAGTTTTACAAAATGGATATTCTAAAGAGACTTTGAATATTTTAGATAGACTGGAGAATCTGAACTTTATATGGTTTAGAGAGGCTTTGAACTTTGGAATAAAATTTATATGTTCTAAGTAGAAAAGTGGAACATTTCAAGTATTTGAATTTTTAAAGTCTACAGGACTTTTAAAAGCTGGAATGTTTTGTGTGTTGGTGATGATAATATGAAATCTTGGAGACAAGAGTATGTTTATTGGGCTGGAGAGATTGCTCATTGGTAATAGCACTGACTGCCCTTCCAGAGGTCCTGAGTTCAATTCCCAGCAACCACATGGTGGCTCACAACCATCTGTAATGGGATCCGATGCACACTCTGGTTTGTCTGAAGACAGCTAGAGTGTACTCACATAAATAAAAATAAATAAATCTTTAAACAAAATCTTTATTGCTTAGAAGGGTTGTGTTTCTGTGTCACATTGACAAAAGTCAATTGTATTGGTTAGTTTTATGCAAGCTATAGTCATTAGTGAGGATTCTCAATTGAGAAAATTCGCACATTAGGTTGAATTCTAAGCAAGTCTATGCAGCATTTTCTTGATTAATGATTGATTTGTGAGGGCCTAAGTCACTGAGGGCAGTGACACCCTGGAGCTGGTGGTCCTTGTATAAGAAAGCAAGACAAGCAAGTCATGAAGTGGAACTCAGTAAGCAGCGTTCTACTATGGCTTCTGTTTCAGTTCCTGCCTCTAGGTTCCAGCCATACTTAAGTTCCTGCTGTGATTTCATTCACTCATGGTGTCTGACCTGGAAATTGTAAGACAAAATAAACCCTTTCTCCCCCAAGTTGGTTTTGGTCATAGTGTTTTATCAAAGCAGTAAACATATTGGGATTAATAATTGGTAACTTTAAAACATAAAAATATATAATATGGATGAGTTGTAAAAGGTTCTATATTGAAGCTTTCCCCAGATTAAGAGACCGCTTACAAACACAAACCCAACACACAACCCACAAATCCACAGTTACCATTGTTGCAGACTATGGTGCTATTACAGGGAAAACCAAGTCAGCATTGCATCTGATATCATCAAAGGTGGTGCAGATGCTTGCAGCACGGGTATCAGGAGAAAAAAAATTGGGTTCATCCAAAACATTATTTACAATTAGTTGGCTGAGACTGATTTAAGTCTTGTGGGAAGAAGGATTCTGAGGCCAATTCCAGGTTAAGCAAATCTTGTGCTTACCTATCAAGTAGACTGACAGACAGTAGCATGAGAAACAAGGATATGGCCATGCGAACCCCATATTTACCATCCATGCAATGTGATTTACGAATGATAAGTAAGTAAAAAGATCTGTCATTGACATCGTTTGCTATTTCCTGGAGGAGGAGACGTTTGAACCGAGCCTTGAAACGAGGAAGTAAAGTTTCAGTAGACGAGGAAGAGGGACGATGGTACAAAGGTAAGAAGGGATGGGAGTTACAACTGTGGATGCCTTCTCGAGTTCTGTCTACCCAATTATTAGCTGCTCTCAGTTCATCAAAATGTCTCTGCAGCTAGGATTCTGTAATATGGAAACACTGGCATGCCTTAGAGTCAGTATAGAAAATACATGTGAAGGAGAGCTTATTTCTAGATTCCCTTGTGGCTCTTCACTGCTAGTGACAGGATATGGAAACGTGAATTTGAGATAATTTCCCCCCAAAATGTATTCTAATGGTTTTGGGTTTTTTGTTTTGCTTTGTTTTGTTTTGTTTGCTTGACTAGTTTTATTTTCTATCCTCAAATGTCCTTCCTTGAGAGCTGAAGTGATGGCAGCTGTCTCGCATCTCTGAATGGTTGCTCCAGCAGCTGGTCCTGCGTTCAGTCACTCATACTCCAGCGTCCCCAATGCTCCACGTGAAGTACCTAAACAATTAGCTTAGCCTCCCCATCCAGCCTCTGACACCAAAAGTATCCTATCCCCTGTATTAAATCTTTTCCTACCTGAAATATCTAAAGTAGAATCTTGTTGTTACATTAAGTTCTCCTATGGGTAGAGGTGAAGTGTAGGTGTGGAAAGTGTAGCAGGAGAGCAAGAAAGAAATCAAATGGGTGGAATAAACAAGGCTGGGGGAGGGGCAGACAGGAAGCGGGGTTATGCTGGTGGGCAGGGTTAAGGCAGATCCTAGGAACCTTAGTGCAGTCACCTGGAGTCCAAATCCATCTTATGGGGAATAACTGTCCCTGGTAAAGTGTCTCTATAGAGCCCAGAGACTAGATGTAGAAGAACCATTGAAGATACTGATGCAGTTGCATGGTAGGAGGTGTCCTGAGGTTAGGTATGCATTCTGGGCATGGAAAGATAAAACTTCAAGGTATGAGGAGAGGTTGAAGATTGTCTCTAAAATATAAAAGATGCAATATTGCTAATAAAAGCTCATTTGGTTAAAATACTAGTTTCACGGCTGGAGAAATAGCTCATGTTGGTAAAGCACTTGTACATGAAGGCCTGATTTCAAATCCTCAGCACCTACAAGAGTTGGGTGCAGTGGTACAAGCTTGAAATCTCAGCAGTGGAGCGATTTGCAGTGGAAAGCAGCTGACTACTGCACACATACTGTTAGTCAAGCCTATGTTGCAAAGTGCATGTGAATTAAAAAGAAAAACATCTTAAAGGGGGACAAAAAGGAACCTGACAAATGACACCTAAGGTCATCCTCTGACCTCCACACATGCATATGTACTCACCACCACTGCACAAGTCCCCAGTATATAAAAATACTAGTTTGTCACAAAATAGTTATAGCTATAAATCGGTCAGTGTATGCAGAGACAGATGGCATTCCACATGTTTTGACTTAGTCCATTTAAAATGAATACTTGTATTTTTCTCATTTTCTTTCTTTCTTTACAGGTGGGTGGAGGAAGATTTGGTAAACATTTTATTAGTCAAGGATCCTAGGGCTCTATTCACTGACACAATTACCTACAACTGCAGAATCAATGGGGAAAATTACACTTCCAACACCTTGAATAATTCCCTAGCCCACAGAAGAAGGGGCAAAGTAAAGCAACGCTCCAGGCATAAGTACTGTCCAGCCACCACAGTTGCTGTCCTAGTTCCTAGGCCCTAGTGCCCTTGAACTACACAGGTATCTCTACTAGGAGATTCTGTCTGGGAATCTCTTCTAGGTCCAAACACAAGCCAAGAATGTCATAACATCTATTGTTTCAGTCCACCCTTCTGATGATCGTTATGATGTTTACTTAACAGGGTACAAAGGAGAAAATGGATGCTCTGAAATTGACAAAATTCTCATCAGCACACACAGCTGATTTGCTTTGTCACTGGGAAAACTGAAAGCAGCACGATTATAAGAATCAGGCCAGGGCAATCAGCATATCATTTGTCCTGTGTACAGCTCAAAGTCTGAGGCATCTGTAGGAGGGCTGTGTTTATATGCTTTAGGAAATAGGTGAAGGAAATATTGAGGCTCAGTATTTAAGGTCTTTTAAAGTTTTTTTTTTCAAGATCTTCATTGCCTTGTGTTATCTTCTGAGTAATAACTAGAAGGTGTTACTTGGGGGTTGGCAAGATGCCTCAGCAGGTAAATGAATATACCATGGAGCTTGGTAAATGTAAGTTTGATCTCTGGGACCCACATTGTGAAAGGAGAGAACCAAGTCCTGCAGGTGGACCTCTGACCTTCACATGCACATTACGGCATTCACATGTACAAAAGAAAGGAAGGAAGGAGAGAGGAAGAGAGGAAGGGAGGGAGGGAGGGAGGGAGGGAGGGAGGGAGGGAGGGAAGAAGGAAGGTAGGAAGGAAGAAAGAATGTTTTAAGATATTTTTGTAAGTTGAGTGTGTTTTTTTTTTGTAACACTGAATTCGATTTTGTTAAGATAAAATGTTTAAATAATTTCACAGTGCTTATCTACCAAAGTCTTCACAGGATCTAAAATTGTTTCTCGCTCATTGCCGTGACAATCATAAATTGAAAACAGGGAAGGTAGGCTTCCCAAATGGAGAGAAATTTTGCCAAGTCTACACTTTCATGATAGTGGTTCATTACAACAAACCTTTTATACAATGGTCAGGGAAGAGAAGAAAAGTACAGTCTTTCATGGTCCTATAACGTCTAGGTCATCCCAACTCATCCTCTTACTCGGCTAAAAATAAAAAAGAACAAAGTTTCACTGGATCCAAGAAACATTGGGCAGGCTAATTAATAGCTATAAACTGCTTTCAAAAGTGGGATGCTATATTTGTACATGCTAACTTCTTTTCAATAATCATGTTAATACCTTATTCACTTCACTGGTAATTGTATAGCACCATCACAATGCAATGATGTGCGCCATAAGGAAGTCAGGTGAGATGATCTAATGATGCTGTCAGTGCAAGTCTATAAAGATCATGTAACTGTCAAAATTGAAAAGAGATGATGGCACCACAAGTTCTACCACCATTAGAAGATGTTAGAAGGAGAGGGTGCCACAATCTGGGGCAATGCCTCTTATGACAGAGCTGCACAGGCAGCTTAGAAGACAAACTGGCAGTCCTCGTCTGATTTTCTTTATCCAAAGGGTTTTTCTGAAAATTCTCTGTTAATTTTCCTCATGAACATCATCATACCAGAATAGGACAATGATTTTCAACAGCATTTTGTGTTAGAAATGTTCATTGTTCCTTGGGTTTGTGGCCCAATGTCAATTGCACCAGGTAATCATGACTTTTGCAGGGAGAAAGAGTACATTTTTAAAGTTTGGGGAGAGAGAATACTTCTCAATGTTTCACTTTTAGAAGAACCCTTGGCAGTATAAGAGATATTTGTTATAAAGGCCACACGTCACAGAAGAAGAGACACATCTCTTTACTGCATGGTCAGTTTTAGAGAGAAGCATTTATCTTCTATTTACATACATTAGATTTTTAAAAAATTAATCCTTAAGAATGTTCCACTCAAACAGAAAATGAAGCTTCAAAGTGTAATATCGAATACTTGGAAGTCTTGGGTTTCTAGTCTCTGAAGTTTTCTGTTACATGAGGAGTTTTTATTGAACAAAACTTTCAAACATGGAGGCATGACTTCTGCTAAGACTATTAGATAATGAACATAGGAAGTAAGATATATAATGAAAATCTATACAAAGACTAACGTGTGCTGTACTCAGAGATTCCACCTTTGTGCTCTAAGAGTAGACACTCTGTCATCGATCTGAGCACATGGCTATGTTAGGATGGTGCAAGTGGAATATAGTCTCTCATTCTTCCTTCATCAGGGTAAACATGTACAGTACACACAGTCTGCACAACCATGGGGAATAGTCTTGCCCGTCACTGTCCTGACGAATAACAGGGCATGTAGCTGAGCCCTCCAGTATCTAGAAATCTCTCTGCACTGATAACTAAATAAATGTTCTGTGTTACTAGACAGGATACTTTGTGATATGAACTCTTAAAGGACTTTGTGTGTTAAAAATGTATCACAAAATCAAGACTTGGCTAAGACCTTTCCAGCTGACTTCTGTTGTCTTAAAGTAACCATTACCATCTCTTCCATCTCTTCTTCACTTCTAAAAGTGACCTGGTTTGAATGCTAAATTTTATCATAACACAACACATATGTTTGATAAGAAATAATGTGAATAATGTGTCAAGACAGTCCTGCTGCAGTCCACGTGTGAGAAATGCATGTGAATGAATGGGCGAACTGCAGGAAGACACAGAGGCAGCTATGAGCCATGTCCTCCAGCTTCCCTGCTTCTAGATGTTGGAACAGTTCTAGAGACCAGTTGCTCATGATACTGAACACCAACTAAGACACTAAGATTTCTCCTTTTCAATATATTTTTAATTTTTAATTGACAGAGTAATTGTACATATTTGTGAGATACCATGAGACGTTTCAATCCATGAACATAATATGCAATTAGCAGATCAGACTAATTGGCATATCCATCACCTCAGACATGTATCATTTCTTTAAGTTGAGAGCATTCAAATTCTGTTAGCTATTTTTAAATCCATGGTTAATCGTTGTCTATCATAGCTATCCTAGTATACTGCAGAACATTGGAAATGTTTCCTTCATTCCAATTGCACCTGTACCTTATCCATCATCTACTCATCCTCATCTTGACCTTTGCCTTCCCAGACTCTGGTACTTATTAATGCATTATCCAGAGCATCTTCCCTCAAGCTCCCCTTGTCCTGACTCTAATGACCCCACACTCTATATACACAGCATAATATATTAACTCTTTTTTTTCTTTCTCTTCTCCCTCTCCTTCTCCCTTCTCTCCTTCCCTCTCTTGAGACAAGGTCTGTCTATGTAGCCCTGGCTGTCATGGAATTTGCCCCATCTGATCTTCTCGAATTCAGAGATCCACCTACCTATGGCTCCTGTGGACTGGGGGATAAAAACCATGAGTTACCATGATGGCTTCAATTCAGTGTCCTAGTTTAGAGGATGCTGATATCCAACACATTCATCCTAAAGAAAGAAATGAAATTTATTAAGAGAAAATGAAACTGTTGCCATAAACAACCACTGCCAGCAAATGCAATGCATTGTAAGAATCCAAGGATACAAAGAAGAGGAGATGAGCAACAGAAATGTTATTCTAGTGTCTAAGGCTAGACACCCAGGATGTCACAAACTTTTCTTGCAATCAGCTTACTTGCGATTGATTCATAATGAAGTGTTCCAGTCCTCTCTGGCTCTCATTCTTCTATAACATGGGATAATGATGATGCTTCTGTGCTGGTTCTTGTAAGCAGCAAACAAAAAAAGAACACTGACAAAGCAGCAAATATAAATGCTTAATTGTGGTCATTTTTTATATTTAAAAAAGGAATAAGTTTTCTTCAGGCATTCTCTCTTTCTCATGTGTGTGTGTGTGTGCACATGTATACTTATGTATGCGCGCGCGCGCGCGTGTGTGTGTGTGTGTGTGTGTGTACCTTCATGCCTAAGGAAGACATTAGTTATCTTTCTCTTCTCCTCTTTACCTTCTTCCCTTCAGACAGGCTCTCATTGAACCTGGAGCTCATTGTACCAGGCAAATCCTCCTGTCTCACCACTACTACCAGTCCTGGAATTACAGATGTAACTCCATACCCAGTATTTTTAGTAAGGTTGCTGGAGATCTGGACCCAGATCCTAATCATTAGGCACCAAGTGCTCTAATCTACAAGGCATCTCCTCACCCACATTCTAGGGTTTTAAAAAGACGTTCAAAATTCTAAGTGGATACAGCTATAATTATTATTAAAATGTGTTCCTTGGACCTTGGTGTGTTAGTCAAACAAGTATTCAAGGAGTGCCTTTTATTCAAAATGAATGTTTGAGCAGGGCATAAAGGTATATGCCTATAAGCCCAGCGTTTTTGAAAGCTGAGGTAGGATTGTGACTTCACAGCAAGCCTGAGCTACATAGTGAAACCTTGTTTCAAACAAACAAAAAACAAGAAACTTGGAAGTAGATATCTAAGTTGGGAGGTGGTAGTGCATGCCTTTAATCTCAGCACTAGGGAAGCAGACACAGGTAGATCTCACCGCTAGCCTGGTCTTCATGGCAGGTTCTAGGACTGCCAGGCTATACAGAGAAACTCTGTCTCAAAAAACAAACAAACAAACAAACAAACAAACAAACAAACGGAGGGAGGGAGGGAGGGAGGGAGGAAGAAAGAAAGAAAATAGAAAAAAAGAGGATATTCATTCAACAAAGCTAAAAATATAATCAAATCAAATCTTTGATATTAGCATTTGGGGGTGGAAGCAGAGGTATGTGATGTTCAAAAATCCAAAGTTTAGCTACATGGTGACTCTAAGGCCTCCTTTTCTCTGCCTCAACCAGGTGGTAGGATGATTTACTGTTTTTGCATGTAGGAGGGCTAAGATCCTCTTAGGAGAACACTGGGCTGCACAAACTAGAGCTAAAGGTTGCACAAACAGTCCAACATCTAACCTCCACGGTCATAGAAAGAGGGTTGCAAGAATATCAATAGGAAAAAAGAGATTAGGCAGTCCAAAGGAGGTAGAAGGTACATCCAGAGTCAGGAATTCCAGGTAGTTATTCATAGGCCTAGTGAGAGGTAGCTGGGAGACTGTCTGCATCCTTCATACCAGTCCTCAAAGGCCAGCAGATCTGGCAGTGGCAATGCTACCATGGCACTGCCCAAACCCACCAGTAAATGGTGAGGTTGGAGTGCCGCTATGGAAGGTGAGCCGATTCAAGTCAATGAAAGGCAAATATATAAACACCGAGGACCACCTGCAAGAGTTTAACAGAGCTGCTTCTCAAGGCCACTGTGAAAATAGACATGAATACATGCAAAGCCTCTTTGGGGAAAAGCCCTTGAAATCTGTCGAGTCTTCAGAAGTCCTGCCAGACGCTCCTTATAACCCTGGGAGCAGAGATGAAGGTCTCCTACAGTAGACAAAAATACAGAACATTTTCCCTAAACAGGTATGTGGTGCAAGGTGGGAGATCAATGTCCCACAGATCACAAGGAATCGAACCGTGTGTGACAGGGCTAGAAAGATGGCTCAGCAGTGAAGAGCACTTCCTGCTCTTGCTGACAACTCGAGTTTGCTTCCCAGGGCCACACTGTGGCTCACAACCCTGCACAACTCCAGTTCCAGAAGGTATGACTTCTGCAGGGACCAGGCACACACATGGTGCACATACATACATGCACACACACCCCTCACACATTGCAAAATAGAATAAACAAATCTTTAAGACAAAGTTTTAAGAGTGATACAGGATCAGTACCCATAGCCCCGATCATTCTGACTTCTTTGAGCGGTGTTCTCCCAAGAATGAGTTACTTCTCCGGCATCCCTTCAGCGACTACTTAGGAGCATAGAGTCTGCTGCTTCTGCTTCTTGTTTTTCCATTTCTCTTCTAGTCTTGTTCATTGTTCTTATAAACTGGGGAGTTTTGTAGGCGATTTTAATCGCTAGGTACTTCCACCCTAACCCATATGGCAACAGTATGAATAATTAACAGGTCTCTTTAAAATATTTCGCTGTAACAAAGTTACTCTCTGATTCACTTACTTTTCTCAGTAAGAATAGGAAAATGTCCCAGGGGGTGGAGGAGTCACTCAGCAGTTCAGAACACATACTGTTCTTTTAGGGGATCTGAATGGCATTCCCAGAACTGCATCGGGAGCTTATTACCACTTAAGTTACTGGATATATTCACTGATGCCCTCTTCTGGCCTCTGAGGCTGCGTGCACGCGAGCAAATTCACACAGAGGTGTACATATATACACGCATCAATTTTCTAAAAAACTGAAAGTCCCACCAGGCAGTGATGGCACACATCTTTAATCCCAGCACATGGAAGGCAGAGGCAGGCAGATCTCAGGGTTTGAGGTCAGCCTGGTGTACAATGTAAATTTTATGATAGTCAGGGCTACCTAGAGAAACTCTTGTCTTGAAAAACAAAACAAACTCAAAGTCCCCTTCTCTCTTCGGATTTACCATGCAGGTTAAGAAACTGCCATCTGGCTCAGTGACTCATAAAATGATACAGAGAAAAGAGTGTCTGAAATTTTAAATGGCAAGTATGGGGGGGGGGTGGCATTAAATCACACTCCAAAGCACTGAGACTCCAATAATGAAGAAACAAATTAGGGAGTTATAGGGAAAATGGATAACTCGTAATATATCCTGTTCTTACAAGTGCGAGCACAGCTTTTCTTGGCCAAATATGTTAGTTAACTATTTGATTTGTTCATCTACATATGCCTTCAAATTTTCCCATAAGATTTAGTGTGTTGTCTACATCTATTCTGTTGCTATCTGAAACCCAGCAGTTTCATAAAGATCTGCATAGTTGTGGCTCCAAGATTTCTTAAAACTTGTAAAAAAAAAATTCAGTCATCTTTAAATCTCACTTTGAACTAGTAGTGATGTGTACAACATAGTAAGTTTCATACTTGAAAATTTACAACAGCAACTAAGTGTTCCTCACTTTTCTTGGTAGTTGATGAAAATGCACACATCAAAGAGGGTGGAGCTTCCTAATGCACAAGCCAGTGGGGTACATGCAAACCTTAAGAATCAGCATGTATTGATAAATTGACATGAGTGAATATATTTACAAATATTTGCTTATAAGCATCACCAAATGCTTGTAGCACCCGTGCTCTTCTGATACATAGCATGTTAACAATTATTAAAGATTTAATGTTGAAAAAGTAGATTTTAATCAACTGCTCCCTGTGACTAGATGATCATTCCTCTCTGCCCAGCCTCCAAGCAAGCATACTATCATTACACAAAATTACATGATATTTGCACATGATCTATCTGCGGTCTTTCTAAATTCCTCAGACTGACTAACACAATGCAAATGCTACACCCATAGAATAATGACAGGGAAATGAAAGTCTACCATCTTCTTCATGCATAGTTTCTCTTCAGAAATAGATTCAATAGAAGGTTGGTTGGATGCAAGGATGTAGAATCTGCCGCTAGAGTTGACTCGCTAAGTCAAGGGTTATTGAGAAGATTCCAGAACCTAGGAAACACGTGTTTTCTGTTCACGGCTTTCAGAGAGGCTCCACGGCCCCGTCAGCTGCACCGCACTCATGGAAGCTATTGACTTTTCTTTTCTGCTGTCTTCATTTTCTTCTGCAAGAACAGAGAAACGTGAGTCCAGGTGGGCACTGTGCCTTCCCTTGATTATGCTGTGCGACTCAGCAGGAGGACCTCTTATCTCAGGCTGGGGTTGCCTGTTTAAGATTCTTTTCTTTATAAAAGGTATAAGGCAATAAACACAGCTGTAGAAAAGGTTTTGTGTTTTCTTTTTGTTTGTTTTAGTCTATTAAAATGATATAATTAGGGCAGAGTGCAATGAAGTTTCATAAAATTATATCATCCGCTGTTGGGAATTGGTTCTTATGCTTTGTCTTAATTTGGCTCCCCAAAGCCTCGCTTCCAGACCTGAGGGTCCCTGCGCCCATCTGGCTTCAATTGGTAATAAAGACTGCCATAGAGCCAATGGCTGGGTAGGGAGACAAAGATAGGACTTAGATTGCGCAGACAAGAGACCAAGGGAAAGAAGGAAAGGGAATAACCAGGACTCAGAGACAGAGGGATCAGAATCAAGAGCTGCAGGGGAGAAACCATCCAGCAATGTAGGTGGAAAGGAATACAGCCCTATGGCTCCCCAGAAGGTAACGGGTAGCAGAGATGAAATATAGATTTTAAAAGATGTTAACTCAGGAATACCGGAGGGGTGTGTGCTAGCCGTGGGGAGGTTTAGAAATGCCCAGTCATTGAGCTAGTCAAGGCATATCCAAATTAGCTGGTGTATGTATATGGCTTTCATTCACAAATCCAGAGCTCCTGGACAGGTGCAGCA
This sequence comes from Mus musculus, assembly GCF_000001635.26. Classification (NCBI taxonomy): domain Eukaryota; kingdom Metazoa; phylum Chordata; class Mammalia; order Rodentia; family Muridae; genus Mus; species Mus musculus. The sequence goes on along the minus strand of NC_000072.6, from coordinate 6,888,091 downwards.
TGCCATCAACATGCCGGGAGCTGCTACCATCCACCTTCATGCCCTCTCTTGCTCTGCAAACTTTACCCGGCTCACTGTGTTTGAGAACTCTGAATAGATTTGACTTTAGAAATGGTTTTCTACATCTTTGCACAGTGTTGCTATATCATAAGATACAGAGGCCTCAAGTCAGTGAGTGTGTGTGTGTGTGTGTGTGTGTGTGTGTGTGTGTGTGTGTGGTGTATTATGATGTACATGTGTATGCGGGCATGTGTGTGTATGTGTTATGATGTATATATGTTTATGCACATGTGTGAGTGTGCATGTGTGTTATGATGTATATGCGTGTGTGCGCGCACACATGTGAGCGTGTGTAGCTGTGTGGAGGCCAGGGGTTAATGATGACTATCTGCTTCACTCATCTCTTTGCCTTTGTTTTGTTTTATGCAGATTATCTAATTTGAACCTAGAACTTGCTTGCCGTTTGACTAGGTTGGCAGACAGGCTCTCCGTGTCTGCCCCTCTGCCTCACCAGCGCTGGGGTCTTAGGCTTGTGTTAGTATTCTTAGCCTTTAACTGACTGCTCAGGATCTGGATCCCAGTTCTCATTCATGCACGGTAGCACTTTACCAAGCCATTTACCCAGCCTCAGAAGTTTAAAGTCTAACGTAAGCCTGCAGTCAGTATGCCACTGTCGATGACTTAAACTCGCCCAGGTTACTGAATCCCCACCTGACAGTTCCGTTCTCCATAACTGCACCAGGGGCATTTGTAACTGGAATATTCATATACACTTAAGAATCAATGTTATATAAATAGTATCACAGCCAAACTTTCCTTTCACAGAGATCATCTTCTGAGCTTACGATGAAAAACGTGCCACGATTTTGGTTTGCAAAGACATGTAATAATGGAAACCCATTTACTTCCTGCTTAGATAAACTTGAAGTGCTTTCAGCTGTGCTGTGCCAAATTCATCTCATATAGAATAGATTTGAGAGGATACTTGATGTCTTTTCCTAAATAGTTATGTTTAAGCTAAATGAATAAACACAGTTTCATGTCTTAATTATAAAAAACAAAATATGTACAGCTCTATGATACGCTATCATTCGAAATAAACTGAACATCTTATTAGGTTAAAATTAAGTGGAAAATGGTTTTGTCTCTGGAGATTTTTAATTTATTCAGAATATTTATATAATTATCTAATCGTGAGCCCTTCGAAGTTATTTTGTTGAAGACAATCTCTAACTCCAGACATATATATTTTAAAGCAAAGGTAAGGGGGTATTGTAATTAGTTTTCAAACAGGAAGAATTTTTCCTTTTGTTTCTTCTACTGCTCTTTTGGGCTCCTTTTTTCCCCCTCTCCCTCCCAAGGTGGCTTAATTGTCAGTTCCTATGGGCTTCTGAACGTGTTGACTTGGCCTAGGCCTCATAAACATAAAACAAAAACTTTGATCGTAGATGGGGGACTAAATGGTTTTGCTAACTCATAACCACCTCAGAGAGTCAGTTTTTGACCAGAGTGGGTAGCACAGGCCACTCACTTGCATCGCCAACATCAGTGATCAGCAGTTTGTTCCTTAGTTTTCCCAGTCACTACTCTCATCTAATCATATCGATCCATAGAACTGCAGTCACATGGCCATCATACAGAACAGTGTAGAGCTATTCCTTTAATAACTTACTAAGTTATTATGCAATCATAGTGCTCTATCTCAAAGATAGCTATGGTGTTATTGAAATAAAGTGGTTACTCAGATCTGCCTTCACAGAACGCATGACCCAATCAGTCTTGTTTTTGAGATCTGTGAAATAAATAAATAAATAAATAAATAAATAAATAAATACACAATCCATGCCCACACACCTTTGATCCCAGGATGTGGGAGGCAGAAGTAGGCAGATCTCTGAGACTGAGGCCAGCCTGATCTACAGAGTAAGTTTCAGAACAGCCAGAGCTACACAGAAAAACCCTGTCTCAAACAAAAACAAACAAACAAACAAACACGCCCTCCATGAATCATGATCAATAAAAACACAACAGAGACCTTCCCTGCTAGCAGTTCTCCGTGGCAAATAAAGAAAAAGACAAAGCACAAGACTTTAATAAAAAAAAGCAGATGTGACCCTGATACACACATACACACACACACACACACACACACACACACACACATATATATACATATGTGTGTGTGTGTGTATATATATATGTATGTATATATATATATATATATATATATATATATATATCCAAGACAGCCTTGCTTACATCAAGTGTGCATGTGTAACACCAGCATATATTATGCAATCCTGTATCTGAATGCTGTGTAAAATGTAATATAAAGTTCCCATCTTTAAAAACAAAACCTTAGATTTTTTTTGTGCATTGAAGTGAGTCTCACACTCAAAGTTAAGGGATGCTCTATTCCCACTTAAAGAGATTTTCAGATGGAGCAGAAAAGGGAAAAGACTTAATATTGCCATTAATTTATCTGACCTACTGGGGAAGGGGTAGCTCAGCTGACAGATGAGGCAAGCACAAACCCTGAGTTAGATGGCCAGCACCACACCATCCTTTTTTACACAGAAAGTTCGTGGCCAGCCTGGGATACATGAGGTTCTGCATCTAAATAAGTGAATATATAAAATATATAAAATGGCATACCCGTACAAACTCGCCTTCCGTGGGGTTTACGCTGTTGACTCAGAGTGGCACCACTCTCCAGCAGAAGCCTGACTGGCCCTCATTTGCATGGAAAGGGGAGTGCTGCCTCAGATTGTCTAGAAAGAGGATGACTCTCAACGTCCTCCAATCGCCTCACAACTATGTAAGAGAGAAAGGAAAAAGCGTGGTATGGAGAAAAGGGTTTATTGGAAGTTGAGACAAAACATGACCGCCTTTCAAGACCAGCCTGAGTGATTCTGAGCTGGGGACATTTGCTGAATCCACACTGTTCCTGGCGGACACTGGGTGGCGCTCGTGGTAAAGGCTTGCGCTTCTTTAGGGTCTTTTCCCCCCCATCGCCACAAGCCCTTTGCAAACTTCAGCTACCCAAAGAAATTACAGGCTCCCTACATGTCTCAGCAGGGAGCTTTGCTGGAGGAATTTGTGATACTATGGGATCCTTTCTCCGCCGATGCGTCAGTTGGGATTTGAGAAGCACTAGTGTACTATCCCTAGCCATGGCGTCAGATCCACCTCCTCAGAACTGACAAAATTAACATCCCTGGCCAGAAAAAAACCCAAAGTGTGGCTCCAAAAGTGCTGACCAGACTTGTAGCTCGGCCTGCAGCACACAGAACACAGGGAGTGTCCTTGTGAAAGGAAACAGGACTACATATTGTGAGCAGACTCGAGGCTGTCTATAGTGGCCCTTACTTGACTGTATTTAAGGAAAGGATGGAAAGTGACAAAACTCAACTCAGAAAAGCCATAAAGAAAGTTGAGATTGGTGAATTTCAAAGAGGCTCCAAGTTGGTGATTTCACCCTGAACTGGACTTACTACAACAGGTTTACATCTGCATAAAGGCCAGTCTTTCAGCACTTCAGGTTATATGTAGAGATGGCGCATTCTTTTCTCCTTACCCATCCTTTTTCATTATTCATATATGTATATATATATTTCATTGTTCATAAATACATTTTTGTGTGTAATATATCTTTACATGCGTATATGTGTATATATGTGTAATATATACAGACATGTGCAATAATGTATGTGTGTACATCCATATGTGTAAATGCATATCTCCACTGAGAAAAGGAAGCAGCGAGTAAATGCTAGCAAGATGTAGAATTATCTTACCAATATAACATGAAGTATATCTGCAGTTTCCAGTATCAGGGTCATGGGAAGCTGCCTTCTCACCAAGGTTTAAGAGAACTATTAGACTCCTTCTGGCGATAATGACCATGCTGACCTTTTTCCTCCTGGTTATTACATTTAAATTTATAGTAAATAAAATTGGGGCCTGTGATGGGATCACCCATCTCTCTGCACTTTTTTTTTTTATAACCTCTGAACACTTTGACCAGCTCAAGGCATTGATTTGTAAGGCCCCATGGATTAGGTGAGCATCTTTAGAGCAGACCGCAATCATAATCCAGTAAGGTCAGCAGTACGTTTGCCTCCTTGAAGACACTCAGTGCAAATCTAGAGCCTGGACAGCCACATGAAAATCAAAGGCAAGGGATCAGTGTCAAGGAACAGCAAACATTTGTTAAACCCACACATCTGTGTCAGAAGGGAAATCTAGAGACACCAAGGCTGCAAGTAGGGACTCCAGATGAAGAAAGGGGTGGCCCTGCTGCATGCTAGCTCCCTCTCGTTGTTGACAAAAGCTGAAGTTGTACAGCCAAGGAAAAGCAACAGTAGCCTGGGTTTATGGGGCCCATGTGCACCTGAGGCACGTGTTGCTGCTTCCAGTTGCAGCTCCAGATTCCAGAGAGGGACTGACCTCCTGCTTCCAGCTCTCTGACAGAGGCTTGGAGTCCTTGGTTGCCAAAACAAGAACAAAGTAACCTCAGACAAAACTCAGGCAGATTTTCACTTCTTCCCCTGGCAAAAGGGGAACCAGAAGAGGAACCAGAAGATTCCACCCTGAACATTCAATGACACTCCCAGGTTCCTGGCCAAAAGGAGGCCCAAAATAGGATACAACTCATTTTTGAGGGGAGTAGACACAGCATTGAGTGAGGATCAGAACACATTCCTAAGGCCTCACTCAATCATAACTAGAGGAAAAGCCCATGTTGACAAAATAAACTTCTTCTGGTGGTCTGTGGCCAGTGTATGAGTCTTGAACCCTGCTCCCTTTGTACATAAACGAAGATGCTCAGTAGGCAGGAAATAATGGGGGATGCTACAGAACCCAAACTCAAGAATTGAGAGGGGGATTGGAGTGGATGTAGGTAATGGAACCAGGAGAGGGTCGTCCATGATCGAAACCCCATCTCCCAAGCGGACTTGGTTCCTTGCCTACTTTTCGGTCTTCATACTCCATTTGGTCTGGAGGCACACTATAGGTCACACACCCAAATCAATTCACGTTTGCAGGAATCTGGCTCCTGAACTGAGACAAGAGCCATTCTAGAAGCTTCCAAGTAGTCGAGGATATTGAGCAAAAAACCAAAAGGCTGCTCAGCTCTCTGGGAAAGCCAACTAAGAGAGTTCAGGCAGTGGCAAGGTATTCAGGAATGAAAGACATTGATTTTCAGCAGTCCCTGTAAAGACTTCAGTTGCCACTGGGGACGTCTAGATTCTTGGACATCTCTGTGGAGTCCTGAGAAACAGGGGCTTCTGCAAAAGCGCTTGCTGCGTGTCCAACTGTTTTCCAGTTTACAAATTTTCAACATAAATTAGTTGCAACTTGCTTCCCATCATCCCACTAAGACAATGCTGTTCTCCATTTGTTCTCACTGCCATCTAACACTGCTCCTCCTCTGCACACAGTCCCACAGCGGTGCTCTCTCCTACAGTCTCCGTCGGAGGAGGGGGGAGAGGACTGGTAGGTGTGGAGCAAGAAAAGAGCATCAAGAACCGCATCCTCTAAACTGTACTTTTGAGATTGCTGATTGGAACACGTTGTCTTCAAACAGCACGGAGCTAGGCCCTGGGACTGCTTGGTTTGTCGAAGCTATTCACTAAAAAGAGATCGACTGAGACCCTCCCTCCCCCAACAGGGAACAACTCATATTCTCTCTCTCTCTCTCTCTCTCTCTCTCTCTCTCTCTCTCTCTCTCTCTCTCTCACACACACACACACACACACACACACACACACACTCTCTCTCTCCTTGTACGCCTCTCTCTCTCTCTCTCTCTCTCTCTCTCTCTCTCTCTCTCTCTCTCTCTCTCTCTCTCTCTCTTTAAGCAATGCTTTGTTGTGCTAAAACTAGTTGGACGAGTTAGGGTGTTGCTCTGCTCCCGAAGCCCTGGCCAATGGAACCCGATCCACCCCGCTGTGCGTAAGCGCGCAATTAAGGATTTAACCAAGGCTGTGCTGCGCCTCAGCCAGCAGTCAGCCTGCGGGAGACAGAGCCTCCACGACTCCCAGCCTCCTCCTCCTCCTCCTCCCCGCCGCCGCCGCCGCCTCCTCCTCTTCCTCCTCCTCCCTCGCTCCCACAGCCATGTCTGCTTAGACCAGAGCAGCTCCACAGCCAATTCAGGCAGCAGCGGCCGCCGCAGTAGAAGAACAGCCACCGCCCGGGAGCTATGACAGGAGTGTTTGACAGAAGAGTCCCAAGCATCCGATCCGGCGACTTCCAAGCTCCGTTCCCGACGTCCGCCGCCATGCACCACCCGTCTCAGGAATCGCCAACTTTGCCCGAGTCCTCGGCCACCGATTCTGACTACTACAGTCCCGCGGGGGCCGCCCCGCACGGCTACTGCTCTCCTACCTCTGCTTCTTATGGCAAAGCGCTCAACCCCTACCAGTACCAGTACCACGGCGTGAACGGCTCCGCAGCCGGCTACCCGGCCAAGGCTTATGCCGACTACGGCTACGCCAGCCCCTACCACCAGTACGGCGGCGCCTACAACCGCGTCCCGAGTGCCACCAGCCAGCCAGGTAGGCGCGCGGGGGCGGGAGGCAGGTACCCAGGGCATCCGTAACCCCGCGGGCGCCAAGTTGGGTGGTAGATGAGGGCCACGCTGTCCGCACCCATAGAAGGGTGCTTCGCAGAAGCGAGTGGGGGCCTGGGACTGCAAACAGGACAGCACCTCACACCGGCATGGGGGGGGGGGCAGTGGAGGACTTTTGAAGAGGTTTAATCGGGTGTTTTGCCTCTGGCGCTGCTCGAGGATCCCTCCTTAGCTGGATTCCTAGCTGGCCTAGCCAGAAAGCCAGCTTGGCTGCAAAGAGGCTAAGGGATTTGGGGGGCGGGGGGTGGGTGAAATCAAGCAGCCCTAGTGGTGTTTGCGTAATAAAAGGAAAGTTAGTTGGAATTCTGGGTGAGCGTGCTGAGTTGGTGAGATCTAGTCTGGATTAGCCAGCGAAGCGCCCCGAGGCCTCTCATGGAGGGTGCGGGCAGCACACCGGGTGACCTGGGGGCCGGAGGGCTGCAGCCTGACAGAAAAGCGAACAGGGAACTTTGCGGTTTATCCAAGGTATTTCCAAATACAAAAAGTCATTTAAAATAGCGGAGGATTGCCGAGAGTTCACTCTGTTAGAGGGACCCCCCCCCACACACACACACACACTCCATCGAGTGCTCTCTCCGTAAGTGCCTAGAATTTGTCTGCCTTCCTTCTTCCCCACAGACTCCCCTTTCCGTCCACTGTGAAACTTCCTTAGAGCGTTACAGTGGGGTAGAGAGCTTGGGCGGTAAATGAGAGGCGTGAAGTCTCAGTGGAGAAATTTTACTAGTCGATTTTGATCTCCCCTCACCGACACATTAATAAGGCTGCTAATATTAGCATCCCCTACTCCAGTAGAGCGGAGACCGCAGCCCTCCCTCCTTCTCCACCCTTCCTCTGGCAGCAGCTTCATACACCGACTCTTCCACTCCTTTCAGGACTGAAGGGGGAAAAGGGGCCATGTGGCCTAGGGGCACATTAGCAAAACACGGATTCACAGGACCCCAGCGGGGTACATTTATGACAGTGAGAATTCTTCCTTGGTTCCTCCCCTTTACTACGAAAATATCCTTACTACAGATTCCTTTGCAATACATTGTTGATGGAAGTTTGAGTCTGCTCCTCTTGCTGTCTCTGTATCCTTGCATAGGGAGAGGATTTTTTTTTTTTTTTTTTTTGGTCAAGAACATATTAAGTCTATTTGTGAAAGAAACCAGACACATCTGTGCCCTCTCAGATCTGCAGTGAGATTATGGGGACTACATAATCGGCTCTCTGTCTGCCGCAGCCCCGACCGACCGCTTGCCGCTGTAGTGAAGGAACATAGTTTGCTTGTCGGTCTTTGAACTTTGGAGCCCTTGGCTAGCGTCTTCCCTGCCCAAGCGTCTAGCCTCTGCGGGCGCCCGAACAGACGCCGACAGAGGGTCATGGCCCAGGGGCCTCCTCGCGTGACGCCCAGGGATTGGAGTGGCTATTCGCGTCCCAGAAACACACAAGGTGAATACAGGGAGGGAAAAAATAATGAGAAAAATAAGCATCTCCAAAGGGTTCCATCCCTAAAGCGAAGAACTTGATGTGTACAAAGTGCCCCACGCACACAGTGGCTAGTAGTCAGAGACTCGCCAGCTCTTCCATGTATGATCTGAGGATGGGACAGATTTCTCTGGGGTTTGAAAAGCCAAGATTGTGATATTGGGAAAGAGAAAGATGACTACATATTTCAAAACAAACAAAATCTCGCTGATTTGAGGGCCTGTGCAAACGAGCCATTGTCTGCCAGGAAGCTCTAACCTAGTCTGTTTTGGTTATTTAGAGAAAGAAGTGGCGGAGCCAGAGGTGAGGATGGTGAATGGTAAACCAAAGAAAGTTCGTAAACCCAGGACTATTTATTCCAGCTTTCAGCTGGCCGCTTTACAGAGAAGGTTTCAGAAGACTCAGTACCTCGCCCTGCCAGAACGCGCGGAGTTGGCCGCCTCTCTAGGACTGACGCAAACACAGGTAAATCCGGCCGCCGCCAAGTACCGGCCCCGCCTCGCCTGCAAGCCCAGCTCGGCTGCAAGGTTCGGTCCCGACTGGCTGGAGCCGATTCTCTAGCACTTTGCAGAAATTCACAGATAGAAAGACACCAACCGATGCATCTTTCCCTCCATGAGCCAGGCCCACGTGGCGGTGGGCGCGGGATTCGTCGTTTGTCCCGAGTTGCCGCCATCCCCTCCCACCCAAACCCACCCCTGCTTTAACCACCAAAGGCTGGGGACCAAGGTTCCATAGTGAAAACAAGAGAAGGGGTATTTCTGGGAGGAGGGGGAATCTGCCTCGCGCTCTTGAAAAAGGTCTGGGTCCCTTCACAGTGAGAAGCTTGCCTTACTATTGGCCTGATGATGAGTCTCCAGCCATGCAAAGGCCTGGATCGTCCTGTCCCGGTCGACCCTATCCCTGAGGCAGATCAAGCCTCAGCAGCCTGAAGGTCGCGAGGTGGGGGGCGCTGTTGTACGGGGAAACCCTCCGGGATTGTCCCCTTCTTTTCCCTCCCAACCCCGCCCGCTGGGGCCTAGAATAAGGAATGTTCAAGTCGCAGCCCAGAGCTTCAGGCAGAGTCTGGCCTCCCAGTGCCGAGGGGACTGAAGGGAGTTGGACAGGAGATTGGACAATCTCTCCTTTCCCTTGGCACAGTGCACCTACAGTTTGGCCCAAGCCCCTCCCCATCGGGGACTCTGGCCTTCGAGCAGGAGAGGTATCCTCCCCAGTGACCTGGTGCACAGGCCCACACGTGCGACCAGGTCTAGAGTGAATAAAAGACAAAGCCTTGGGGTAGCAGAAGCTGGTTCCCGCTGAGCTGGACAGAGCTCCCTCTGTGCGTCCCTCCCATTGCCTAGGCTGAAACTGCAACCTCCTGGCGATGGGCGGCTTGCTGCTGGTAGTTAGTTATCAGGGCAGGATAGTCTAGGGCCAGGAGAGCCTTCATTCGTCGCTCAGGGAAAGGCGCGTGCAACCTCTGAGTGTCCCGGTAACGTGTGCCTTTGTTCCCCACCCAGGTGAAAATCTGGTTTCAGAACAAAAGATCCAAGATCAAGAAGATCATGAAAAACGGGGAGATGCCCCCGGAGCACAGTCCCAGCTCCAGCGACCCTATGGCGTGTAACTCGCCACAGTCACCAGCGGTGTGGGAGCCCCAGGGCTCATCCCGCTCTCTCAGCCACCACCCTCATGCCCACCCTCCGACCTCCAACCAGTCCCCCGCGTCCAGCTACCTGGAGAACTCGGCTTCCTGGTACCCAAGCGCAGCCAGCTCAATCAATTCCCACCTGCCACCGCCGGGCTCCTTGCAGCACCCGCTGGCACTGGCCTCCGGGACGCTTTATTAGATGGGCTACTTTCTCTTGCTCAGTTTTGGGACTACAGTGTTGTGCTGGTTTAGAAATCAGAAAGAAAGGAATTCATACGGGGATGTTTGAACAATGGAAACAAAAAAGATTCATGTGTAAACTTTTTTTTTGCATGTAAGTTATTGCATTTCAGAGAGCCCCGCCCCCTTTTTTACGAAAAGAACCCTTTTTTTTTTTTTTTTTGCGCAACTGTGGACACTATCAATGGTGCCTTGAAATCTATGACCTCAACTTTTCAAAAGACTTTTTTCAATGTTATTTTAACCGTGTAAATAAGTGTAGATAGAGGAATTAAACTGTATATTCTGGATAAATAAAATTATTTCGACCATGGAAACTGCTCCTTTTTGGCCCCCTGATAACTGGCTAGTGAGGTTATATGCAGACGGTTAAGAACAGATGAATTCTCCAGAAATCCAACAATGCAAAACAGAAGTCAGGAGCTGTCTGGTTGCAGAAATGTGTTTGTGTTGGATGCTCTATTTCATGTATCTGTCTGCACATATGGCCTGTTTATAGTACTGTCGTGTTTAGGATGGTTTTTTCCCTCTAACCACAAAACCATTTAAATGATATTAAATATAGCTCCAAATGTTTTGGGTAGGAAGGAATATTGAAATTAACTACATTTCTCCTACCGTGTGTGAGGGAAAAAGCCAACAGAAATCCCTTGATAACCTGGTATTCTAAGCACAGAGTGATTCTGGTGGGGACCCCCTCCCCCATCTGCATGTGTATTGCAATTATGAGACAGGGGAAGAAAAGGAAATTTGTTATCATTCCTCATATATATATAGTTTTTTTTTCTCAAAAATATGAAATGTTTGGGGCATAGCAAGCAGTAGTTTAAGCCTTGGAGTCCTAATGTGGATGACTACAAATCTGGCCAGGTTCTTTCTGCCAAGAAAATACCATAGGGATTCAGAACAATAGTGAACCTGAAGTACTGGGCCAAACAAGAAATATGGGGGTGGGGAGAATTACTTTTCAAAAAGGTGGGGGGGGGGCTATATTGGTTTCATTTCTTGTGATAAGGTTCTTCATATAATTGTCTTTCACCGGCATCCGTACTTCATGCCTCTTTCAGGATCTCCTGTGCTGCTTTTACATAAAACAGGGGCCAGGCAAGTTCCAAGTCATCGGAAATGCGATGTTTGCTAGAATTCCTTTGTGAAGCCATCTTTAAGGAAGGAGGATGGGAGTTGCAGCAACCTGGCCTCTGATTTGTGCGTCCCTTACACTTCTGCATGTAGATATCTAGCCTATGCCCAGAGCTACAGCGTGGCTCCACGGCTGTGCCCCAAGGCCTGAATTATAGGCATCTTTGTGGCTGGCTGTCCTTTGGTCCATCTAAGTCTATTTCCAAAGAATATGTAATGTTAGAAATTACTAGATTTATGGGAAATATTCCAGAGCTAAGAAGTCGGCAGCAATAAATGTGACAAAAGCGCCCTCTTGGGAAGGGGGATTAGAGCATGAAAAACTGCATCTTCTCATCTCAGAATTTCAGAGAGAACCAGCAGTGAGAACGGAAAGGGCAAGCTGTGTGCCCTTGGGCCATTTACAGAGTCAGTTTCTGCCTCTCCAGTCTCTTCCCATTCCTCCGTTCCCATCAGCCTTCTATCTCCATTTGTTCTCCTTTCTCTTTTCTTGTTCTTTCTTTGCACAGGTGATACCAATCCCACCAGTTTGAAACTCAGTGGACTTGGGGATGGCCAACATATATTTCCAGGCAGCCTGGGCAGCCTGGAAACAGCCTGCCTAAACAGAAATTTATCCCCTGTCCTCACTCCACTCTATCTGTGGGGGGCAGTGGTGTTAGGGGAGGTCCTGGCCCCATTTTGTTTTCTGTAGTGTACAGGGAGTAGAATGGAGGAGATGAGGGTATCTATTTTCTGCTCTTTCTTTGCTTGCAAGATTTCAGCAGTTTCCATTAACCAAATGCCCACAGCTTTCTGAAGGCTTGGTCTTGATTTCCAGGACCTGGCTTTCTGGTGGTCACAGGCCTGTCCCCACCCAGGAGTGTATATTTGGGAAGGTTGGCAAGGGCGGAGGACATCCATCGCACCCCCCCCCCCAATATTTCTCGCCCACTGGTTTCCCAAGAGTGTCAAAACTGTGCTGGGAACAAGCTCTTTCCGTCTTGGCATTCGGAGAGGGTGGATGTCATCTCCCTGCTGCTGCGCTGGTAGGAAGGGGTGTGTGTAGTTTTCTACACTACCTCCGACCCTCAGATTCAGCCAAGCAAAGGCAAGGGCGGGTCCGGACTTTTCTCAGGAAAAAAGAGGGATGCTCTTTAATCACCATCCTTCACCCCAAACTGGGACATTGCTGGTTGTTAAGGACACCAAAGTTGGTTTGTTGCTACGCCAAAAGCCTGGAGCAGCAATGGCAGGGGTTGGGACCTGGTTTTAGGATTGCATCCCCTGTGTGAGCCTCACTAGTAGAGGTCTCTTGAATTGGGAGGGTTTTTTTTTTTTTTTTCAACTTGGATGGGGAGCGGTGAACAAAAAATATTCTGGCAAGTGAGCCGCAACGGGCTTTCCTGGCACTGCGGGGATTCTCCCTGGGGAATTTAACTCCCTGCAGTCCTGCGCCCAAGGATGTAAAAATAACAGATCCTCAGCAAAGTCTAAAAATATCTGTTTCTCTTGCCCTCCCTCTCACCTCTCCATTGTTTCTTCCTGTGTGTACCAAGCGCATGTCCTTCCATTTTGGCACTGACAGACCCCGCTAGCCCTGGACTTCAAGTAGAAGTCTCTTGCGCCTGCCCCTTCTGTTCCTCACTTGCCTAGTCCTCTGTCTAATGCCCCGAAGATGAATTAAGCCGACTTCAGAACTAATTTTCTTCACCGTAGACCTCCCCCCATCCACGCAATACTTTCGACCTCCATCTTGAGACCTCCCTGCAAAGACTCAGAGGCCCAAGGCATGTTGGCAGGGCTTGAGTGATTTCCTCGGTGCCCTGCCCGACTCCGGAGCCCTCCTGTTGAAGATCAGATAAATTGGCCTTTGTTTGAGACTTGGGTTGGGCTAGGCGGGTTTCTACCCTCATTCTCCCCCCTTTTTTTTCCTGGCGGCCACCTCCTTGTGGGACAAGAGGCGGCCTGGGGATCCGAGGGAAGCTGCATTCCTGTGGGTGCCAGGCGGCTCCAGTGCTGAGCCACAGAGCCTCACACACACACACACACACACACACACACACACACACACACACACACACACTGAAGAACCCGCAGACCTCGCTGCCCTTGATCTATCTCTATCTCTCTCTCTCTCTCTCTCTCTCTCTCTCTCTCTCTCTCTCTCTCTCTCGCCCCGCACCTACCCGGGAGTCAGTCCACTCCCCCTCGGATCCACCCTAGGGCTCTGCCTTGCATAGAAAAGCTTTGACCCACACAAAGGTGTACACGCATCCCCTCCCAGTGACACGGGCCAGATCAGTATCTCCCCGCCTAAGGACAACCCTTTCTCCCCCGCCCCTTATCCCACGACCCAAGGCGTGCCGGCTGGCCTCCGATGGCTCCTTTGATCGCACGGGACGCCCAGTGGCTCGCGGGCTCCTGACTGACCCACAGCAAGCCTGAGTTGGGCGTTACAGCACACAGCCACCTCCACAATTCAGTACCGAGCACTCTCTAGCTTGAATTGCCCTGGATGCCTGCTGGAAACTGCTCTGCACTCACCCTCTGCTTCTTGCTTCCTATTGTTCCCAAAGAGAGACCTTTAGGACTACTCAGTCACCCCATCCCAGCCCCTTCTCCGCCACCTCTTGGATCCAGTGCCTCCCACTGGCTGCTGGGATCTGGCCAACTTAGAGCTCTCCAGCTCTTGGAGAAGGCACGCCCTGAGGGCAGTAGCTCAGAGAGGTGGTTGGGAAGTGCGGCACCCGCGAGGATCAGCCTGCAGTCCCCACCTCCTCCACTCTCAAGCACCTTCCTCCCTCCCCCTCCCCCCCGCACCCCCGTCTGCTGGGTGCGGGTTTACACTGCCCAGCGCTTGGGGAGGGGGCTCCTTGACTTACTCTGGTCTCCGACTCCTGGCTCCCACCACCCTCTTGTTTCCAGGTTGCCCACAGACCTTGCACATTTTTGACCCAATCCCAGGCCGAGAGAAAACAGCCCAAATCTTGGTGGTGCGCATGGTATTAGTTAAACCTTTCCACGCAGCCTGTACCGGAGACTCGCATCCCTGGCGTTTTCTTTTGCTTCTGACAGGCTTTAGATTTTTAAGTGGTGCAAGGCAGAAAGGGTACAAGGTGTCTACTGCCAGAGGTATGAATGACTGAGGGATGGAGGAGCCTTTCCTTCGCGGTCAGCTAGGGCTGCCTACTGTAATGTAACAACCTGTTTTATACTTTTGAGTTCTAACTTTGAAGATACAAACCGAATTTAAGCGAGTCTCTCTTTAAAGGAAAGGCGAGTCCTGTTCTTAACAGCAATGAGATGTTTCTGCGCGTTGTTCGCTCGCTCGGACTTCTGATTTAAGTGGTTCTGAATTCATTTCTTTGCCAAAAGCACACGTATTATTGAGTCTGTTCCGCATCCTAAACCAAGGTTTATATGAAACCGTGAAATACCACACATTATGACCTTTCACCACAGGAAGGGAAAATGGCTTCATGACCTGATCCCCCCACCCTTCTCTCCTCCCTCCCAGTTTCAATAACAATTCTCTGTGGAATCCACCATACACAGTCTATTGCTTTTATTTTGTTTTGTTTTGGTTTTTTGTTGTTTTTGTTGTTGTTGTTGTTGTTGTTGTTGTTTTGGTGGGGTGGGTGTGAAGGATGGTAAACGGTTCAAAGCTATGATTTATCTTAAAGCATTTCTTTTCCTTGAAAGGCGTGAAAACAGAAACCGCCAGCGGACGCTTATTCTCACCTAGAACTATTTCAGCCACTTGCCATTTGCAAGAGGGGGGGAAGGGTGGGTGGAAGGGGGTGCGGGATATGGACTCAACTTTCATCTATAAACAGGGGTCACTAAACAGGGGACATTTCATTATTGCCCTTAAATTCACAGGAGCTAGGGAGCCTGCTTGCCACCCTGCAGGGTGGCCTTGGTTGGGCAGCTTGTGTGGGTCGGTAAGATGTCCTTGGGAGGAGGGGAAATCAACACAATTGGCTTTGAAACTGGAAAAGAGGCTGAAGAAATTCTCTGTGCTCAACAGGGAAACTGAAGTCCTGGGATACAAGGTTTAGGTATCTCTGACTGGGATGTACTCTAACTGGGATGTCGCTACCAGAACTAATCCAGAGGCTAGGCTAACTAATCCAGACTCTGCTAGGGCATGACTTATATTTCTGCAAGTAATAGAATCCTCAGAGAGTTTGACTCCAGGACCAGAAAGAGTCTCCCCATCTCTCTTGAGCTCTCTTTCCCTTTTCCATTCTGTCCTTTCCTGTTTGAACATGATCAGGAACCTTGCCCTGTTAGGCGAATTGTGACATAGAAGCAACCAGAATGGTTTATTGGGGGGGGGGTCACTAATAAAGTTAATGATGAAATTTAAAATATTAACCAAACCAACAGCTTCCCAGATGGCTATATTTAATTAACATTAATTAATACGTGTTCAGCTAATATCCTCTAGGACGCAGTAGAGCTTCTTTATTGTAAAAGAGAAGAGGGATAGAGGGAAGACACACTTTACAGCACCCAGGGCAGTTGGCTCTGATGACAAGAGCAATTGTAGATTCATATAAGAATATGTTTATAAACAAGTGACAGGCACATTCTGAGGTGGCTTTGGTGGAGAGAGTGGAGGGACTGACAAATATCCTTTGCTGTGGGGGAGGGGCTGTGGGGGAAGGGCACCTTTAAGAGTAGGAAAATGCTATGGTAGAGGGAAGAAAGACGGGAGTAGTTTTTAAAAGAAAAAAAAAAGAAAAAAAAAAACTATTTGAGCCTGCAGGCAGCAGCAGCAGCAGAGGCAGCAGCAGCAGCAGAGGCAGCAGCAGCAGCAGGGGCCCTGTGAATGCACCAGCTCTGCACGGTGGAAGACTTGGACACATAATACTTCAGACTGCTGATTTGCTATTTTCTTAATTCTGGCTCTTCTTTTTCCATATGAATCAAACAGTCTTTTGTCCTTCAGGGTTTGATTTGATCGCTACTGTTCACATTTCACTTTTGTACTTTCCCTCTTCCTATACCATTACTCATTGAGTGCCCTGTGAAATTACAATCGTACATTTTCAACTCAGCAACCCATTTGCAGTACAAAAAATAGGGTCTAAATAATGGCTGAATTAGCCCTACTGGACAGTTTCAGATGTAACACTCTGTAATAATTATATTGCAGGCTGGATTAGGATGCTATTATCATAATCTGGACGTTTACAATTATCTGTAATTTGCAAAGATGCGCCAGGTCTTGATTACAGCAGCTTTTTTTTTTTTTTTTTTTTTTTTTTTTTGTATCACGCTAACCATCACTAAACAGTGACAGTAATAACAGCTAATTTTGCTGGCAATATAAGAGGTGCTGGGGTGTGCAAACAATTTCACACCTGGATGTGCTCACTCAACCAAGAATATAGAGACAGAGCCTCTGCCCTGAGACTCAGAGAAACGCTCTCCTGTGCCTCCCTCCGCTCAGTATAGATTTCTAGACCCTGATCATTGCTTAAGAGATATTCACCGGGGTAAGTTTTTATTTTTGGCATACTTCTAACTTCTAAGTACTGTTTTTATTTCTCCTCTCAGACTCTCCAAGCTATATACAATATGTTGTTGTGATTTACTTGAATTGCAACTTTGGTTTCAAGGTTTGGGCTCTGACCTTTTATTTTCCTTTAACAGTAAGAGTTGATCTGGTGAGAATGGGATCCCTAAGAACCTGACTTGCCTGTCTTGCTTCCGTGCGACTGATGTGTTTGGTGTAGTCTGTGACTTGAGACGAAGAAAGGACCAGGTTTCTGCGAGTTGTAGAAGGAGCCCGAGAGTCCAAGCTAAAAATCTATCTGAAAATTGTTACTTACAATTGATCTTAAGTAAATACATTGAGGTTTTTATATGCGGCCATGATTTTAGGTTTTGAGGCATCAGAGATCAAACAGAGCTGGCTGTGTGGCTTGCTTCTTTGCAGTCAGCTATGGGGATGGATGTTAGCAAAAGCAGGTGTGCCTGAATCTCTGGGCTTTGCAGCCCTTTGGGCATCTTCTCTCCAGCTGGGGGAAAGTTTGTAGAATAAATGGCATCTGAAACCCTTCAAGGCTGTTCCGTAGGGCCTTGCATAGAGCTGTAGTCTCTGTCTCTCTGTATCTCCCTGTCCGTGTGTGTGTGTGTGTGTGTGTGTGTGTGTGTGTGTGTGTGAGAGAGAGAGAGAGAGAGAGAGAGAGAGAGAGAGAGAGAGAGAGAGCGAGAGCGCAGAGGGGAGTGGGGAGTGGGGGAGGGGAAGGTATCCAGACCGTGGAGCTTATTGCCTGCTGAGCCCAAATTCTGTGATCCTGGGCTTAGAGGGGGATGATTGGTTGGGACACAGAATCGACAACTTATGAAGCCAAGGAACCAGTGTAGTCTATGTACCGAGGAAGATATTGGCAACAAGCTGTGCTGTTCCGTCTCTAGATGACGCTGTTCCCTGACCCTGTAAATGTTATAAGTAGCTAGAGTGCTTAGTATAGGATCCCACAATGTCTTTGACTGCCCACCCTGCCGAGAGAAGCTTTTCTACCATGGCAAGAACCTTTGCACTAAATTGTGTCCAAAGATAATGTGGTGTTTATTTGTTAGAGAGGAGGAGAAGTTGTCTCTCTCTTATATTCCTACCCAATAGCTATGCTCCTCACCCCAGCCCTTTAGTATAGTCAGAACAGGGCTTGGGAACTCAAACTCTACAGTCTAGTAGGGAGTTTGAACATGGGGAGGCGCAATAGACACCTCAACTGGCAACACCTTTCACCCATGCTCCTCCTACCAATCCCTCCCTCGGGGAACGAGTTTCCTTGGGGGTCAATACATTTTAAAGGAGAAAAAACTATTAACCCTTGGAGTTCAGGGAATCCAGTGGGAGCCCAGTTCTAAGCAGAGTTCTAGGGGACTATCTGACAGCATCTCTGTAACTAAGCTCATGTTCAATAGGAGATAAAGATGGATGCAGAGGCATCAGCCCCACCTCCAACCTAGTAATAAACATTTTCTGGTTTCAGAATTCTATACACTCACAGTGGTTTGGCATATATTTGGTGAAATTTTTTAAGGAAAAATTAGTGTTGGTTTCGATATATGGTAGCTTTTTCTCTAACATAATTTGAATAATTCAGCAAAGCCCTACTACCAGCTGTACTTCTGCAGCCTCTTCCATTCTTTCCAGCATTATAATTTTGGTTAATTTTCAATTTTAGGTCCTACGTCTCTGCAATTTGTGTATGAATAACAGAATAATTTCCCTCTTTTGTTTCGCCTTTCCTGTTCCTGAATCTAAATAAAGATGGCTTTTTAGTATTAAAAGTGGAAGAAAATTACAGGTAATTATCTTTGACGGTAAAAACGCTGTAATCAGCGGGCTACATGAAAAATTACTCTAATTATGGCTGCATTTAAGAGAATGGAAAAAAACCTTCTTGTGGATAAAAACCTTAAATTGTCCCCAATGTCTGCTTCAAATTGGATGGCACTGCAGCTGGAGGCTTTGTTCAGAATTGATCCTGGGGAGCTACGAACCCAAAGTTTCACAGTAGGAAGGGGGAAAAAAGAAAAGAAAACATTTTTCCTAATGTAACAATGCGAATGCTAGAAAATGACAAGACTGATCGGTTTTAAACCATTCTGAAGACTGACTGAGCGTGGAAGTTGCTCAACAAAAAAGGGAACGGGGATATTGGTAAGTAGTCTTTGCTTTGTGTCTAATTATAGTGACTGTCCTTTTGCACGACTGTATGTCGCTGTCATTATATGGAGCACTCTGAGTATCTCTATTGACTTCTGATAAATGGCTCAGTGGTTTCAAGGTTCATAATTTGAAGGATGCCCAGGTCTGTAGCCATTAATTCTCACAGTATGGGGCTTCCTGCTTGTATGACGAAAGGACTTTTCATTTTCATTATTTCTTTGCTTTCCACGAGATCGGAAGGATGTGTTTCTTGCAGGATAGAACATTTTCCTACCTTGCTAGCTTGCAACGGGTTTTTAACATTAAGTGGTCAAAATTGTGCACTTTGCTTTCTGGGTTTGTTATTCTTTTCTCTTTTTACTTTTTTTTAAAAAAATGCTTCCAAAGGCAAATATAGCTGTACTATTTTATCTAGGGAAAGGGGAAGGAGAATATTCAGATACAGTATGGAATTGTCTGGATGTCTAAAAGTTAAGCTGTGTCTAGGTTATTCTAATGTTTAAAAATACAAAAGTGTGTGTGAATCACAACAAAATTAAAATGAAAGCCTGAGAACACCCATGGCTCATGTTAAAGTACCTGAGACAAAGACTTGTGGTAGAAACTGACATCTTTTCAGGCACTGAATACGTATGTATAGAGCACACCATATTAGGAAACAAAAATTATTTTAAGAGAGATAGAAAATATAGTGGAAAGGGAGGAAGGATAGACAGACAGAGACCTGGAGCAGTAGAGGACACTCCCAACATTTTGTGGCTTTTACTCCATATATGAAAGAAGACAAAAACATACAAAGTATATATACAACTAAAATTCAACAATATATACAGAAATGTTCCTTGATATAAACGTCCCTATTAGCTTAGTGAATGCCACTATTCACCTAAGAAAGGTGTCAAAGCAATAGAATGGTGATTTTGGTTGTTTTCCTTGGTCTTTCTTCTTTCCAGTTCAGAGTTTGGAGGTGGGTTATGCAAAGAGCATCTTTCTTGTTGCTGTTACTGTTTGTATTAGCTGAGTTGTCATTCCTGATCATTGCATTTTGAAAAGACATGCAGTGTTTCCTTTGTGGCAATGTTCTACTTTTTACAACCAAATTTTCTTCTTTCTTGAAGAGATATTGGGGGGGGGGTTCTTCCATTTCTTTTCTTCTTCTTCTTCTTCTTCTTCTTCTTCTTCTTCTTCTTCTTCTTCTTCTTCTTCTTCTTCTCCTCCTCCTCCTCCTCCTCCTCCTCTTCCTCCTCCTCCTCCTCCTCCTCCTCCTCCTCCTCCTCCTCCTCCTCCTCCTCTCAGTCTCAGATTGGTAAATAAAAATCCAGGAGTCCAAAATCTTTGTTTTTTATCATGTAATGTCTTAAACTCATTAAACAAGTAAAAATGCTGCCATGTTTGTGCAGATTCTTCTGCCGGTGGAGAATGTCTGTAAAAAAAAAAAAAAAAAAAGTCATTTGGATAGAGAGTACTAAAGAGGAGGCTCGGGGCCTGAATCCCAGACTGTGAAGGAAAATATCCTTACAGTGATGGGTTTCCAGAACACTGGCACAAAAGCCTCTCTCTCTCTCTCTCTCTCTCTCTCTCTCTCTCTCTCTCTCTCTCTCTCTCTCTCTCGTGTGTGTGTGTGTGTGTGTGTGTGTGTGTGTGTGTATGTGTGTGTGTGTTTATTACAAAGTTACTTATTAAGGTTACTAAAGACAGTAAATTGCAGAAGAGGAGGGAAGGGGAAGAAAGCAAGGATGGAAAGATAGGCAAGAAATAAAGAAGAGCGAGTAAAAGGGATGAAAAACAAGGAAAGAAAGGGAGGAAAAGAGAAAGGAAGGAGAGGAGATGAGAGGGGGAGGGAGGGAGGGGGGGAGAGAGAGAGAGAGAGAGAGAGAGAGAGAGAGAGAGAGAGAGATCACAGGGCAGTTGCTCTGAGCTCAATGCTTAGGCTGTTTGGCAGATACAACAGAGTCCTGGATCCTCCTTGCCTCCTTCAGAAGCTCCGTAGGCGTTCACTCAGAGAAGTCACATCATCTGTGGTCTCTGCATGGTGTCCTGGTGTGGTGAGGAATACCAGTGTGAATACCCCGGCATGTAGCTGTTGGGAGGCATACTGACGCCCTTGGCAGAGGCAGAAACGTCCCACACTGGAGGCAGGGCTGGTGATCGTGGTGACAGGGCTGCTGAACCCGGGAGGGGGTCACTCTCGTGTGGGTTACTACCCTGCTTCAGCAATTTCTTAAACTTAGAGCGCTTATTCTGAAACCATATCTTCACCTGCAAGACATGTAGTAATTGTCAGGCCAGATAAACATCATACTGGTGCCTTCAGTGTCACCCCAGACTTAAGAAGCAATATACAAACAAACAAGCAAACAAAACAACCATTACCATTCCAAGAAGCCCCTTCCCTTCCCCCTCATTCCCCTCTTTCAAACCATCTCCATCCCTTCACTCTAGGCCTACTAGATGTCTTATTGTGATTCCTGGATTTAATCCTATAGCCTGGGGTTTTTAAAGTAACAGCATAAAATTAGAAAGAAATAAAATGAGATCAGTGGACCCAAAATTTTACAAAGGACTTTTAAGTGAAATAGAGTTTGGCTCACAATTGTACAACTAAATTTACCTCCTTTGGTCTATTCCATTTTTTATATTCACCAACCCCCCACATTTATTATGCTATGCATATCAAGTAGTAAACGATTATGAATTGATTAAAGGTTGTATGTTCATAGCAAAATACCTTGAACATACTTATGCACATCGTGCACACACCATGGCATATGCCTGGGATCTCTTTCTCCAGTCCTGCAAGGATTAAGAAATGCATCAACCCCCACTATCTACCTCCTATGTTGCTTAAGCAAACAGAAGTCATCAATCATCACATGATTGTTGGGGTAGCTACTAAAAGTCAAAAGGCTTCTGACAACTACAGAATCAGGAATCTAAGTTGGCAGCTTATTTAAGTCAACAACCCAAATCTCTAGATGAAAGGAAACCTACAATGTAGCATTACCTTTACAATTCCAGAATCTATTTTCCCAAGAATACGAGTCACGGAGCATCTAGAGCCCTTTCATAGCAAACCTCATACATTTTCAGTGGCAACATGCAGTAGAAACCAGGGTAAGTGAGAAGAGTTCAGGGACGCGGCCTGAAGACACCATTCTGTAAGGTCTTGGCTACTGTCTTATTAGACCCTTGCTGGATGAAGATGATGCCCATCAGAAGAGGCCTTAGCATCCCGTGCAGTTCTCTTGACTGCTGGCTTTTGAGTGCAGGCTGATATACTCACCTATGGGCCCCTTTCTGTGAAATCTGAAATGTCCAGTATACTTTTCAGGTCAGCAGGACTGTTTATTATCTGTGGTGTCCCAGGCCGTGATTTGGGGAACATTCTCTTTGTTTCTCAATTCTGTCAAGTTCTGTGCTCCAGGGAGGTACCTCAGCCTGCACTATTTGGTACCAGAATGATTCAACTACAGAGCTTAATGCAATCTTCAGAAAGTCCTGTCTTACCCATCCCGGAGTGAATGGCTTACACATGGATGTCTTTATTAAGCTGCTAGAGTCTAACTTTTGCTCCTGGTCTCAGCTCATAAGTTTCCTTCCTATGACAATGAGTTGAAATTAATATTAATTCCTAAGGGTCACTAAAGGGTCCTTAAGAAAGGCCTTATTTTGCTTCTTAGCTGGATACTACACACACACACACACACATACACACACACACACTTGTTCTACTTCGTGTTATTCTGCTCTGGAATAAGATTTGATTGAATTTGTTCACCAAAAGATCCTAGGCTCAGCTGGGGTCGCAGAGGGTTGGTGTATATGCAAATCCAATTCAGTATTCAATACCATGTCATTTGTTCCAAACTGTGTGATCCCAGGAAAGTGCACAACTGGAGCACGGGCATTTGTCATTTAGCTCCTTCCATCCTTGGTTGACTAGGCCAAGAATTCCTCCTGGTATGCTCTCTGCACGGTTATCAAGCAGGGCCAGCATTTCAGGGGTACTTGGGCTTCCCGGGAATTACCTGTGTTTGTGTCAGTCCTAAGGAAGCAGCCAGTTCGGCTCTCTCGGGAAGGGCCAGGTATTGAGTCTGCTGAAAGCGATGGTTTAAAGCCTGGAGCTGCAGGCTGGAATAAATGGTCCGAGGCTTCCGAATCTTTTTCCCCTTTCCGTTGAACCTGATTTCCCCGTTTTCGATCACTGTCGTTTTTTGTTGATCTGTAAGCAAATGACACAGAGGAGTGGTCACCCGCGAGGCCACTACTGCCTTCTCCCTTCATGTGACAAGGCTGGCAAGGAGTTTCTCCCAAGTTTAAAAAGAGTTCCTCGTAATATCCCCGCTATACCACTGTGGGCACGTGCCCCCAGAGGCTGTGAAAGCTTCCCTCCGACCGTGTCTCCAACACTAACAATGCATTATGATAGTGGATCGAATCTAGGAAGCCCGGGGCATAAAAGAGACGCTCCGCAACAGCGGAGACAGCGCAGGCCGCTTTCCGAAGTCCGTGGCGCTGTAAGGCTTCTCTTCTCTGGGCCCGAGAGCGGTTTCTTGGCCTGGCTTTTCCCAACGCCTAAAGCTATACCAGAACCACCCGGTTGTTTATGTGACCAGTTAGTTTTGTGTCACCCAGCTGCAAGCTTAGTGCTTTAAGTCCCTTCTGTATGTTTGAAATGATTCTGCTCGCGTGTATCAAAGCCCAGACACAGAACACAACCAGGAGCTCAGAGCAGCTCCAGAGCAGGCTGAGACTCTCTGGACAACGGAGAGCTATCAACCCCAGGCCCTCTGCTTCACTTCCAAGAACAAAGGAGCAGCCAAAGTACTACTGAAAACCCAGAGAGAGGGAGCCAGGTCTGGGGACGTGGGGGGGACACCTCAAAGCCCACGAGGGAAGATTTTAAAAGCAAAACAAAAACAAAAGACAAAACCCAATGTCACTAGTATCTATCGGCTGCAACAGCTTCGTTCCAAGTCACCAAGGGGCACCAAGTGCCCCAGGCAAAGTAGGCCACCGCTCTCCCAGCGTTGAGATGGGAAGCCTTAACTAGCCCTTCAGTCCTGGCCCAGAATTGTCTCCAGTTCTGATAAATGCGGGTCCCAGCAGAGAGGGAAGGGACAAGGTAGAGGGCACACAGACCTGGTGGGCTGGAGGGCGCAGTGGGGACCGTAGAGCCAGGCTAGGGCACAGCCTGGAGGCTCAATGGGAACCACAAGCAGGAGGCGGAGGAGCCAGCGGGCCTCGGGGTGAGCCAGCCGGGGGTCCACGGCGGCGGGAAGGGGCCGGGCAGGGAGAGGCCGGCAGGCAGGCGCCAGGCGATCGGGAGCCCACGGGGCCCGACTGGGGGCGCACGGGGCCGCCCGCAGGAGGGGGCCGGCGGAGGCCCCGGCGTGGAGGAAGTGAGCGGGGCGGGAGGGGTCGGAGGCAGTGGGGAGGCGGGCGAAGCTAGCTGCCTAAGCGGCCTCTCACCTGTGTCGTCCCCGCGCGTCTGGGCGGCCGCGCTGCTGTTGTGGTAGGACTGGAGGTAAGGGCTGTGCTGCGAGTGGCTCATGTAGGGGTAGGCGGCGAGCGATCGGTGGTTGTAGGAGTTGCCTCCGCTCGACGCGTAGGGCGAGCCGTGGTGGTGGTGCTGGTGGTGGTGATGGTGGGAGCCGGCCGCCGCCGCCGCCGCCGCGGCCGAGTGCAAGCAGTGCAGAGGGTAATGTGCGCCTGCCATGGCCGGGGAGGTCTGCTGCGAGTGCGGCTGCGGCGGCGGCGGCGGTGGCGGCGGCGGCGGCTGCTGTTGCTGCTGCTGCTGCTGCTGTTGCTGCTGCTGTTGTTGCTGCTGCTGCTGTTGCTGCTGCCCGAACTCCATGAAGGCGGATTTGGACGAGTCCTGGCCTTCCAAGCCGTCAGCCATCGTAGTCATGGTCATCATCAAAACTTTGGGGGCTGGAGAAAGCCTTCTCCCGGGTTTCTTTCACCCTCCCCCACTTGGCTCGCACCGCTCTCCCCTTTGCAGCCACCTTAGCTCCCGGGATCCTTGCAAAAAAATAAAAAAAATAAAAAATAAAAAAAAATTTAAAGGAGGGGGCAGAGGTGGTTCTCTTCCTCACTCTTCTCTAATATATACATATATATATTTAATATAAAGAGATATAGTGAGCAGGGCCTTGTTAACCCAAAGGGAGGAGGAAGGGGGAGGGATGGGAGAGGAGAGGGGGGAGGGGGAATCTGCTCTCTTCTCCCCCCCCTTGCTTTTCCCCCCTTGGATTTTTGGGGGCTGGTGCAGTTTAAAGCAGAGATTTTAAGGTGGATTCTGCGAAAGTTGCGCGTCTGCTTTCAGACTTGATGCAGACGCCACGAGTCGAATGGTTTGTCTCCAAAGGGCAGCGCCTTCCTATTGGTCAGTCGCCCCCTGACGTCACAGGCGCACCGCTTCTACTGGCGTGTGCGCTGCTTGTGGAGTTCTTCGCCTACCTTAAGCAACTAACTACAAGCTCAGCCCAGAGGTGCAACCTGGGGCCGCCCGGAGCTAAAGGGGAGCAGCGGTGGAGGGAGGCGCCCGGTAGGCTGCAGACGCATCCTGTCGAAGCTCCAACCCTGCTCCAAGCCCTTGTTTCCAGGCTTGGAGACTCGGAATAGCCTGGCTGGAGGCTGATCGCTTTCAATTCATTTGCACCCTTTCAGGTTGCCTGTGTTCAGAAGCAGTGGCCCTAGCATTTAAAACCAGATCCCCCCCCCTTCACTTGACTTTCCCCCTCCCTCAGGACCCCAACTCTACTCCCAAGGGAGCACTTTTGCACTGTGGGTTTTTCCAGAAGTACTTTATTAATGCCATTGATGGAAGAAAAACCTCTATATCTGGGCTCCAACTCATGGCAAGGGTCGGGGATAGTAAAGAAAGAAAAATCAGACCCTGCTCTGTTGAGATTCCTGTTGTTTTCGGCCCTAGTTCCTATATATTGACCCCCCCCCCCTCAACAGAGGAGGAATACCAACTACCCCCAGAACGCAGCAGCCTGCTCTGAAAGCGAGAGTCGTTGGAGGGCTGACAGGAATGCATTTTCTTCCTATTGAAAACAGAAGCTACTGTAATGCTTTCAAATATATGCAAATGATACATGCGGTTAGTGGTTTGGCAAATCTTGATTACAATATAAACTACCCAAGTAAAAGTGCCTTCGTCCTAAATTTGTCTCTCGATTACAATTCCAATTGATTTTATTTTATTGTCAACATTGTTAATGATAAAAATAGAGTCGTTTTACAGTTATTTTTACTTTCTGGAAGGAGGCAATTAGAGTTCTAATCAGGAATACACAAAAATCTCCCATGATTAACTGCAGTACTTTGTTCAAATTGCTGCTATAAAATTCAGAACAATTTGCCTGTAATGATTATGGACTGGGTTTATTTTGGGAGGTGGAATAAAAGTGGATATAGCATAAATTATCCTCTAATTATACACCAGTGTCGCTTCAATTATCCTCTTATCAAAATGGTTGTCTAACTGCCGCATTTAGTTTCAATTCTCTCCTTTTTTTCTATAAAAAGAACTTCATACCTTGTTATTATTAATCCATTTATTATTTGCAAGGGGGTTTATATCCGCACATCCAGGTGGTAGAACCACTTCTGTTTCAAAGATGGACTGGGGAAAGACATTAAGTTTGGAGCAGCTCAGTGCTACGGATCTAGCCTCTCTCCCTCGGGTCTCCAGACTCACTTGGTCCAAGCTGCGGAGCAGGGACAGCGGAGCTCAGGCGGCCACGTTCAGGCCCAGCCACCAGGTAGGAGAACCGGATCCAACTCTAGGCTTGGGGAGGGACAAGCAGGTCCGCACCGGGTCGCGTCCTGGGGCGGCAGGTAAGCTCTAGGAGCTTGCGGGGCCAGATGATAGAGACTGGGTGGGAGAAATCTGAGGACCCCATCCTACCCCCCTGGGCTCGGTGCCTGCTTTCAGTGGGTACAGGGAACAAACTGTGAGCTTTTGGCCACAAGAGGAAATGTGTGGGGTAGCAACCTTGTGTGGTGGTGTGTCTGGAGGTTGCGGAGGAACTAGTCTGTCTTCTTGGGAAAACTACTGGATCGTTTTTGCACCGTATGTTGTCTGTAGCCCATAAGCTACACAGCCCCAGGAATCCTAGAATGAGATTTGTGGTGCTGTTTGCCACTAGAACTCCGGGAAAGGGTGATAGTAGACAGAGCCTCACAATTTCCCGTGGCGCAGGAGTTACTGACTGCAGCTTATGTTAATTGATTTCCCCAGCTAGCGGCCCGGGGTCTCCTGGTACCCTCAGGCCAGTTTGCCTTTTCTTTTTTCCTTTCTTTCCTTCGGAGGCTCGTGGCCAGCCGGTTTTCTCCAGAGTTTCGCCCGCAGCTACATTGGCGCTCTCTTCCATTACCCAGCCCGCCACGCTTAACTTCTCGAGTCCCGGGTGCCGGTTCAGTAACTCTGAATTCATTTTTAAGTGGCTCCCTTGTTCCTTCCCTTTTAACAAGAGGTGCAGTTTAACACGCGAACCTGTAACGCGATCCGTGCGTTTACATATCGGCAGTGAATTAAAACAACAACATCTTCTGGGAAAATGAAAGATAGGCTGGGTAAGGTAGTGGTGGGGTGCTGAAGGGGAAGTCAGGGAAAGAGAAGCACCCTCTCCCCCGGCGGTGCACCCGGGCTGCGAGCCCAGCTCGTAATGTCCTCAAAGCCAGCAGATAGACATGGCAGTTTTATTGCTCTATACCCTGCAGCTTGCTGTTAACACGATGGAGGCGTTTCTCTCGTTTGCTTTTCTGTGTCTCTGCCGTAATGTTCGCAGGTGCACTGCTTTGCCCACTAACTCTGA
This sequence comes from Mus musculus, assembly GCF_000001635.26. NCBI lineage: Eukaryota > Metazoa > Chordata > Mammalia > Rodentia > Muridae > Mus > Mus musculus. The sequence goes on along the minus strand of NC_000072.6, from coordinate 6,860,468 downwards.
TAGCATCTGGATGACGGTGGTGGGGCCGGGAAATGTCCTCTCACCACCAAGCGCCAGATTCAAGGCGCGCAGCAGTGTCTGTTTGCAAAGGGATTTCCCCGTGTTTGTTTAAAGTGTGAAGAAGCCGCGATGGCTGGGATTGTCCGTTTATGTGTCTCTCCGTTCCTGGGGGTGCACTGTGCAGCTAGAGGGTAGCTGTGCATTGTGTAGGTTTTGTTGAAATTTGCTGGGTGACCCAAGCTGGGCTTTGGGAAACAAAGTAGTGAGCAAGGGGGCCTCACTCGGCTGGACAGCGGTTTCGGTGTTCTTGTTCGGGATAGAAGCCTAGGAATAACCGTCCCACTTCCCAGGAAACAGACGGCGGAAGACTAGCGTGGCCCAAAGGTGGGCAGCTAGTGCTTGCCACAATGTGGCCTCTGCCCCCAGCAAAAGTGCAGTGTTCTTCGCGCGGAGCTGTGCACAAACTGAAGTTGGGCAGTTCCGTTCCTAGCCCGTCGCCTGGTGTCTGGAGCATTTATGTTAATTTTATGTTAAAGAAGGCACCCCTACTTTACTGTAGTGCAACCTGCTACCAGCTCTTCGGTTACCAAATTTCGGGCTTTTCAGAGCTTTGCAGAAAAAAAAAAAAAAAAGACGCACACCTCAGGGGCTCTCGGGCCGGCGCCTCCCGCGCAGTCCAGGCTCCTTCCTCTTTGTTTCGCTCTCTGGGGAACCTACGCCAACTCTTGCCAGTGGGAGGGGAAGGTGGGCTAGAAAGGCCACTGAAGCCTTTATCATTCAAATTACAAGTAAACTTAGAAACCTGGAGGCCTAAGCCGTTTTTTTAAAGGGCCTGTTACTGTAAGATAAGAATGATATCCATTGAAGTTTTAGGAAGCGGGATTGGAGGCCTAAATTGCATTTTATTTTTCTAAGGTGTTAAGGTGTTGAGATGTTGTGGACTACTGGCCATGATAAGTAGGACTAACACACTGACTTCTGAACACCCCTGCTTCTATCTTGCCAGAATAGGTGTGTAGGAGCGGGTCCATTGGGTCTGAGATTCGTCCCAGTTTGGTTCTGGAGGATGTTTGCAGACAAGCGTAGGGCTGAGAATGCCTGGATCTCCCGGGAAGGTTTGCAGTGTTGGTGGGGGCTGTGGCAGTAAATTCAAGCCGTCCAGGATTTGGCTGGGTTTGGTTGCTAAGTTGGGCTCAGTTATCACGTTAATTCTAAAGAAATTAGACCTGGATAAATGGCCTTTGAATTCAAAGAAATAACTCGGTGTTGATTTACATAGCCACATTAAGAATCCCCTTCTCAATGGGAGACATTGGTGGAAAAATTCCTGCTAGTTCTTTCCTCATTTAAGGTGAATTCATTCTCTCTCTCTCTCTCTCTCTCTCTCTCTCTCTCTCTCTCTCTCTCTCTGTGTGTGTGTGTGTGTGTGTGTGTGTGTGTTGTCGTGAGCGTGTGTGTAAAAGGGTACCTGATATTCTAGAAACTCAAAAACCCTTTTCTCCCCAATTAAATACACACACACACACACACACACACACACACACACACACACACACACACACGTTAAAAACCCCAGAGCAGGAGACAGAAAACTGCCCCTTTCCATTTCTTGTTGCAGGCTAAAGGTAGAACCTTTAGGAGTAGCTCAAAGAACCAGCCTAGGCAAGAAAATGCTGGGAGTTTGGTGGTGTTTTCTCTAGCAATAAAACTGCAAAGCTCATGGCAATATAGTTCTCTTCCAGGTTTCCCCAGACCCAGCTTAAAAGTGGGTTTATCTACTAAATGCCATAAAGTCAGGTTGAGCAGAGTTTGGGGCTATAACCCTTATCTCTCCAGTTCTGGTTTCCAAGAATAGGTACCTGGGAAACCCCAACCTACCACTGAGCACCAGGAGGCTTCCTCTAGCATTTTCAAAAGTGCTCATTTGAAGAATATCAGCAACCAAGTCTCAACCTAGGGGCTTCTATTGTAGACTTTTTAAAATCTGAAATTTCATGGTGTTAATTGATACGAACTAGGTCCTTCCTCCAGCTTCACCATCCTTTGACTCCTCCCTGGGTTCATCTCTGGGTGTGTTTGTGCCCAAAGCTTTTGTATTTGGGAGCACTGAATGACAACAAACTTGAAACAAGTCTTTCCCCACCTCTTGGTTTTGGGGTTGGATATAAAACCTGTTTGCTTACTGTTTTCCCTTCCTTCCCTCTTTCTGTCTCTTTCAGCAAACATTAGACCCCAACCCTAATCCATAAACACAGTTTCCCTCAGCTTAAGACAGAGGAGGGTTGAAGAACCTACAGTGCTCAAACAGTTTTAAACAAGGTCAAGGCAGATGCCTGTGCTTTCAATATATAGGCTAAATCAAGGCTGACCTTCCCCTGCCCCAGATTTGCCCTGCTGGGAAATGCAGCAGAGTAAAGGAAGACAGGAGAGAATGCTAGAAGCCAGCTTTCATTTACCGGTCTTTGAAAAGCAGGACCCCTAGCTATCATAGAGTAAATGCAACCCTAGAGTGGCAGGGAACAGGCATCAACAGGAAATGCCAGACTATTTTTAGGCTTAATAAGGAGTTAATATAGCTGCCCAGTGTCTTCCTAAATGCCTGGAAGCATCTTCTATTTAATTCTTTCATCTCTTCATGAGCAGTAACAGTAATAAAGTCATAGCAAATACCTATAGATTAATAGAGAGCAAGGCTTGGGACCGCTCTTCAGGGAAACCTGGATGAAGAGCATCCTCTTGTTAAAATGGAAATAAAAAACGTAAGTGGAAACCCCTTTTTCACTGGTGAGAAAAAGAGTCATGTTCTGTGTCTGACCATCTCTTGATATATGTTTTTCTATACTTTTCCTACTTATCTGTTCACAGACGCTTATTTTTTTATTTCTAGAACATCCCAATAAGTGGGAAGACAGTTTACTGCTTATTCTTTTAAAATGAAACTTTCCCTAGAGGACCACAGATTTACCAGCCCTTGGAAGTTGGGATTTAAAAAAAAATCTTCAAATGACTACTATGCCATTTCTTTTTTCTTTTGTTCAGAAAAAAAAAATCCTCTTTATGCAAATATAATAGCAGAGAAACTCACTCCTTTCCACCTCTGGGATAAAATATTTTTCCCATGTTGTTTTAAATAATTTTATGCACAAAAATGTTGCTTGCCATCTTTATGCCATCAAGTGGGGCTCCTTCCCTCGCAATCCCCAAGTCTTTGGTTCTTTAAACACACTGAGAGGTCACGTCCATTGGGCAAGCTAGCATTTGACTGTGTCATCTTTGGAAGGCAGAAAATAAAAGAGAACACAGGAGTTGTTGTTGTTGTTGTTGTTGTTGTTGAGTTAAGAGTATAGAGAAGATGAGTGTCAACCAGCTTTTGTTCTTATGCCTAACTTATAGGTTTTCCTGGTCACTGGGTACCACAGCACTTTAATGTTAGTTTCACAACAAATCATCAAAATTAAAACTAACAAAGGTAGTCCCTATTTCCCGGCCCTGCAGTGGTGTGTATTTGCTCTTGGAGTGAGGGGGTGGGTTGGAGGTGGGTGGGCTAGACCTGCCAAACCAGCGCTCCATTTGCCTGTCTTTTACACCACACCCTCCTCCCTTTTCCTCCCTGTTCCTCAGCCTCCTTTTCTCTCATCACACTGACCACTTCCGCAAGGTCGTAATAGAAAAACCCATCCAAAAATTGCAAGAAGCCACCTCTCCTGCACAAACCCAGCCATTCTTTAATAACAATATTGTGAAGCTCAAAAGTGCTGGGCCCAACAATTAAAAAAAAAAAAAAAAGCGAGGGCAGCAATTCAGGATGCCAGTCCAGCAGTCCCAAGCAGACAGGCTGGCATCCCAGCCGATCTGTGGGTCCGGGGTGAAGGAAGGGGCGAGGGGCAGGAGCCGAGAAGGCGGAACGCCCGCGCCCGCAGCTGGCTCCCACGCGCCGCCGTCTGCGGAAAGCCAGGGGCAGGATAATGGAATTCAGCAGGCAAGGATCCTCAGAGAGCCAGCCACTGTCTTGTACAGATTTGTAGAGAAACCCTCACTGTAATTAAAACCGTACAGTCAGATTAATTCAATGTGTTGTTCGGCAGCATTTTTAATAGTAAAAATCCGCTTTAAAATTGAATTAGGGTCGAATAAATTTTCTGTGAGACTCGCCGGATTTGCCAGCTTTCATTGAAGCCAGCTAGGGTGGATTTAGGCGGTGGCTTCCTCCCTTCCCCCCCCCCCCTCGCCCCGCACCCCGCACCCCGTCCCCAGTTGGAGGTGGGGTAGGGGTTAGAGGGAGGGTGTTGATCAACAAGGGGGCCAGTTTTATCCCTAGACTGGTCGCCAGAGCCCGGTCCAGGGGGGGGTATCTCACTGCCTGGGGCTAACCCTTGATCTCAGGGGGCAGGGACAGACTTCTGACACCCAAAACTTCTCCCATTCTTTCCCACCCTCTCTGCGAAGTTCTTGGCTCTTGGGAGGTGAAGGGGGTAGGGAAGAAAGAGAGCTCTACTGTATCTTGAAGCAATTTCTCAACGTGTGTTTCCGCGTGTGCTGGAGGTTGGAGCCCTCTCTGGCCGACTGAGTGGCAGACAAGAGAAAGTTTTGGGTCTCGCTCCCCACCCCCACCCTCTCCTTGAAAATCTTCCAAAAATTAAGGGTAATATTTCAAGCCTGCTGTCAAAATGTCGCCCAAGCTTTGATTTGGCTGGCCGCCCCCTCTCCCTCCCCTCCCCAACCCCACCTCTCCTCCTTCGCGTTTGAGCGGTTCACGTGGTTGTGAAATAGGTGTTAGCGTTGGGATGTTTTTCCACCCCTAAGGTTATACACCTCCGGGCTGAAGACTTGCTTAAAGTTCTTGTAAGAAGTGCCTGAGCTCTAATGAGGAGGCATTCACTTGAGACAATTCTGGGGTGAAAGAAATAGGGTGAACTGGATCCGCTCTCTTTCTTGAAACTCCCCCTTGCTCTTTTAGGGGCCCAAGAATAGACCGAAGCTTCCCACCCCTCTTTCTCCAAAGATCAGGATAACACGGGCTTCTTGACACTCACATACAGGAGCACGCCCGGTGCAAAACCTTGGGTCGCAAATTCCCTAACAAGTTAGTCACATCATCAGGCCTGGGAAAACAAAAACCTCTGTGGGTCCCTGTTCCTCAGGCAACAGCGCGCAGACGCCTTAATTGCTGCAAATTGTCACTCTGTCCCCTTTTCATTTTCTCACTCCTTCGTTTATTTTTAGTACACTTCAAATGCCTACACACTTTCCTAGTAAGGAGAGCAGAGCAATTATTGCCTTTGCCTTCAGGGCCTGCTTTGCCAATCACTGAGCGAGGATGGAGTAAACAGGGCGAAAAGCCAGGCGCGTTATTGGTCTTGCTTATTTCAGGTGGAGGGTGGTAAATAACTCTCCCTACCGCGTCACCCCCTCCCTGCCTTTGGTTCTTGGGTACCAATTACCTGGAAGAAAGGAGCTTTGCGCCCCTCCCCTGTGCTCTCATCACATCCACTGCGTGCACACCAAGTTTTACTCTCAAATCCAGCAGATCCCGTCAGAATTGGCTGGTTCCACAGAGAGTTGTTAGGAAAAGAAGAATTCTGTGGAGACCCAGATCTTAATTCTGTCCTTGAATAGAAAGATGCATCCTGAGACGGAGAGGAGACATCTGCCCTGCCCCCCAAGCTGGGAAGTAGGGCCCTTTTTCTCTGCATGCTATGAGGGGGCAAAGTACAAGCCCCCAAGATATAATGATGAAGAGCTCATTTAGGGGGCCTTTCTAAGCCAAGGCAAGCTTTTAGATTGACCTGGAGCAGTTTGAACACTTTGCGTGGATGTCTATTTTTGTCATATTAGCTAAGAGTTCTTAAGAGAGAATTTAAATTTTTAATATGTGTATTGTCTTGAAATTCTACTGAGTCCTGTATCAAACACCATGTTTCCTATCCACATCCTAGGTTGGAGATGGAAAGGGAGGCAGGTGTCTATAGCCTACAGCAGCCTAGGGGGTATCCTGCATCCTGCAGATGGATCCGAAACAAATCAGTGCGGGATTAACTTGTCTGTCTTCTGAATTGTCTCCAACCGCTAAAGCTGCGAGGGCCGTACCTGCCAGGGTGGCTTCGGGTTACTAGCTGGTGTTGAGCTAGAGACATTGTCCCAACTCCGGATGGACCAGGCCAGCTACCTGTCAGGGTGCCAAGGTTCACTGGCTGGATATGTTAAAGGAACACAGCGAATATAAACCGCACCATTCTCACATACACACCCATATCCCCCCCCCCACTATTTCTTTCTAACTTTTTGTAAAAACATTTACAAGGAACCTAATTTCAGATTGTGGAAGTAAATTTCATGGTAGGATATATTTTACAAAACATGTAATCTTTCCAGGCCGGAAGACTTTTAATTAAAACCATACTTTGACAAGTTGAGTTTCAAAGCAGAGTCACACCAGCGCGGAAGGCTAATTCATATTCAAGATATAGTCTGTAATTCAAGTTGTTTGAAAACGCGGGCCAGTTGGAACAACGCACTGCTGGTCTGGTTACCTGCTCGAGGACTTGTGGACTTAATGGAACAGAATGGGGTACCTATATGTCCATCCAAGGTTCAGGTACTCTCCTATGGAGTATGTTAGCAGTGGGAAAGAGGCAGAGAGGAGAGAGGGAAGGGAGAGAGGGAGGGAGGGAGGGAGGGAGGGAGGGAGGGAGGGAGGGAGGGAGGGAGGCAGAGAGAGACCTTAGTGAAGGCCTGCAGAGGACAGGGGGCCTTAGGCATACCAGGCTCCCAAGGAGAGCAGTTCCCTTCCCCTAGAAGGAAGACTTCTTGGAGGCCTCATATCTTCCTTGATCCTACTGTCCAGTACTAGAGAAAGGGAATCTCCCATAGTACCCAATTCCTGATGATCCAAAACCTGAGGTGTGGTGGTTTGTCTGTTTAGCTGATTAATGGACACAGTCTTTGGTGTCCTCATGGAATATGAATGGCACTGCATTTTTAAGTAATTGCCCTTAACAGTCTTCAGAAATTGATCAAATCAGAGTGGGTTAGCCCCTCGTGGGAAGGAAATCTCCCTCCTTCCTCCTCCTTTCTTTCTCCTCCCTCCCTCTTCCAGCTCTGTTATAAATGATTACAGGTGGGAAGGGAAGAGTCTGTAGGTACTTGGCATCTACAAATATGAGACAAAGAGATTTTGTAGGACTCTGTAGGTTAGGACGGGGAGGTCCCAGGACATAGCAGTTTCAGAAAAAGAAGCTGTGGTTGGTGCTGGATTTTCTGGTTCTAATCTGGAGCCCACACCCCAAGTGATCCTCTCCAGATGCCTAACCTGCTGGTGTAAAAGCCTAACATAGACAGAGGCCAGGCTGTGGGTTGGTGACTTGTATGTTGGTTTCCTTATCCTTGAAATGCCAGGAAACTTTCTCATGCATCCCAACCGCCCATGGCACTGAAAAAGAGGAGCTGTGTTTCAGTGGGTGGCAATAAAATAATTGATTGGATGATAAGATCTTTCCCGTGCCCTATATTTCATTTGAAACACACTATTATTTTCCTATTTCTTAAAGGACAAATGTAGGTCTTTTATAAGAACACCTCAAATCCAAAGTGTTTCAAAGAATATTTTAGGCTAGGATGGTAGACTGCTTGTCCGGCCTTCACTATAGTCCTGACCTTATATGACTGAAGTCAGCACTCTGGTTTAATTGGTCTGGGATTATTAAGAAAGCCTAATATTTTGCAAAGACAATCTCAAAGCCCAACTGTGAAAAGGGTGGTTGCAGACAGAACCTACAAGAAAGCATTTCTGAAGACTGAGTGGGGTCCTCCTTTTTTGAAATGGATATGACTATTGAGTGATATATGCTGTATGGGGACCAAATAGTGGCCAAATACCAAATAATAGTGGATTTCTATGAACAGGTAGGACCCAAAACCACCTTTCCGTAGGCCACATTTTGGAGGGTTGTAATCACACTTTAGTTCTGTCCCATGCTATTTTTAAAAGTCACGTTGTAATTGGGCTTAACTGAGGGTGGGAAAAACAGAGGTACTTCTGGAGTCCTTCTAAGCATCACAGTGTGTGAGCTGAACGAACATAAGAGCCTGTGTTCCTGGCAGTGTTTGTCTGCAGCTTAATCCTACCTTGGACCTTGTGAGTTACACAGAGAGAGGGAACTGCAAGTCACAATCCCCTCTTGTTTTATTGCAGCCCAAAAAACCAAAGCAGCTTTCAAGTTATGGGGAATGAATTTCCTTAGGTGTTAGAGGCCCATTTTACACAGCACATTCTGGAAGGACATTATGGGGCAGAGAATGAGGAAGGAGTCTCATAATGGCGGGCAAGGTCTACAACCAGGGCAGGCAGCAGCATTGGTGTGGACGGTAATGTCTCCCGGCTGGCCCACCCCTCTGTAGCCCTAAGAATCAGCCTTGTCATTCCCAGCTTAGAAGCAGTCAGGAGAGGTCCAGACAGGGTGGAGATCCTGTCAAGTATCTACCTTTCTAGTCTTCTGCCTTTCTATAATTAGCCCCATTTCACAGATGTGAAAGCCAACATATGGTTCTCAGACCACAGACCTCTTTGGTGTCTGGGCAAAGGTGAGAGATGGAACACAGGTGTCCCAGCTTCCTATCACCCTGGTAACCATGTGTGACTGGGTTGGGAGGAAAATGGGCTTTGAAACTACTTTTCTAAGATAGGCACATGCAGGTAATATTTCTGGTTTTGTGAGGCTCATTGGGTCAATTAAGGAGATGTGATTTTTTTCATATGACAGATGAGGCCCAAGCCCCAAGAAAGAGGACAGCAATCCTGGGCTTTTCATAGGCTCTAAAAATGTCTCCTGCCTTTAACTTTTTCTCAGATTCTGAATACTTTTAACCCTTGCTTGTAGTAAATATATTTATAGTTCTAAAATGTGTCTCCCACAGAGGTCTTCACTATCTAGGTGAGGATCAATACTAAAACACCCTTTTTTATTTTTAAAGTGGGTTTTAAAGGCCTATTGTCGGGGAAATGAGATGTCATTGTGACCCCGAGGCTCAGGGAAAACGGGATTCTATTGGTGGCAGCGCCTGGGGCTGCACAGGAGTTGGCTCACGTGAATACTCTTGCATGCAAATCTAAGGCATGCGCGTTGTATCCCTCTCGCACCACTTCCGTCTAGTTGTTGTGATCAAGACTTCCAGGTGCGCAATAATTACATTTCTTTAGTAAAGGTTTCCCCCAGTCATCACCTGCTTCTAAGGTTCTGAGCCTCTAGGGTGCTCACCAGCTGCCTTGTGCTTTGCCCTCTTGGGCCAGATGTTGGGCCAACTTCTTCATAGGCAGCCCAAATTTTAGGATCCAGTGTATCGTTTTGCACCAACCCTTTCTCTTTGATTAGCTTTCAAGGACACAAAAACCACGTTTCATGGTAGTTGTAGGCCCCTTCTTCATACCCAGTCTCCCCCCAACCCCCAGGCACATCATCTCCCAATGAGAGAAGGGTACCAAAACCACTGTTCCTCACCCAAAAGCGTTGCTACACATGCCTAGGTACTACCTCCCAGGCATGTAGATTTAATTTCAAAGCACAGAGCGTGGCTGAGTAAGAACTGAACAAGCACTCCCTACACCTGAAGGCAACAGCTTAGAACCGCTAAGAAGTGTATCTGGAGTCAGCTGCCCCCAATGGGTGTGTGGATAAGGTTCTTAGCCTCCTATGTCCCTGACCTCTTGATAAAGGACTTAAGGGTTGTCCCGGGTGTCCTACGTCCCTCGGAAGCACAGAAACTAAAGACATCCTCGACTGGAGTCCGCGAATGGCCTTTTCCAGAATGGCACATCCCTAGGTGAGAAAACCACCGATGCATTCGTAGCTTCCTGCAGAAACTATTGGGGCTTCGGATGGAGCTGACCCACCAGGCATCGGGCGCCTGCACGCGCGCTTGGGGCCTCTCAGTAGCCCTTTCGGCTGGGTATCGCTGGTAGCGCGCTCCTTCGGCGGTCTCTTGGTTTACCTGCAGAGCCAATGGGTTCTTGTTTTCCTACCAGAAACCTCCTACCTCTGATCCCCCTTCCCCCTCACCCAACCTTCACCAGAAGGGCGAGATAGGTATTTGATTCTCTGATATGAATGATACGAATAATTGTCGCATCATGTAACTTCCTACATCTTGGTTTTAATTTTCACTGAACCAAACAAAGATATTTGCAATTTAAAAATAAGCACTCGGTTTAATAAATGGGAACATTGTACAGGGACGACTATGCGTCCCCTCCACCCCCTTCAGCAGACGTTATTAGCTCTGACAGCATGCCGCTCAGGATTTTGTAAAGGGATGACAGACAGGAAGGCCAGCAATCATGAACTCCTTGGCTGAAGCTTTTTTTTTTTTTCTTTTTTCCCCCTCTCTTTTCTTTCTTTCTTTCTTTTTTCTTTTTTTTTTCTTTTTTTTTTTTTTTATCAGAATGTTCTGTTCGATGCCATTTATCCTTGATGATAGAAAATTGCGCTGTTGCCAGGACGCCGCCGCCGCCGCTGAAATAGGGGGCAGGAGGCGCGTTTCCATTTTCCGGCTTGAAAGCTATTCAAATGAATGTGCAGAGTGGGGGAAAGTCTAGCGATAAACAAATGAGAATAAATCGAGTTCCCCTTTCTATTCTCTCCTTTAAATGGGAGGTTCTTCATTTCCCATAGAAAGAGTTTTGCTCATCAGTGTTTAGGAATACCTAGGAGATCATGGAAGCCAAAACAGGATTTCTTTTGATACTCTTTAAGTGACTAACTGCATAAACACTTAAAAAGAAGTGTGTCTAAATACATATGAAGTATAAGAAGTATACATACATAGATAACATATAGACCCATCTTTACACAACTCAAAGTACAATGCTAGGTAAACCCAGTAGTAGCATTTCAAAGGAATATAATTTGCAGGCAACACTACTTGCTATGCATATGAACCTCTCTCTAGTTACAAATCTATAAATGTTGGTAGATGGGGAAAATTTAGAGCCCTTCCTACCGTGTTAGGTATTTCAGGATCCTGTGCCTTTATTTTATTTTATTTTATTTTATTTTATTTTATTTTTGAATTCGGTATCTCTTAGCTAATTTCAATGTTTCCCTCCCTAAACAAAGTTATATAAATAAAAGTCACTCTATTTTTTTATTATTTTAGTCAATTTTCCAAATACACCCTTCTATAGAGTCTTTTTCTACACTGGGAACTACAAGCTGAAAGAATTAGTTTCAAGAATTGATGTCCTGTGCCTCTAAAAGACATAATGAAGAGACTGAAGTCTGCATTTCACTTCTTTAAACTTTGGATACTTTGCTAGTTTCAAAAGATCACATACTGAAACTCAAGGAATCATCACCAAAACGTGAAATTTGAAAAAATGAAAATTTAATAAATATAACCCTTAACCAACCTCTCTTTCCCTCCTCCTCCCTCTCCCTCTCCCTCCCAGTCTCCCTCCCCACTTCCCCATGGGGACCCTCACTATGTTTTAATGATTAAATAACTTTCATTGAACTTGAACTGATGTTTTTCAGTACTATAGTAGGTTTAAAAAAAAATCCCAGCAATATAAAGACTTTTAAATGCAACAGCTAATCTTCTTTGAGAGTCAGCTGGTATTAAGAAACAAACCCCATAGTTTAGATTTTCTCCATTTAAAAATGCTAGCAAGTTCTGTCTCTCAGACTACTGTGTTTTGGGGGTACACAGCTGTTCTAGACGCAGGACAAAGTTGGGGAAACCAGGGCTGCACAAAGGGGGAAAGGTGATAATGCTGCGTTGAACTTTTCCAGGAGGGTGTTCCAGGCAGCTGGGATGCCTAGCTACAGGCCGCAGAATCATCCAAGTTAGCTATAAGAAAGTCCCTTTTAAAATATTAGCATAATAATGAGAAAAGTACGCTTCCAGGTAAAACTAAATAAAACTAGGAACTGACCCTATGAAGTCAAATTAGCTTGAGTTTATTACTGGGAGTGTTCGGGTGCTTGGAGAGTCCCTTTCCCAAATTCATGGCCTGAAGATTTTGTTCAGAACGAAGAGCCCCACTTGGCAGAAGTTCCCACCTGAGACAACTCAAAAGGGAATTTCTTCTCTAGAGACTTGGTGAGCTCAGAGAGAATGTGGAGTCTCATAACTCAAGGCCTTGGTGGGGGTGTTATAAAACCTTTCCCCAGCTTCTGCACCCCTTGGGCTGGAAACACATGGCTCTAAGCCCTTGCTGGATCCCCAGTATGAACTGTCACTAGGAGGTGAAATCTTCTAGAGTGTCCAGGCTGTCCGGTTCTTCAGGGGTTATCCCCTTGTAGGGTTGTGCGAAGACCTTTTTTTTTTTCTTCCTGGTCGATTCTGGGGTATCTTCCACTCCAGACATTTACTAGGCTTTAGCTAAGCTGGAGGCTGGTGTGAGGTCTCCAGCTGGGCTGAGGTAGAACAGAGAGTCAGGCCTTGCATCTCTAACCTGATTCAGCTGGTGGGGTGGACTGTAGGCGTTGACCCCGCTTGTTACATGGGCATCTTGGTGCAGCTAGGCCAGTGGAGCTGTGGGAAAGTTGAGAACTAGAACTATGAAGCAGAAACCATTGAGATCACTTCCTTAGGTTTGCAGAACCCCATCCCTCATTCCCCGAGATTCTGTTCTGCAGGGGAGTTTCGGAGTCCACTTATAGCTGCTTGTTTGAGCTACATTGTGGCGCGCTCTTCCATGTAATGCAACTAAAATTAGTCAAGTTTGGAGGAGGGAAGCGCGCCCCACGCCCCAACCCTATGGGGCGTGTAAGCTAAGCATTACAAATGGAATTTTTTTCTTCACCTTCTGGGATCCCAGGAATATGGACTTGCCTTTTTCTTCAACAAAAGAACAAGCAATTCTGAAAGGCTGCAGGACCACTCACCCTTTAGGGGTTCCAGTATCCAGGAATGTCCCATGCAGTGGGAACACAAAAGCTCAACATGTTGATATTTTAAGAGATTTTTCTCCC